>NC_140011.1:3005580-3376769 GCF_964263955.1 Coregonus lavaretus | reverse complement strand
CTGTATGTTTGGATTAATGATGTAGCCTATATAAACACAATCAATATGTATGACTATGGTTTGGCTGAGTCCAGGCGATCCGTGGCCAGGCCATAGACAGATACCTTCTGAGGCTGAAGCTGCAGGCCATCGAGGACCTGACCTCCATGCCTGAGATCTTCATGGACACCTCGTACGCTGTGGTCAACCACTAAAACCTCTCCACTAGCCAGGAAACTAGCTAGGTATCTGGACATTGGCCTTTTCCATGTCGCTCATTGCTGTCATCCGACCAGACAACCCAATATGGTGGCTGAATACCATATGGCAATGCAGTGGCAGTGTTTATACAACCGTTTTGGTTGAATTCCTGCTATTTGACTTTTTGGTTGATAAAAACTGCGCCCTGAGGTAGTACTGAAATACAGCTTGCTTGCTTTTCTGTCTTCCCCGCACGATTGGGACAGCTGTAGCCAAACTTAGCAATTAGCTATCGAGCTAATGTTGTCAGTAGCCAACACTATTACCGTCAGCAAAGTGTCAGCTTGGTTAGCCCATTTTATACCTACACTACCATGCTTAGTCATTAGTAGTTAGCTAATGAGGCTACTTGGGGGTCTAGCTAATGCACATACTGTAATGCACTCTGTCTCTCCCCCTTCCCCTCTTTCTCCTCCTCCAAAGGTACCAGCCAAGACGGACTGCGTGATGTGCTTCGGGCCCTTAGCGCCTGACAGCTATGGCATGTGCTACAACCCCATGGCAGAACATCAACTTTGCTGTGTCGGCGTTCAACAGCTGCGATGAGACCAACGCGGAGGAGGCTCTGCTGGACACGTGGAGGCTACTGGAGCGCACGCCAAGCTGTGAGAGGCAAGACTGGGTCAAGCTAGACATAGTTTAGACCTGGTACAGGATCAGACTAGACTTGGCTACGCTAGGCTGAACACTTCTTCAGGCTTAGACCACCACAGACCACTCACCTCAGACCTGGTTCAGGGTCAGGTTAACACAGACTGATAGAAGACTGCTTAAGACCGAATAAGACTGGGTTCAGGCCTAGGCCACCACAGACTGCTAGCTTCAGACCAGATTCAGGCCTAGACCATCACACACTGCTCACCTCAGACCTGGTTCAACTCTTAGATCAGAACAGCTGCTGTTTTCTATATGTGGATATGATCCAGCCCTTATGACAATACTGTGATTTGCTTAAAGGCCTAGTGCAGCTGTTTTTATCTCAATGTCAAATAATTTCTGGGTAACAATTAAGTAACTTCATGTAATAGTTTTCCGTTTAAAAAGGTAAAAAATAAACAAAAATAAGTTTTTTGATTAAAAAGAGGGACGGATATGGGACGGATATGTAACCATAAAACTAGCTGTTATTGGCAGAGAGGTTTGGAACTGTCTTTGTTATTGGTTTATTAACATAGACTAATTATAAATAATAATATACAGTGGGGAGAACAAGTATTTGAAACAGTGTAGATTTTGCAGGTTTTCCTACTTACAAAGCATGTAGAGGTCTGTAATTTTTATCATAGGTACACTTCAACTGTGACAGATGGAATCTAAAACAAAAATCCAGAAAATCACATTGTATGATTTTTAAGTAATTAATTAGCATTTTACTGCATGACATAAGTATTTGATCACCTACCAACCAGTAAGAATTCCGACTCTCACAGACCTGTTAGGTTTTCTTTAAGAAGCCCTCCTGTTCTCCACTCATTACCTGTATTAACTGCACCTGTTTGAACTCGTTACCTGTATAAAAGACACCTGTCCACACACTCAATCAAACAGACTCCAACCTCTCCACAATGGCCAAGACCAGAGAGCTGTGTAAGGACATCAGGGATAAAATTGTAGACCTGCACAAGGCTGTGATGGGCTACAGGACAATAGGCAAGCAGCGTGGTGAGAAGCCAACAACTGTTGGCGCAATTATTAGAAAATGGAAGAAGTTCAAGATGACGGTCAATCACCCTCGGTCTGGGGCTCCATGCAAGATCTCACCTCGTGGGGCATCAATGATCATGAGGAAGGTGAGGGATCAGCCAAGAACTACACAGCAGGACCTGGTCAAAGACCTGAAGGACCTGGAGAAGGTCTGTATGGAGGAGTGGGCCAAAATCCCTGCTGCAGTGCGTGCAAACCTGGTCAAGTCCTACAGGAAACGTATGATCTCTGTAATTGCAAACAAAGGTTTCTGTACCAAATATTAAGTTCTGCTTTTGTGATGTATCAAATACTTATGTCATGCAATAAAATGCAAATGAATTACTTAAAAATCATACAATGTGATTTTCTGGATTTTTGTTTTAGATTCCGTCTCTCACAGTTGAAGTGTACCTATGATAAAAATTACAGACCTCTACATGCTTTGTAAGTAGGAAAACTTGCTAAATCGGCAGTGTATCAAATACTTGTTCTCCCCACTGTATGTATTTTATATAGCACCTTTCACACAGAATATCAAAGTCACTTTAGAAAAACAAAAAAACTATATCAGGGAGCTGGCAGTTCATGAAAGATGGTGATGCAGTTCAGTACATGAGTAGCTTGAGGGGAGGTGGCGTCCAGCCAGGGAGTGAGAAACATTGGTCAAACAGGCAGGCCCGGAGCTCTTCATCAGGCACCTCTCTGTCTAACCCACCGAAAAGTGTAGCACCCACCTGGGTGATGGTTCGGCAGCTATAAGTGATTGAGAGACCACCACACCTCAGCAGTAATCACCACAGTCCACATCCTTCCAGAAACCGGGGCAGAGTGGAACAAACAGCTGGTGCATCATTCAAATTTAGATTAGTCAGCTAGCTATAGCTAGCCAAGCCAAGTAATTAGACTTGCCATTGTAAGTCCTGCAAATCCATGGGTTACCACCAGATATTGTAGCTCAACCCGCAATAGGTTATCAAAATCAAAATCCCCATAGATAGCCT
Source organism: Coregonus lavaretus (assembly GCF_964263955.1). Classification (NCBI taxonomy): domain Eukaryota; kingdom Metazoa; phylum Chordata; class Actinopteri; order Salmoniformes; family Salmonidae; genus Coregonus; species Coregonus lavaretus. Next base: position 3,373,842 of record NC_140011.1, on the reverse strand, counting down.
ATAGGCCAATGCAGCAGTAGGCCTATAACTTCCATCGTTAGCTAAGTAAAATACAAAGGCCTAAAGCCGACAAAAATAAAAACAGTATAAAATATCCTGATGAAAATTCAGGTTCTGTCAATTGCATTAATCTCTCTACTATGCCTGTCTGCCTCCCTTTCTATCTGTCTTGACTTTAACTATCGCTAGTGAAGTGCAACGTTGTATCAAATCAATAAACTGGGACCGGCCCGAAGCTGTCATTTTAGACGGAGTATCTCCCCTGAGGGAGAAGCTACGTCCCTTGTTTCAGTGATCGATCTACAATCACTCAGTTTGAGCCAGGTGATTCCTCCACGACTAGGTTCCCCGAGAAGATGTTAGTGAATCACCATTAGGCAAGTGTGGTATTTTCCAACTTCCTGGAATCGTAGCCGAGTAGGGAATTAACAGTGTCTCCAGGCATTTCCAGCCATGAGCTCTTCTCAACTGGTTACGAATGTACTCGGCTATTCCCTGCATTTCCAGATGACGGTATTCCTTCCTCGGGAGAAGAGTATCAAATCAATCAACTAGGTCCGGCCAAAAGCTTTTGCAAGCAAACTTTTCAACACTGTATCAAATGTAGTTTACAAAAGTTCGATCAGTAGGCTGGTCTGAATGGATCGTCACTTTTCATTCAATGATTATAAATGTTACCTCATAAGCATAGCAGGTATCTATGGTAGTGTTTATAATGTTACCCTATCAGCATAGCAGGTATTTATATGCTAGGTTCTATGGTGTTACCTCATCAGCATGGCAGGTATTTATAGCAGAGGAGCTTGGCGGCACCTTAATTGGGGAGGACGGGCTCATAGTAATGGCTGGAACCAAATTAATGGAATGGTATCAAATACATCAACAACATGGTTTCCATGTCGTTGATACCATTCCATTCACTCCATTCCAGCCATTATTATGAGCCGTCCTCCCCTCAGCAGCCTCCTGTGATTTATTGGGTAGTGTTATAATGTTACCTCATCAGCTTAGCGTCACGTCTCTCCTCTTCCTTTACTATTAGCAAGCGTGCGGAATGTCATTCACCTGTTAACTTCAGCCAATGAGCATGGCACACTAAGGCAATTCCACCACAGTTGCTGATTAACCTATGAGCTCACTCATGCAATAATCACTTTCCTTTCTTTCAAGCAATGGGTATGAATCTCGGGTTATTTATATTCCCACTTGTTGTTTTGCAGCAACAGTCTTCCGACGACGGTATACTTCCGTGTTGTTTAAGTCATGTCAGATGACGTATCTCCCCTGAGGGAGAAGCTACGTCCCTCCTTCCAGCGATCAATCTACAAACACTCTCAGTTTCATCCAGGTGATTCCTCCAGGACTAGGTTCCCAGAGAAGATGTTAGTGAATCACCATTAGGCAATTGGGGTATTTTCAGACTTCCGGGAATCCTGGCCGAGAAGGGAATTCACAGTGGCTCCAGACATTTCCAGCCATGAGCTCTTCTCAACTGGCTACGAATGTACTCAGCTCTTGCCTGCATTCTCCGACGACAGTATTCCAGAATCGGCTTCACCAGCGAAGGGGGAATTTTCCAGATGCGAGGCTATGGGCGTCTCCGACCAGGCTGGTCTTTCTTCTTCCGCTTCCTAAGCCGTGTGGCCTCCTCCACTGCCTCCACTCGGACCCCTCTCGCATGGCCCAAGGACTCGGCGCTGGCGGCTTTCCAGCCGTCTGTAATACCTCTGATCCCAGGATACAGCGTATCCTTTTCATCGCAGTTTTTGGTGACATCCAGCATTTGACGCAATGTTTTGCTCCATGTTTACCCCCAGGAGAAGAGAGCTGATAAATTAGCCGTCATTCCGCATTGCTATTAATGTTATCATTAATTTCAGTTATCAGATCTGGTCGTATTTATCGTAAGTGCTCATTTCATGGATAATCTCTCAAGGTTATTCACAGGGTAGACCTACCATATGGGCTTTCTGTACATCCGGGTTTCATTTTCACTATCATGAATGTAATGTTTAGCGGGTGAAATGATCACGATTTACTATTACTCAGAAACTCTGTACTAACACTCCGATAAGTTTCAGGTCATGCTTCCCATCAGCGTCTCTCAACAACACTAAAAAGTACTTCTGGGAATTTCGGAAATCTTCCAAATATAAGTGCCCATGTAATAATAGGAAATGTCAATAACCTGTACTTATTCATGCTATATGAAATAGTTGTCTAAACATTAACAATTAGTCATATTTGTTCATATTTAAGTGCTTTCCCACTCACACCAGTAGAACTACTTCCTGTTCATGCTGCTATAAAGGCCATTACAATTAACAAATACGCCCTCCGCTGTCAAGGCATTACAACAAAGATCTTAATAGGGCTGTTTGCTAAACAACATGTTGTGTCAAACTTTATTTAGCAATTTAGCTATCCTCTACAGGGACAAGGGAGCATCTATGCTGTTGGTAGTGGCTCAACCTATGGAACGCCATTTAACACTGGCGTGTCATTCATGGTCGTGCCCTGCCAGGCGTGAGAACTCACGTCCACTGTTCAGAGCTACTTGGTTGCATAGGAGTGGACTCGAACGAAGGTTAACTCAAGAGAGCTCGCCAAACGGCCTCGTCGACAATCCATCGAAGCAATTGTTGATTGGTATCGTATAATAATCAGAGACCACATGTTTCATAAGTTTGTAGGCTAGTCATTCATATTTGATATTAAGTTGGCTTACGTAAGAGTAGCCTTTCACAAGTGGTGCTTTGCAACATTAGTCATTTTATAAATTGATTCGTCAGCATTTCCAATGGAATATTTCATCCATGCTTTACCTACTACTGCCTTTAACTCTCATCACTCTTGGCATTTTTATTTTTTGTATTTCATCTCGTCATAAACAATGTGTTTACTTGATATGTCAGTCTCCACAGTCAGTTCTATCTCGAATAATGGGACATTCTCCACCCTTCCAGCAGCAAACTATGTGGCAGGGTGGCCATGAACAGTATAATGCTGTATCAATCAAGAACTGTGGCTTCCAGCTTCAGCTATGTTGCCCATAGCTTATTAACCTCTTAAGGATCTGACCATTTTTTCAATTTTCGCCTAAAATTACATACCCAAATCTAACTGCCAGTAGCTCAGGACCTGAAGCAAGGACATGCATATTCATGATAGCATTTGAAAGGAAACACTTTGAAGTTTGTGGAAATGTGAAATTAATGTAGGAGAACAAAACACATTAGATCTGGTAAAAGATAATACAAACAAAAAAACATGCTTTTTTTTGTTTTTTGTTTTTCCATCATCTTTGAAATGAAAGAGAAAGGCCACAATATAATATTGCAGTTTAGCGCAATTTAGATTTTGGCCACTAGATGACAGCAGTGTGTGTGCAAAGTTTCAGATTGATCCAGTGAAGCATTGCAATACTGGACTATTTTGTATCAAATCTGCCCAAATGTGCCGAATTGGTCAATTGATACATTTTCAAGTACATAACTATAGAGAACATACATAAATGATATGGTAATACAAAATGTAAGTTTACACACTCCCAGGAATGTCATACATGATGGATCATTAGCTTATACACTAACTTTCACACATCTAGATGGCCAGGCGGGGTGGGTGTGGAGCCAGAGAAAGCAGGGGTTCAAACTGTAGAATCCAGTTCCTACATTTGAATATAAAAATTGATTTTATCAAACAAAACTATGCTACATTTTATCTCTGGGACCCTTAGGATGACAAATCAGAGCAAGATTACTGAATGTAAGTACATTATTTACCTTCAGAGGTGAATGTATCAAACCAGTTGCCGTGATAAGCTTTTTGTTGTTGTGCACTCTCCTCAAACAATAGCATGGTATTTTTTCACTGTAATAGCTAGTGTAAATTGGACAGTGCAGTTAGATTAACAAGAATTTAAGCTTTCTGCCCATATAAGACATGTCTATGTCCTGGAAAGTTTGCTGTTACTTACAACAGTCATGCTAATCACATTAGCGCACGTTAGCTCAACCGTCCTGTATACGGGACACCGGTCCCGTAGAAGTTAATGCTAATTTCATGGTTTTATCATTATTCTAACAATTTGTTCTTGTGACAGGTGTAGCTTCGGTCATTTAAGAATCGGGTGACACCTTGCCGAACTGACCCAGGGAAATGCTTCTTTATGCAAGCTTCAAACATCCTACCCTACTCACAACGGTTTAGTCCCATAGCCACCTCCTTCTGGTTGCAAATTAAGGCTACCCAGCAATGGGTTTACCATCATATTTCCTTTAGTGGTAGCATGTAAGGTTAATCTGGCACCTGCACGGGGTTGGGTAGCATTGTTTTTCATAACACTTTTACTCAAGTGCCTTTTTTACGGCTGGTCCCACAGTTTCTATGGTCATGATGCAATGGCGCCTGATTTCAGATCTCATTATGGGTTAGACAGTTGGCTCTGAGTACGGGTTTACTACGGACTCTGACCATCTATGTACTTTTAGGGGGAACTTTTAGGCTAGTAGTCCGCAGTTCGGTTTTACGTTACGGATAATTGGTTAATCTTTAGTAGGCCTCACTCATAGACCTAGCGTCAGCATGTCGCACACTAGGCGAATCACATTAGTCAGGCACTACTATGTCTAGTTGCTTCATCTTGTTCCATCTTTTCCCATTTATATCCAATCAGAACGACTGTTCATCACAACACAACAGTTTTAAGCTCTACCCTAAGTTACTTGCTACTTCCTATTTTCCAGCATATGCTCGCAGCCTCAGACAAGGTGGTTCCCTCCGCATTGACGTCACCACAATGTCTTCTTTTTACTGGGTTATCCATGGTTCCTTCAATGGCAAGTTCACAACTCCTTCTATCACTCTTATTTCCTTCCCGTGATATAGGGTTTCTGATTTGGTCTTGTCACCTTAACCACTAGCCTCACTCCTAAGCATTCCATATCGGGTTCCTGTGGTACTATCATGATAGCTTGCACTTACACTAAATCCTTTCTCCTGCTTCATGCTTATATTTATTCACACTCGACCGTGCTTTACTCCTCATTCATTCTCTTTTCATCCCTCCTATTCAACCCTCCTTTGTTTCACTCTTCTCCTTTCTCAAGTAATATAAAGGTGCTATCTTTCCCCTCTATGCTACACCGCAGCTACATTAGATATAATTCCACCATCACTCTCCTGCAACTAGGTTGCTGGTTATGCTATGCTACACCTCACTTGTTAGGATATTTACAATCTTCGCAGCAATAGCTCCTTACCATAGCTTTTAATAGCTAATTTAGTTACAAAGTTTCCAATGACATGCATGTGGCAGTCATACATGTTACACCTGGCTTTTGGGTCAGACACTCTTTGGCATGTGTCCACATCACTCGTTTAACACATGCACGACTGGGTTTCGAAGCAGCAAACATCTCATATTTTACAAATAGCATTAAAGCATGTGTAGTTGGGTTCTACGTAGCATCATAAGTAACATTAATTGTGAACACATCAGCGTAACAATGCTTGGTACTCAGCAGGTCAGCATTGGGCTGGGAAATGGGCAGGTGCCCATATTTTCCTGCATTTCGGTGTGCACTGTTGGGTCTAGCGCTCGGTTAGCTTTTCATGTCATATCATACAGTTCCTTCAGAAAGTATTCATATACTTATTCCACATTTTGTTGTGTTACAGCCTGAATACAAAATTGATTAAATCGTTTTTTCACCACACCCATCACACACAATACCCTATAATGACAAATTGAAAACATGTTTTTAGACATTTCTGGCAGTTTTTTTGAAAATGAAAGACAGAAATATCTCATTTACATAAGTATTCACACACCTGAGTCACTACATGTTAGAATCACATTAGACAGTGATTACAGCTGTGAGTCTTTCTGGGTAAGTCTCTAAAGAACTTTGCACACATGGATTGTACAATATTTCCATATTATTATATTTTAAATTCTTCAAGCTCTGTCAAGTTGGTTGTTGATCAGTGCTAGACAGCCATTTTCAAGTCTTGCCATAGAGTTTCAAGCCAATTTACACTACCGTTCAAAAGTTTGGGGTCACTTAGAAATGTCCTTGTTTTTTTCGATAGAAAAGCAATTTATTTGTCCATTAAAACAACATCAAATTGATCAGAAATACAGTGTAGACATTGTTAATGTTGTAAATGGCTATTGTAGCTGGAAACGGCTGATTTTTGATGGAATCCCACCGCTGCCTTGAGCATCCTGTCGGGCTGTATCACCGCCTGCAACTGTCCATGTACGGCAACTGTCCATGCAAGTCAAGGGGTTTGAATACTTTCTGAAGGCAAAACCTCACAACCCCCACTTTGAGAAGCACTGATCTACAAGGCATTTATTTATTCAGTGATTTTCTTCTTTGTCTTATATGTGTGTATTCATTCACAACTAGGATGTTGCTGGGCCCAGTACAGGCAGTGTGGTCCCCTCATCTTCTGGTCCCAGTGATGCTAGGCGTAGCACAGACAGCTCAGCTGCTGCAACAGGGTCAAGTGCAGTGGAGCTAGGAAGACATCACAGAGAGAGAGACACACACTGACACACGCGGTCAATACTGCTGCTACTATACGGCCCAGCATATTCTGTAGTATTCATAGTATATTCTGCATTTTGCTATTGTGTATATATTCCTATTAACCTTCCTACTAATTATTTTTGAAAATATTTGTATATTACTTGGTTGTGTTTTTGAGGAGAGCCCGTGAGTAAGAATCTCACCTTAAATGTTTATATCCCATATTCTGGGCATGTGACCAATAAACTTTGATTTGATGACAGCCAGGCACTAATTTTCTAAATAAGTAGTTAGACTTTTATAAGGTATTATAAACCAATAGTAACCTATTATGCATTTATTCAGTATTTTTTCTTTATCTAATAAATGTGTTTATTCATTCACAACTAGGATGTTGCTGGGCTCGGTACAGGTCTTTTGATACCAGTGCCATGAGAAAGGATGCTAGGCTTAGCGTAGCCACCTCAGGGACGAGTGCAGTGGAGGTAGGAAGAAAACAGAGAGAGAGACACACAGACGTACTGTACTGCCAGTTTCTTAATATGTAATAGTAATTAACACTAGGGTAGGGGGAACTCATATGACAAATGACACAATAATCCTGATTATATCTACATAGACACACTTAAAAACGGAAAATTAGTTGACAATGTGTGTTCCTTATAATTGTCTAATAAGTGTTTTTATTCATTAACAACTACTGTAGTATGATGCTAGGCCTAGCACAGACAGTGAACCAGATAATGATGCTAAGGCCCTTCATCAAGTTGAAGAAAGAGAGCAAGCAAGAGAGGCAAATGCCCCAGAAAAGTCAACAGAGGAGATCAAGAAGAATAACAGAGAGACAGAGTGACAGCAGAGGATAACAAGGAGAAGCACAGCTAGAGAAACAGTGGCAGCAGAGAAGATGCGGGTGTGGTGATGTGATGTGGGCTGGTGTGGCTAAAAGGCCAGGGCAGAATTTTTGACCCAGTCTGCCCCTGAAATACAGAGGGAGAAGGTCGGGGTGGTTGGGTACGGAGGATTCGGAGGCGAGTGAGTACATCGCCACTACCATCGGTTCTATTGGCCAACGTGTAATCATTGGAAAACAAACTTGATGATCTACTGTTGAGACTATCCTACCAACGAGACATTAAAAACTGTAATATCTTCTGTTTCACCTGCTGGCTGGGTTTTGTTTTTCCGTGCAACGGCAGGACAGAGCAGCTACATCTGGTAAGACGAGGGGTGGGGGTGTGTGTCTATTTGTCAATAACTGCTGGTGTGCGATGTCTAATATTAAAGAAGTCTCGAGGTATTGCTCACCTGAGGTGAGTACCTCATGATAAGTGGAAGACCACACTATCTACCAAGCGAGTTCTCATCTATATTATTCCTGGCCGTCTATTTACCACCACAAACCGATGCTGGCACTAAGACCGCAATCAACGAGCTGTATAACGCCATAAGCAAACAAGAAAATGCTCATCCAGAAGCGGCGCTCCTAGTGGCCGGGGACTTTAAAGCAGGCAAACTTAAATCAGTTTTACCTAATTTCTACCAGCATGTCACATGTGCAACCAGAGGGAAAAAAACTCTAGACCATCTTTACTCCACACACAGAGACACATACAAAGCTCCCCCTTGCCTAATTCTATCCTCCTGATTCCTGCTTAGAAGAAAACTAAAGCAGGAAGTACCAGTGACGTGCTCAATATGGAAGTGGTCAGATGACACGGATGCTACGCTACAGGACTGTTTTGCTAGCACAGACTGGAATATGTTCCGTGATTGATCCAATGGCATTGAGGACTATACCACCTCAGTCACCGGCTTCATCAATAAGTGCATTGACGACGTCATCCCCACAGTGACTGTACGTATATATCCCAACCAGAAGACATGGATTACAGGCAACATCCACACCGAGCTAAAGGCTAGAGCTGCCACTTTCAAGGAGCTGGACACTAATCCGGACGCTTATAAGAATTCCTCTATGCCCTCAGACGAACCATCAAACAGGCAAAGTGTCAATACAGGACTAAGATTGAATCCTACTACACCGGCTCTGACACTCGTCGGATGTGGCAGGGCTTGCAAACTATTACGGACTACAAACGGAAACCCAGCCATGAGATGCCCAGTGACACGAGCCTACCAGCCGATGTCAGCAAGACCTTTAAACAGGTCAAAATTCAGACGGATTACCAGGGCGTGTTCTCAGAGCATGCGCGGACCAACTGGCAAGTGTCTTCACTGACATTTCCAACCTGTCCCTGACCGAGTCTGTAATACCTACATGTTTCAAGCAGACCACCATTGTCCCTGTGCCCAAGAATGCGAAGGTAACTTGCCTAAATGACTACCGCCCCGTAGCACTCATGTCGGTAGCCATGAAGTGCTTTGAAAGGCAGGTCATGGCTCACATCAACACCATTAACACCATCATCCCGGAAACCCTAGACCCCACTCCAATTCGCATACCGCCCCAACAGATCCACAGATGATGCCAGGACAACAACCTCTCCCTCAATGTGAGCAAGACAAAGGAGATGATCGTGGACTACAGGAAAAGGAGGGCCGAACAGGCCCCCATTAACATCGACTGGGCTGTAGTGGAGCGGGTCAAGCGTTTCAAATTCCTTGGTGTCCACATCACCAACAAACTATCATGGTCCAAACACACCAAGACAGTCGTGAAGAGGGCATATCAACACCTTTACCCCCTCAGGAGACTGAAAAGATTTGTCATGGGTCCCCAGATCCTCAAAAAGTTATACACCATCGAGAGCATCCTAACCGGTTGCATCCCCACCAGGTATGGCAACTTCTCGGCATCCATAAGGTGCTACAGAGGGTAGTGCGTACGGCCCAATACATCACTGGGGCCAAGCTTTCTGCCATCCAGGACCTATATACTAGGCGTGTCAGAGGAAGGCCCAAAAAATTGTCAAAGACTACAGTCACCCAAGTCATAAACTGTTCTCTCTGCTACCGCACGGCAAGCGGTACCGGAGCGCCAAGTCTAGGTGCAAAAGGCTCCTTCTACCCCCAAGCTTCTACCCCCAAGCTATAAGACTGCTGAACAATTAATCAAATGGCCACCCGGACTATTTACATTGACCTCCCCCCATTTGTTTTTACACTGCTGCTGCTCGCTGTTTATTATCTATGCATAGTCACTTTACCCCTACCTACATGTACAAATTACCTTGACGAACCTGTACCCCGCACATTGACTCAGTACTGGTACCCCCTGTATATTGCCTCGTTATTGTTATGTAATTTTATTGTGTTACATTCTATTTTATTTAGTTAATATTTTCTTAACTCTATTTCTTGAACCTCATTGTTGGTTAAGGGCTTGTAAGTCAGCATTTCACAGAAAGGTCTACACATCAAATAACATTTGATTTGATTTTAAATACATTTACTACCAAAATACCTGTTTAGATGCTCCTGTAGTTTTATTAGCAATGTTTCGACCCTAATTGATATTTTTAAGGCTGAGTCACCTCTGTCTTATACTATTAATACCCTGTGCACTCTACCCTGGCCCTGACCTCGTGTAGCTTTACCACTTATAAGCTGGAGCGAATAAAGCAAACCTGGACATTTATTTTATATTAGGAGGCATGTCTTACCTTGCTTCAAAGTAGCCTATAACCAAAATCCCACCATAGAAACATGGAGACAAGTATTTTATAAAGACTTACTCATATGCGTTCTCGTGTTCTATTGGTTTTCTTTCAACTTTCTTTCATTGTCTAGCAGCCAAAGGCATTATCCTAGTCCTATTAGCAACCCATGATAGTTGTTGCATCTTTAGATCTCCCCATTTTTTAATCTCTGTCCATGAAACCATTCACATGTGCGGTGCACATTTAAAAAACTTTTTTCCCATAAATTGCATTTTGTTTTTCATTCGGGCATAGGCCTACGACCGTGTGCACATTGCTGCGCCTAAAATTTGAAGAAAAAATAGTTTATCAACATTTTAAGCTAAAGATTCTGATCTGTTCCATATTAATTGATTCGGCATATACTGTACCTCCACTACACTACTTTGATACGCATCGTAGGGATTAAGAAGTGGGTACACGCAATGACCACTGAAAAAATTAGTGGGTATACGGCGTATAACTGCATATACCCTCCATTACACCACTGTTGGAGATTATCCTGAAAGAGAAGAGTAGAGAGTTTTACGCCATGAGAGGAGCTCATTGATGTTTATTCTTATAATATATCTGCTTCAAGTTCAAGTTCACGTTTTTTCATACTCACATGGCAGTCATAGACACTGAAATACATAGGTATGGCTAACATTAAAATGTATACCAAATAAAGATGCACTACTAACGACAACAACGTAGGGAAGTTGAAAATAAACGAAGACTTTCAAAAAGTTAACTATCACTTTAAATCATTGACTACGTTTCCCCTGGCCCAACTTAAACACTGCATTACAACTTCATTGGTGTCATGATTTAATACAGATTATGGGCAGTCTAAAGATATCCTTCAGTAGCTTAGTCCCAGATCTGGATATGCGTGTCTTCAGCCAACTCCACCGACTGTCTATTGTTGTCATGACAATGGGAACACGGGGGGCAGAGAGGAGTTGGCAAAAGCACAAATTGATCTGAAGCCAGGCTAAGTTCCAATGACTTGATTTGTCTATGCCAGCCTGACCTCTCCAATGTTCCAGCACATATAACTACATAGCAGAACATACATTTAAAAGGATATCTATGTTCCAGCATGTCTTTGCTCCTGACTAGACATCCAAGTTGTTCCCACAACTGTTCCCACAACTGTTCCCACAACGGTCTTGTTGCATCTCTGGGTTTTCCATTTGTATCTGAGTAATAAGTAACACTGGTTTGATAGCTACCCTAAAGAAAAATATGGCATGCTCAACTCTGAACAGAACGTTGGGCCTTGTCACGATCGTCGAAAGGATTGGACCAATGCGCAGCGTGGAATGCGAACATACTTTATTAATGATTCACCACACGAACAAAACGATACGTGAAGTCCTTGGTAACAAAACACAAACCATACACGGAACAAGATCCCACAAAACACAAGTGCCAAACGGCTGCCTAAGTATGGTTCCCAATCAGAGGCAACAAGCAACAGCTGATTCACGTTGCCTCTGATTGAGAACCACCCCGGCCAACATAGAAACACATGAACTAGAAACTGAAACAATGAACACAAAACATAGACTCTACACACCCTGGCTCAACATAAACGAGTCCCTAGAGCCAGGGCGTGACAGGCCTGGATTAAATCTGATTGTGTGTTGTCGACAATGCACCTTTTAAAGGCAATGTTCCCCTGTTCACCGAGATCGCATTCACAGTAAACACTGCATATGTCAGCTCAACCGGAAATTACCTTAAAATGACAAACGCGACGTTGGGTGTTGTAGCAGTCACAGAGTAATCCAATTTAAGAGAAACAATGACGGCCAGCACTAACAATAAATCTTTGAGAAAGGTAGAAGAAGCTAATCATAAATCTTAGAGAAACATCAGGCACTTACTTTGTGTGTGCCCACTGTCTCTAAATTTGAAACGCTACTTTGCCCCTTAGGGCCACCATACTTTTGACTGCAGTTATGCAATAAACAAACTGAACAACTCCTTTTGAGAGCTCTGCCTGTCTTTATTCAATAGCAGGACCCAGCCGTACCACAGTGCGACTGTCTGTCACCTCTCCCTCCATGACGGCTCTGAGGGCTTGATGCAGGTCCTTTTAACAATCCCAGTAAAGGGTCTAAATGGATACCTGTTGAATGGCTTTATTGCAACTCTGATTAAATCAGTGTTAGCTGGTCAATAGCCTGTAAACCACCCAGTGGAAAGCCAGGCAATGCCCGGTCCTGGCGGCTTCCAGAGGGTGAGTGTCAGGGCGTGTTGTAGGTGTAATGTAGGAATCAAACGCAGGACGCAGACTGAATGTTCCAAAGGCTGTATTACTGGCCCAACACAGGCAACAGGACAACTAAGCCCGACAGCAAAAACACGCACGAAGGCGAAAGGTAATTGCGCACTAACAGGTGCGACAAAATGTAACGGTGCACACACAGGTGCAAATAAGCTCCAGCACAGTGGAGAAATACGCTCAACCGAGCAAAACACAACGCTGACGGAAACAATCACACACAACCCTAGACAAACACAACGAGAAACTTATAGGACACTAATTACGTCAAAACAGAAACAGGTGTGGAAACAAACAGACAAAAGCAAACGAACATGAAACATATATCGGTGGCAGCTAGAATTCCGGAGACGACGAACGCCGAAGCCTGCCCGAACAAGGGAGAGAGGCAGCCTCGGCCGAAACCGTGACAGTGAGATCTGGGCCAAAACACTGGGAGCTCTAGCTGTTCTTCTGAACTGTAAGGGAAGTGCTTTTTTAGGATTACACTACGCCTGAGGTGACATACTGTATGGACTTCACTCACTGATGATGGCTGGATGGTTCTGTTAACTTATTGGAACAAAACATTGACATTTGAGTCATTTAGCAGACGCTTTTATCCAGAGCGACTTACAGTTAGTGAGTGCATACATTTTCATACTGGCCCCCCGTGGGAAACAAACCCACAACCCTGGCGTTGCAAGCGCCATGCTCTACCAACTGAGCTACAGGGGACCCTAAGGCAGCCATGTTGGGATAATCAGGGTTGAGGTCAATTTCATTTGCAATTCAGGAACTGTTAATGATTGGGACATAGGGATTGGCCCAGCGTCGTCTTGGTTTGGCCGGTGTAGGCCGTCATTGTAAATAAGAATTTGTTCTTAACTGACTTGCCTAGTTAAATAAAGGTAAAATAAAATAAAAAATAAAAAAATGAATGGAAAAAAAAATTAAGGATGCTCCTTGAAAATAGGGGTATCAAGTCATTGAGTTCATTTGACATTATATTATGTTCATGAATTTCAATTGATGAACTGGAATTTATCCCAACCCTTAATTGACCCCCAACTCTTCCCCTCTATAAAATATATCCCCTCTCCATTCTAGCTAGACAGGGCAATTACCCTGCCTTTACTGCCCTCCCCCAAACTCTGCTGGCCAAAAGATAAGAAGCCAACAAGGTGAAGAGTTTGGATGTATAGTTTTTGAAGTGTCTAATGTTTATTCTCCAAAGATTGTTAGAGGAACTCAGAAGTGCCTAGTGTAGCAGATGTGCCTCTGCTTTGTAGCAGAGGTGGTTCGGTGAACCTGAAGACTTGCGACCTAAAGACTTTCGTCAGCTCTCTGAGCTAGCTAATGCATTGGGCGACATTTTCATAGTGCAAATTAATTCACCAAATATCCATAAACCTCATTATAAGCTGGCATTGTGATTTAGTTTTAAACTTTTCTTCAACAATGTGCATTATGAAGAGGCGACTATGTATTGCTCGGTAAGCTGTAATCACCATACCGACATTGCTGAAGAAAAGTTTCAAAGTAAATCACGCTGCGAGATTAAAATGAGTTTTACGATGTATTTTGCACTTTGAAAATGTCACCCTGAGGCTTTAGCTCAGCGGGCAAACACATTCTTGAGGCGACCCAGTTTCGAACCCAGTCAGTCACATCCAGACGAGGATTTTGTTTGTGTATCGTATCTGCCCTTATACTATTTAATTTTGTGGAATTGTTGGGGGAAAGCCTCTAGGATGCATTGTCTTTAGACTTATGGCTCTGACTTTAAGCTTCATAAAGGGCAAACAGATTTGAGCTGTTCCTAGGAAGCCTAAACTGTATTGACGTTGTTGTGGCTGGATTGACTCTCGTTACCGGCACTCCCATGTTTGGCCATTTAGATTATCACTCTCTGAAAGTGAGGAAGTGACTCTCCTTTGACTTCTCTGTGTAGCTCTTCCATTTGTTATCTTGTTGACTTGGCAGATCTGACGAAAGGATAGATAAGTTTAAGGGGGAGTGCTTGACCGCATGATTAAAACTGCCTCATGGCATCTTCTCCTTATCAGGTTTCATTCAAATGAACAGTCTATTAAACTAGTGTGCTATCTATGAATGTGGTAGAAATACTACACAGCACAGGAGGTTGGTGGTACCTGAATTGGGGAGAACGCACTTGTGGTAATGGCTGTAGAGGAATGAGTGGAATGGTATCCAATACATCAAAAACATGGTTTCCATGTGTTTGATGCCATTCCATTCGCTCCTTTCCAGCCATTATTATGAGCCGTCCTCCCCTCAGCACAGGAATGTAGTCTGTGTGTGTCACGGGCAGCATCTGAATCCCAAGGGAGAAACCAATGTCCTAACCATTAGACCTATGGGTAATTTCCTCTTGGGCCAAGGGTGACACTGATTTTGTATATAGCAGTCCGTGTGTACGCACACACGCATGTATGTATGTGCGTGTATGTGTTTATGTATGTGTGTGTGCGCATGCTTGCGAGTGTTTAATCTCATTCAGGAGGAGTAACACTTGACTTTTGATTACTCACTCCTTGTGTGATTTAGCCGTCAAACATTTGTCCCGGCTATCTATTTCTGATTAAAGAGTGTCTTCTCAAGGACGCCTCAAGAAAACAAGCAACAATAACCTCCTCCCCACTGCAGGCATGTGTTACACAAACTCACACGCACACACACACACACAGACACACACATACACACACACACACACACACACACACACACACACACACACACAGACACACACGCACACACACACACAGACACACGCACGCACACACACGCACGCACGCACGCATGCACGCACGCACGCACACACACACACACACACACACACACACACACACACACACACACACGCACAAACACAGACACACGCACACACACAGACACACACACAAGCACACACACGCACCCACACACAGGCACACACCCACATACACGCGCACAGACAGACACCACAGTACCATTTATCTGGTACTGGTACTCCCTGTATATAGCTCCATTCTTGTGTATTTTATTTTATTCCTCTTGTGTTACTATTTATATTATTATTTTTAAACTCTGCATTGTTGGGAAGGGCTCATAAGCAAGCATTTCACGGTGAAGTCTACACCAGTTGTATTCGGAGCATGTGGCAAATTGTGACTCCTACTCCTGCGAACCCCCGGTGTGTGGGGCCCTTCAAGGTAACCTATCGTTTAAAACTACCGGATCTCACCTTTCATGTTTCCCTCCTCAGGCCGGTGTTTCCTGGTCCCCTGGCTGATGCCGCCCCCCATGACACCCCTCCGCCTCCCCTGGACATCGAGGGGACCCCCGCCTATGCTGTTAGGTCCCTCCTGGACTCCCGACGTCATGGAGGTCGGCCCCAGTACCTGGTGGAATGGGAGGGGTATGGTCCTGAGGAGCGCTGTTGGGTCCCGGTGGCAGACATCCTGGACCCCAACATCATCCAGGATTTCCATCTCCGCCGTCCGGACCGGCCCGCTCCTCGTCCTCGGGGTCGTCCTCCTGGCCGGCGTCGTCTTGCGGCTGGTGCCGCGTGTCGGGGGGGCTGCTCCCTCCCTCCGGCGCTTGACGTCGCTGGTCTACTAACCACAGGCCCTGGCAACTATGATTATGCACACCTGCTCCCCATCATTACGCACACCTGGTCTTCATTTTCTCCGTGATTGCTCCCCCTTTATTTATCCCTCAGTTTGTCATGTTTGTTCATCTGTCTCGTTTCATTATTAAACTTACCTTCTTCACCTGCTTCCTGACTCCGGATATTACGTAACACAAATAACATTTGATTTGATTTCTGTGCACAACACAACAGCCGTCTGTGACCATCCACAAAAACCTCTCCAAGCCAAACCTTCATACGCTAACTGCTACACAGCCTACATCGTTGTCACCTTGTTAATGAAATACCCAACAAACTACAGTCGTGGTCAAAAGTTTTTAGAATGACACAAGTATTTGGTCTTCACAAAGTTCGCCACTTCAGTGTTATGAGATATTTTTGTCAGATGTTACTATGGTATACTGAAGTATAATTACAAGCCTTTCATAAGTGTCAAAGGCTTTTATTGACAATTACATTAAGTTTATGCAAAGAGTCAATATTTACAGTGTTGACACTTCTTTTTCAAGACCTCTGCAATCCGCCCTGGCATGCTGTCAATTAACTTCTGGGCCACATCCTGAATGATGGCAGCCCATTCTTGCATAATCAATGCTTAGAGTTTGTGGGTTTTTGTTTGTCCACCCGCCTCTTGAGGATCGACCACAAGTTCTCAATGGGATTAAGGTCTGAGGAGTTTCCTGGCCGGAGAAGTTGCTCTCGGAGGATGTGTTAGTACCATTCTTTATTCATGGCTGTGTTCTTAGGCAAAATTGTGAGTGAGCACACTCCCTTGGCTGAGAAGCAACCCCACACATGAATGGTCTCAGGATGCTTTACTGTTGGCATGACACAGGACTGATGGTAGCGCTCACCTTGTCTTCTCCGGACAAGGTGTTTTCCGGATGCCCCAAACAATCGGAAAGGGGATTCATCAGAGAAAATGACTTTACCCCAGTTCTCAGCAGTCCAATCCCTGTACCTTTTGCAGAATATCAGTCTGTCCCTGGTGTTTTTCCTGGAGAGAGGTGGCTTCTTTGCTGCCCTTCTTGACACCAGGCCATCCTCCAAAAGTATTCGCCTCACTGTGCATGCAGATGCACTCACACCTGCCTGCTGCCATTCCTGAGCAAGCTCTGCACTGGTGGTACCCCGATCCCGCAGCTGAATCAACTTTAGGAGACGGTCCAGGTGCTTGCTGGACTTTCTTGGGCGCCCTGACGCCTTCTTCACAACAATTGAACCTCTCTCCTTGAAGTTCTTGATGATCCGATAAATGGTTGATTTAGGTGCAATCTTACTAGCAGCAATATCCTTGCCTGTGAAGCCCTTTTTGTGCAAAGCAATGATGATGGCACGTGTTTCCTTGCAGGTAACCATGGTTAACAGAGGATGAACAATGATTTCAAGCACCACAATCCTTTTAAAGCTTCCAGTCTGTTATTCTAACTCAATCAGCATGACAGAGTGATCTCCAGCCTTGTCCTCGTCAACACTCTCACCTGTGTTAACAAGAGAATTACTGACATGATGGCAACTGGTCCTTTTGTTGCAGAGCTGAAATGCAGTGGAAATGTTTTTGGGGGATTAAGTTCATTTTCATGGCAAAGAAGGACTTTGCAATTAATTGCAATTAATTGTATCACTCTTCATGACATTCTGGAGTATATGCAAATTGCCATCATCAAAACTGAGGCAGCAGACTTTGTGAAAATTAATATTTGTGTCATTCTCAAAACTTTTGACCACAACTGTAGAACTAATGCGTTAGTAAACCCACAACCCAATCCATGTGTACAATCACACAGTACAGTGTACAGCAATCAGTTAACAGTTACCTGCCAGAACAGGATCCGGCACCTCTCAGTTTTGAACTGTTTCATTCCGGAACCCATTTGCCAGGTTCTGGTACTTCTCGTTACATGAAACATTATTTTCACTGTTTGTAATGTAAAAATTATAATAAAAGCAATAAGAGTTAAAACCTCTTAAGGATCGTAATCTTTATTTCAATTTTTGCCTATAATTACATACACAAATCTAACTGCCTGTAGCTCAGGACCTGAAGCATATTCTTGATGGCATATTCTTGGGCCAGCTGCAGCTTAACTAGGTCTTTCCTTGCAGCACTGGACCACACGACTGGACAATCAAGACTCTTGGTATCATTTGAAAGGGAACACTTTGAAGTTTGTGGAAATGTGAAATGAATGTAGGAGAATATAACACATTAGATCTGGTAAAAGATAATACAAACAACTAAAACATGCGTTTCTATTATGTTTTTGTTGTTGTTGCATCAGCTTTGAAATGCAAGAGAAAGGCCAGAGAGTGATGTAGGAATCTAGTTGTAATTTAGATGTTGTGCACATGATGGCAGCATTGTGTGCGCAAAGTTTCAAACTGATCCAGTGAAGGATTACACCTCTACACAATATTTTGTATCAAGTCTGCAGGAGTTTTCCCAAATGTTCCGAATTGGCCAATTTATACATTTTCAGAGACAGCAGGGGTTCCTACATACAACCCAGTTCCTACATTTGAATATAAAAATACTGTGCTACATATTATCTCTGAGACCCTCAGGATGACAAATCAGAGCAAGATTTTCGAATGTTAGTACATTATTTACCTTCAGAGGTGAATGTATCAAACCAGTTGCCGTGACAAAAGTGTTTTGTTGTTGTGCACTATCCTAAAACAATAGCATTGTATTTTTGAGCTATAATATTTACTGTAAATTGTACACTGCAGTTAGATTAACAAGAATTTAAGCTTTCTGCCCATATAAGACATGTCTATGTCCTGGAAAGTTGGCTGTTGTTTACAACGCCATTCTAGTCACAGATCACATATTTTTGTATTTTTGTATTTTATTAGGATCCCCATCAGCTGTTGCAAAAGCAGCAGCTACTCTTCCTTGGTTCCACACAAAACATGCATCATGACATAATACAGAACATTAATAGACAAGAGCAGCTCAAGGACAGAACTACAGAAAACATTTTTTAAAGGCACACATAGCCTACATATCAATACATACACACAAACTATCTAGGTCAAATAGGGGAGAGGCGTTGTGCCGTGAGGTGTTGCTTTATCTGTTTTTTGAAACCAGGTTTGCTGTTTATTTGAGCAATATGAGATAGAACGGAGTTCCATGCAATAATGGCTCTATATAATACTGTACGCTTTCTTGAATTTGTTCTGGATTTGGGGACTGTGAAAAGACCCCTGGTGGCATGTCTAGTGGGGTAAGTGTTTGTGTCAGAGCTGTGTGTAAGTTGACTATGCAAACAATTTGGGATTTTCAACACATTAATGTTTCTTATAAAAAGAAGAAGTGATGCAGTCAGTCTCTCCTCAACTCTTAGCCCTCTGATTACAATGAAGAGCAAGACGTGCCGCTCTGTTTTGGGCCAGCTTCAGCTTATCTAGGTCTTTCCTTGCAGCGCTGGACCACACGACTGGACAATAATCAAGATTAGACCAAACTAGAGCCTGCAGAACTTGCTTTTTGGAGTGTGGTGTCAAAAAAGCAGAGTTTCTCTTTATTATGGACAGACCTCGCCCCATCTTTACAACCAATCAATCTATATGTTTTGACCATGATACCCTAATATTCAAAGAATTGATTTGTGTTGGGCTGGCCCGGGTTTGTGGTTTGCGCAACATTGTAGCCCATATAGACCAACGCGTGGCCATTGCTGTGGTGAGAGAGAAGCATGCCTGTATCTCTCACAGAACTAGAATGAGATTCACTTTCAATGATCTCTCCCTGCTCTGATAGACATGAGCATGCAACACTCATCTCTCCAGCGTTGCACTTCATCATATATTTCCTTATAGAATCATAGCCATGGGAAGGGTGCTGGAGGTGCCGCAGCACCCCTGATACATTTAAATACTTTTGCCAAAGTTGTAGAATTACAGCTGTCAGCCAGAACAGGCCTTTCGTGATTTGTCAAATACAATCGTGGGTAAACACAGATCCTGCTGAAAAGAGATGCCTAATCTGTTTGTAGGCTACCAAGTTATCAACTTCTAAATAGACCTAATGAGCGAATAGCATTGTTTTACAAAGTAAAACAAGAGAGAGATAAGCTTTTGGCACGAGCGCATCGGCCATCGCTGGAGTGAGTACCACATCATTGGGTGAGTCAGTGAAACTGGAAAGCTTTTTTAGGACTATAATCTCCTCCTCATATTGTACAATATGTGTGTCTCCACAGACCTAGACTATTGATGGATTCAAGACAAGGTCGTTTTTATTGATCTCAGATTCTCAGTTTGTCATTTAGCCTGTATTTTCGATCATTTGTGAGGTATTAAAAAATATTCTGCTAATATCACATTTCAGGAGAAGACCCAGATGCAGACATTGTCGAAGTAACAAACGTTTATTACAAAAACAGGGGGCAGGCAAACGACAGGTCAAGGGCAGGCAGAGGTCAGTAATCCAGATCAGAGTCCAAAAGGTACAGGACGGCAGGCAGGTTCAGGGTCAGGGCAGGCAGAATGGTCAAAACCGGGAAAACTAGAAAACAGGAACAAGGGGAAAAACGCTGGTAGGCTTGACGAAACAAAACTAACTGGCAACAGACAAACACACAGGTATAAATACACTAGGGATAATGGGGAAGATGGGCAACACCTGGAGGGGGGTGGAGACAATCACACGGATAGGTGAAACAGATCAGCGTGTAACAGCTAATGTCTCCAGTCATCTAAAATGATGTAGAATTGCATGAAATGCGTTTATAAAGGTCAATTCTTTCCCGGACCCTAAGCCACAAAAAAAATTCCCAATGTGTGCAACTTCTGCAAGCGCCTCTCTCTACTCTCCTGCTCTATGCCAGTACGCAAAAGCGCTGATAATGCATGCAAAGTTTTAATATAAAAGTTATTTTTCTTTCATGCATTCTGATACCTCAGAGCCCCCCAGGTAACCCCCCTCTCGGGCTCACTTTTTGTTCCCGGCACCTCCCATTTACACTGGCAGTTACACTGGCAGGTTCCGGTGGCAATAAATTAATAAAACCAAAAGCTTACTTTGACTTGGAAGAGTTACTGTGTTGGTAGAGCATGGCGCTTGCAACGCCAGGGTTGTGGGTTCGTTTCACACGGGGGGCCAGTGTGGGGATGTATGCACTCACTAACTGTGAGTCGCTCTGGATAAGAGCGTCTGCTAAATTACTAAAATGTAAATGTTGGATAGCCTTAGCCAGCTAGCTAACATACAGTGCCTTCGGAAAGTATTCAAACCACTTGACTTTTTCCACATTTTGTTATGTTACAGCATTATTTAAAATTGATTAAATAGTTTTTTTTCCCCCTCATCAATCTACACACAATACCCCATAATGACAAAGCAAAAACAGTTATTTCGAATTTTTTGCTAAATTATTAAAAATAAAAAACTGAAATATCACATTTACATAAGTATTCAGACCCTTTACTCAGTACTTTGTTGAAGCACCTTTGGCAGCGATTACAGCCTAGTGTCTTCTTGGGTATGACGCTACAAGCTTGGCACATCTGTATTTGGGGAGTTTCTCCCATTCTTCTCTGCAGATCCTCTCAAGCTCTGTCAGGTTGGATGGGGAGCGTTGCTGCACAGCTATGTTCAGGTCTCTCCAGAGATGTTCGATCAGGTTCAAGTCTGGGCTCTGCCCAGGCCACTCAAGGACATTCAGAGACTTGTCCCAAAGCACGCAGACGTTGTCTTGTCTGTGTGCTTAGGGTCGTTGTCCTGTTGGAAGGTGAACCTTCACCCGAGTCTGAGGTCCTGAGCGCTCTGGAGCAGGTTTTCATCAAGGATCTCTCTGTACTTTGCTCCGTTCATCATTGCCTCGATCCTGACTAGTCTCCCAGTCCCTGCCGCTGAAAACCATCCCCACAGCATGATGCTGCCACCACCATGCTTCACCGTAGGGATGGTGCCAGGTTTCCTCCAGACGTGGCGCTTGGCATTCAGGCCAAAGAGTTTAATCTTGGTTTCATCAAACCAGAGAATCTTGTTTCTCATGGTCTGAGAGTCTTTAGGTGCCCTTTGGCAAACTTCAAGCGGGCTGTCATGTTTATTTTACTGAGGAGTGGCTTCCGTCTGGCCACTCTATCATAAAGGCCTGATTGGTGGAGTGCTGCAGGGATGGTTGTCCTTCTGGAAGGTTCTCCCATCTCCACAGAGGAACTCTAGAGCTCTGTCAAAGTGACCATCGTTTTCTTGGTCACCTCCCTGAGCAAGGCCCTTCTCCCCCGATTGCTCAGTTTGGCCGGGCGGCCAGCTCTACGAAGAGTCTTGGTAGTTCCAAACTTCTTCCATTTAAGAATGATGGAGGCCACTGTGTTCTTGGGGACCTTCAATGCTGCAGAAATGTTTTGGTACCCAGATCTGGGCCTAGACACCATCCTGTCTCGGAGCTCTACAGACAATTCCTTTGACCTCATGGCTTGGTTTTTGCTCTGACATGCACTGTCAACTGTGGGACCTTATATAGACAGGTGTGTGCCTTTCCAAATCATGTCCAATCACTTGAATTTATCACAGGTGGACTCCAATCAAGTTGTAGAAACATCTCAAGCATGATCAATGGAAACAGGATGCACCTGAGCTCAATTTCGAGTCTCATAGCAAATGGTCTGAATACTTATGTAAATAAGGAATTTATGTTTTTTATTTTTAATACATTTGCAAACATTACTAAAAACCTGTTTTTGCTTTGTCATTATGGGGTATTGTGTGTAGATTGCTGAGGATTTAAAAAATATAATAATATTTTATAAAAATATATATCCATTTTAGAATAAGGCTGTAACGTAACAAAATGTGAAGAAAGTCAAGGTGTCTGAATACTTTCCGAAGGCACTGTACATATAATTCCTATCTGTTTGCATCAGTTTGATGAGTAGTCTAAATTAGCTGCATTAACTAAGTAAATGAAAGGTAAAATAACAATAAGAAAAAATACAACAGAATAAAGCTAGCTCTCTCCTTCTCTCTCTCTGCTGCTTCTCCTTCATTTTTGAAGAAAATAATTTGTTCAAAACTGTTAAATTCTCTGATCCTTTGATTGGATGGACAAGATGTTAGTTCATACTGCAAGAGCTCTGTTAGGTTGGAGGACGTCCTCTGGAAGTTGTAATAATTTCTGTGTAAGTCTATGGATGGGGGTGAGAACCATGAGCCTCCTAGGTTTTGTATTGAAGTCAATGTACCCAGAGGAAGACGGAAAATAGCTGTCTTACCCTAGAGCAGTGCTTCTCAATTATTTTCTGTTACGTCCCCCCTAGGAAGAAGTAAACATTTCGCGCCCCCCAACTCTCCGACGCGACTGTAAATAGTATAATTTGTCTATAAAATTGTTATAAGTACACCTCTGCATAACATTGTATCCTTATTAACATTTAAAAAAAGAAAAAGAAAAAAGAAATATAGATCAACTTACTACAAAGAATAACTTTATTAACATAGTTTTTTAGTCTGTAACAGAAAATACTTAAAGTGCATCAATTTGCCTGAAAAAAAATAATTAAATTCCATCCTTATTTAAACTGTAAAATGTTTTTGACCATTTGATACTGAAAAATAAAATATAATCAATAAATAATAATACATTCAAATTGATCAGCAACATGAACTCAGGAGCACAATATATGAAACACTTTGACCTATAAAACAAAAATCAAAATGAGGAAGTCAGGATTAATGGCTACAATGAGCACGTTTTGCAGTGCACAGCTTTTCGAAGCAGGGTTTGAAGCATGATACTGCAACTCTCAGCTCCTGCTCAATGTTTAGCTGGGACCTGTACTTGGTCATCAGTGCAGCAACAGCAGAGAAGCCAGTCTCACAAAGATAAGATGTTGCAAAAGGAAGAAGAATGCCCATGGCCCTCTGCCCTAAGAGTGGATACTGCCTCTCTACACTCAGCCAGAATTCACTCAGTGTCTGTGATGTGAACCACAGTCTCAATGTGGAGTCAGACGTCATATCAATGAACTGGTCCTCCTCTGCAGAGCTGAAACCAGTTGGAGCTGGTGCATTGAAAGGATCTCTCACCCAGTCATATTGGGAACTGTTTTCAGGGAAGTACTTTTTAAAGAATCCCATCAGTGATGAAATATGCTCCTTAATATATGGAATCACTGAGGTGGCATCATAGTCAGTAGTGTCAACAAATTCATGCAGGTTCTCGAATGAATCAGTATTTCCTTCCATCAAGTCGCCTGCCCCACATTGCAAGCTTTCGAGTGAAAGAGCTGATCTTGTCTGTGACCTGAGGGAGGTGTTTATCTTTCCCTTGAAGCTGTAGATTTAGTTAATTTAGCTTTCCAAATATGTCACTCAGGTAGGCCAGTTTTGCCAGGAAGTTCTCATCACTAAATTTTTCTGCGAGGTCATACTTGTGCTCCTGCTCCGAAAACATTCTTATCTGCTCTCTGAGCTCATAAACTCGGGACAAGACTTTTCCTCGTGACAGCCACCTTGCTTCACTGTGAAACAGCACAGCTTGATGTTCAGCTCCCATCTCCTCACAGATAGCAGAGAAGACTCTTGTTTTTAGTGGTCTGGTGATTGGGGTGTAATGTCTTTAAGTGACACCTTAATTTATTTGGCTTCATGCTGTCCACTGCCAATATTTTTAGACACAGTAAACATACCGGTCTTTCCTCGTCTCCCAATGTAGTCACAGTGAAGCCAAGCGCTACATACGCTTCGTCATATTTCCTCGTCTTAGCTTTCGAGAGACGTTTGTCTCATTATCTCCGTCTCTCTCCGCCATTCTTTTCATCCCTGTTGAATATTTTTCCATGGTGTCTCTTAAGGGTTTGTTATCTGCACTTCATATCTCCTGCTCTGTGCTGTGTGCTCTTGTTCGGTGCAAAAAAACCCTACTCCCTGCAGCAAAAAAAAGCATGTTCCCCGGGGTCACACGTGCCCCCAGGGGGGCGCGCCCCACTATTTGAGAAGGACTGCCCTAGAGGGTGCTGTTGAGGCTACTGTAGACCTTCATTGCAAAACAGTATGTTTTAATCAGTTATTTGGTGGCGTGAATGTATGTAGTATAGTTTTATATAAAAATAATAACTTTAATGTTACACTATTTTTATAGGATGGTCCTCCCCTTACTCCGCTGAGGAACCTCCACTGCCCCACTTACCCATTCTCACTTCGTAGACTTTAAGGCTGTTGGTAGTATACATGGTGACACTATGGAAGATCTTGAGATCCAATTCAATGTATACTATTGAAGGTATACTATTCAAGATTGTTACAATCATAGGGAAATGCAGTCATTACGGGCAAGTCTGAGTGGTTCACTGTGAAGTCTGGAGTGAGACAGGATTTCTTCATCTCTCAGATCCTCTTCCTTATTACCATTGACTGGATTATGACCAAAACCACATCATACAAACACAGAGGTATTCAGTGGACCCTGTTCTGCCACCTAGAAGATCTCAAAACTTTGCCAAAAAACTCACGTTATGCATTTGTCCAACTCATCCCATCTGGAGGTCTGAGCAGAGCAGCCTCAAAACAAATATCCACCTATATAACAGCAATGTCAAATCTGTTCTATTGTATGGTTTGGATTGTTGGCATGTTGTCAGGAACGACATGAGACGGATGGAGTCTTTCAGCAGTGGAGGTCTCAGGAGAATCTGCTGCATCTTCTGACCGAACAAAATATACAACAGTGCCAAAATATCACACAACACATCAAGATAATAATATGCCATTTAGCAGACACTTTTATCCAAAGCGACTTACAGTCATGTGTGCATATATTTTTACGTATGGGTGGTCCCGGGGATCGAACCCACTATCCTGGCGTTACAAGCGCCATGCTCTACCAATTGAGCTACAGAGGACCACCAATATACCAAGATAAGTTGACAGATGTCTTGACCACATTAATAATAATTTGCCATTTAGCAGACGCTTTTATCCAAAGCGACTTACAGTCATGCGTGCATACATTTTTGTGTATGGGTGGTCCCGGGGATCGAACCCACTACCTTGGCGTTACAAGCGCCGTGCTCTACCAGCTGAGCTACAGAGGACCACATTCTCAGAATGCCAAGATATAAACTCATTGTGGATTTATGTCCCAATGGGGATGACGTGGATTGAGTAAATATATAGAATATTAGAGATTTGTCTGCATATGTGGACAACTCTCAGGCCTAGGTCTAAGACACTCTGATCTATTATGACCCTATTGGTCATCCATGCCATTAACTTATGTGATTCGGCTTTCCTAAATGAACAACTGTCTGGTGGTCACATATACTTTTCTGTACTTTCTTGCCTAAATGGACAGCTTGTCACAGCTTGCACTCCAACCTTCTACTCTGTACAGCTAAAGAAGGTTCCTTACATCTTTTCTTATCTTATCCTTGCCATATACAGTGCCTTCAGAAAGTATGCATACCCCTTGGCTTATTCCACATTTTGTTGTGTTACCGCCTGAATTCAAAATGGATTCAATCGATTTTTCTCTCTCACCCATCTACACATAATACCCTGTAACGACAAAGTGAAAACATGTTTTTAGACATTTTTGCAAATCTATTGAAAATCAAACATCTCATTTACATACATATTCTCATTTACATCCTCTCCTATTCTCGCTATACACCAAGTCACTTGGCTCTGTCATATCCTCACATGGCCTCTCCTATCATTGCTACGCAGACGACACACAACTAATCTTCTCCTTTCCCCCTTCTGATAACCAGGTGGCGAATCGCATCTCTGCATGTCTGGCAGACAAATCAGTGTGGATGATGGATCACCACCTCAAGCTGAACCTCGGCAAGACGGAGCTGCTCTTCCTCCCGGGGAAGGACTGCCCGTTCCATGATCTCGCCATCACGGTTAACAACTCCGTTGTGTCCTCCTCCCAGAGTGCGAAGAGCCTTGGCGTGACCCTGGACAACACACTGTCGTTCTCCGCTAACATCAAGGTAGTGACCCGATCCTGTAGGTTCATGCTCTACAACATTCGGAGAGTACGACCCTGCCTTACACAGGAAGCGGCACAGGTCCTAATCCAGGCACTTGTCATCTCCCGTCTGGATTACTGCAACTCGCTGTTGGCTGGGCTCCCTGCCTTTGCCATTAAACCCCTACAACTCATCCAGAATGCCGCAGCCCGTCTGGTGTTCAACCTTCCCAAGTTCTCTCACGTCACCCCACTCCTCCGCACACTCCACTGGCTTCCAGTTGAAGCTCGCATCTGCTACAAGACCATGGTGCTTGCCTACGGAGCTGTGAGGGGAACGGGACCTCCGTACCTTCAGGCTCTGATCAGTCCCTACACCCAAACGAGGGCATTGCGTTCATCCACCTCTGGCCTGCTGGCCCCCCTACCTCTGCGGAAGCACAGTTCCCGCTCAGCCCAGTCAAAACTGTTCGCTTCTCTGACACCCCAATGGTGGAACAAGCTCCCTCACGACCCCAGGACAGCGGAGTCACTCACCACCTTCCGGAGACACTTGAAACCCCACCCACCTCTTTAAGGAATACCTGGGATAGGATAAAGTAATCCTTCTACCCCCCCTTAACCCAACCCAAAAAAACAAACATATTGTAAAGTGGTTATCCCACTGGCTATAAGGTGAATGCACCTATTTGTAAGTCGCTCTGGATAAGAGCGTCTGCTAAATGACGTAAATGTAATGTATTCCACCTCTGAGTCAAAACATGTTAGAATAACCTTTGGTAGTGATTACAGCTGTTAGTCTTTCTGGTTAAGTCTCTAAGAGTTTTGCACACCTGGATTGTACAATATTTGCACATTATATATTTTTTTATTCTTCAACTTCTGTCAAGTTGGTTGTTGATCATTGCTAGACAGCCATTTTCTAGTCTTGCCGTAGATTTTCAACCGAATTTAAGTCAAAACTATAACTAGGCCACTCAGGAACATTCAATATCGTCTTGGTAAGCAACTCCAGTGTACATTTGGCCTTGTGTTTTAGGTTATTGTCCTGCTGAAAGGTGAATTTGACTCCCAGTGTCTGTTGGAAAGCAGACTGAAACAGCTTTTCCTCTAGGATTTTGCCTGTACTTAGCGCTATTCCGTTTCTTTTTATCCTAAAAAACACCCTAGTCCTTGCCGATGACAAGCATACCGATAACATGATGCAGCCACCACCATGCTTGAAAATATGAAGAGTGGTACTCAGTGTTGTGTTGGATTTGCCCCAAACATAACGCTTTGGATTCAGGACATAAAGTTAATTTCTTTGACATATGTTTTGCAGTTTTACTTTAGTGCCTTGTTGCAAACAGAATGCATGTTTTGGAAAAGTGGTATTCTATACAGGCTTCCTTCTTTTCACTCTGTCATTTAGGTTAGTATTGTGGAGTAACTACAATGTTGTTGAACCATCCTCAGTTTTCTCCTATCACAGCCATTAAACTCTGTAACTGTTTTAAAGTTATCCACTTTCACAACCAGTGGTAAGAAGACAGCAGCAGACAACTGTATGGCTCTCTATGCCACAGACATGATGACGTGTTCCTCTGTAGCTCAGCTGGTAGAGCACGGCGCTTGTAACGCCAAGGTAGTGGGTTCGATCCCCGGGACCACCCATACACAAAAAATGTATGCACGCATGACTGTAAGTCGCTTTGGATAAAAGCGTCTGCTAAATGGCATATTATTATTATGATATTCTATTGTATCATAAACTGCAATTTTAGTGGATTTCCTTTCCTTCTATGGCTTACCATGGTGGTCCACCATTATATAATAATCTGAACAGTTTATGATGTTGTACATGGCTCCATTATAATTCTTGCCCATCAAAACATAGGTATAGACAATGTCTATTAGACATCACCTGTTCTGTGTAGTCATGATTGGTTCAGCAGATATCATGATTGGTTCAGCAGATATTAATGAAAATACATTGTCTGTCTGTGGCGGAATAGAATAACGGCCACCACAGCCACCAGGTGGCCATTGTGATAGGCTATTTTGGAGTGGATTTACAAAGGATTCAATAAATAGACACTTACGTTTTCCTGATGTACAGTTGAAGTCGGAAGTTTATATAGACTTAGGTTGGAGTCATTAAAACTCGTTTTTCAACCACTCCACAAATTTATTTTTAACAAACTATAGTTTTGGCAAGTCGGTTAGGACATCTACTTTGTGCATGACACAAGTATTTAACAATTGTTTACAGACAGATTATTTCACTTATAATTCACTGTATCACAATTCCAGTGGTCAGAAGTTTACATACACTAAGTTAACTGTGCCTTTAAACAGCTTGGAAGATTCCTGGCTTTAGAAGCTTCTGATAGGCTAATTGACATAATTTGAGTCAATTGGAGGTGTACCTGTGGATGTATTTCAAGGCCTACCTTCAAACTCAGTGCCTCTTTGCTTGACATCATGGGAAAATCCAAAGAAATCAGCCAAGACCTCAGAAAAAGAATTGTAGACCTCCACAAGTCTGGTTCATCCTTGGGAGCAATTTCCAAACGCCTGAAGGTACCACGTTCATCTGTACAAACAATAGTACGCAAGTATAAACACAATGGGACCACGTAGCTGTCATACCGTTCAGGAAAGAGACGCGTTCTGTCTCCTAGAGATGAACGAACTTTGGTGCGAAAAGTGCAAATCAATCCCAGAACAACAGCAAAGGACCTTGTGAAGATGCTGGAGGAAACAGGTATAAAAGTATCTATATCCACAGTAAAACAAGTCCTATATCGACATAACCTGAAAGGCCGCTCAGCAAGGAAGAAGCCACTGCTCCAAAAGCCAGACTACGGTTTGCAACTGCACATGGGGACAAAGATCGTACTTTTTGGAGAAATGTCCTCTGGTCTGATGAAACAAAAATAGAACTGTTTGGCCATAATGACCATCGTTATGTTTGGAGGAAAAAGGGGGTTGCTTGCAAACCGAAGAACACCATCCCAACCGTGAAGCACAGGGGTGGCAGCATCATGCTGTGGGGGTGCTTTGCTGCGGGACGGACTGGTGCACTTCACAAAATAGATGGCATCATGAGGAAGGAAAATTATGTGGATATATTCAAGCAACATCTCAAGATATCAGTCAGGAAGTTAAAGCTTGGTCGCAATTGGGTCTTCCAAATGGACAATGACCCCAAGCATACTTCCAAAGTTCTGGCAAAATGGCTTAAGGACAACAAAGTCAAGGTATTGGAGTGGCCATCACAAAGCCCTGACCTCAATCCTATAGAAAATGTGTGGGCAGAACTGAAAAAGCGTGGGCGAGCAAGGAGGCCTACAAACCTGACTCAGTTACACCAGCTCTGTCAGGAGGAATGGGCCAAAATTCACCCAACTTATTGTGGGAAGCTTGTGAAAGGCTACCCGAAACGTTTGACTCAAGTTAAAAAATTTGAAGGCAATGCTACCAAATACTATTTGAGTGCATGTAAACCTCTGACCCACTGGGAATGTGATGAAAGAAATAAAAGCTGAAATAAATAATTCTCTGTACTTCTGACATTTTACATTCTTAAAATAAAGTGGTGATCCTAACTGACCTAAGACAGTTTATTTTTACTAGGATTGAATGTCAGGAATTGTGAAAAACTGAGTTTAAATGAATTTGGCTAAGGTGTATGTAAACTTCAGACTTCAACTGTATCAATAACTCAGCCATCTCTCAACCAATCCCTTAGCTTTTCACAAAAAAGTTAAGTGATGACCATGGGGCTAACTTTTTCAAAGGTTTCCAAAAAATGTTCAAGCTGTAGGAAAATTTATCCTGACGGACCTTATGGGTCCTTGAGGCAAATTTGTTCAGCATGAGGAAAGACATCTGTATACAAAGTTTCAATTCTCTAGGTCAAACTGGGTGACGGATATGAGGCGAAATTGCTTATAACAGCAGCCAATCACTGCCATTCTTTCTGACCAAGTTACTCATGGCCTGTAGTTTCTGTGTGCCAAATTAGAAAAAAAGTTACAAAGTCAAGGAAATCAAATCATTAATAATTGCTATTAACACCTAACCAGTTCTATTTTTTATGTTTTCCCAAGAATAGGGTTTATCCAGTAGCTGTTCATAACAAAAAAAGGAGGGGTAGGGTGAGGTGGGGCAAGAGGGGCGGTGTGAGAATCCACCCCTTGTCAACTGATCCATGCCTTGTTTTCCTGTCCCCTCGCTCTCTCTCTCTCTCTCTCTCTCTCAATGGCTGATTAGACTCTCTCACTCTGGCCAGGCTGTGTCTTCAGGCTGTTGCTCTCATTACAGACAAAGCATGGGCAACCTGTAGCATGCCAACAGCAGAGCAGGGCAACACCAAGGGACTCCAAGGGACTCACCAAGGGAATGCTTCTGGAGTGAATACTTTTTTTCATTATATTTTTCTTTTTTACTTATTTAAGTCACGGGTCACTTGTTTCACCATGGAGTTCGGGAAGGTTAATCTCAAAATGTTGCTGCTGACCATGATGATATTCAAATGGGGTAAGCCTCTCATTGCAAGTGATCGACACGATGTTACGGGACGGGGTGTGATGTATCATAGTGCAAAAATGATATTCTGTAGTGTAATTTGGAGAACATTTTAAATGTGAAGGGAAGGTATGGCAGGGGTATAAGGTACTATGGGGTGTAAGCCCTTACAGAGGAACAAGTGCGCCACTTGCCAATTGTTGTGGGCGGCTCGCAATCCCCTTTGCTGTAAAGGCAACAGGTTGCATGGACAGATTTATTGAAGCAAGCGAGTAAACATCTTAAGTAATTTAATCAGAAATGCCAACAAAAAAAGTTCACAAATATATATATATATATTATTATTATTTTACATATATTGACAAATGCAGTTGCTTTACTACCAGTATTCTGCTTTAAATAAATGTATTCCCAAATATATATTGTATTCAACATCACAAGAAACTAAAATGCTAATTCCCACAGTTTCGAAACATTATGTTCTTCTCTTATCACAAATCCACTGTGCCTCTGGTTTTTGACTCTCCTTGGCATTGGTTTGCATGAAGAATTCCCATTTTTTCCCCATGGTTTCAACTGAGGCTTGTACCTCTAACTCTTTACAACAAGTGGCCCCAAGAATTCCCCCTTGTCTCCTTGTGTTTTGAGAATTGCTGTTCGGTGAGTGGTACAGGAGTGGTTCTCAGGGAGAGGCTTGGCTGCGTTTGACCTATTTTTCCCCACACAGCCCCACTTCACCCCCATCTGGGAGGGGAGTCTGAAACAGACAGAGCAGGGGTGGGTAGGTGGCTACGTGTTCATTATTGCTCATAACCATGACAACGGGCTCTCAGACTAATTTCCAGGGCATTATTGGAAAATATTAGCATTTTAGTCAAATCACTTTGAGCAACATTGTTTGCTTTGATGATGTGGGACCCAGTTGGATTCATATCTTATCTGGAGCGTATTCAAATCAGGAGCTTGATGAAAATGTCATATTAATAATAACACAAAGTTCAAGATAATAGTGATTAGAGTGAAAAGACTTAAGAAATCAATACTTCTTGTATCATTAAAACGAATCCTAAAATGCACAGCATTTTGTCTCATTGAGGAAAACTGAATCTAGCACAGGAGTTTAGTTAACCTATCCCTGTCAATATCCCACTCTTTCCCAGTTCACTAGTCTATAGTTCAGCAGCAAAGGCAGGGGTCCAAATCAAATCATGCATGCATGCGGAGACAGGGCAGCCAATAGTTAGCTCACTGATGAGAAACTGCATTGAGAGGCGAGGGAATTAATGGAGATAATGAGGTCGCAAACAATCTCAAGAAAAGCACAAAATAATGTGTTTGAATGGAGCCATTGAGCTTTGATTTAATTGCCAAAGTATTGGAGTTAGCGCTTAGCATGTTGCTACATAGCATGATAACTCTCAATGCACGGTTCCACCCACTCAGAGTGTGGGACCCCCTAGTGTTTTGTTTGCTTTTTAGCCACAGCCACTTGCTCTCACTCTCTGGAACCACCACCATCACCAGAAATGACCCGTCTAGGACCTCCTTTTTTTTAGGGGGGGGGAAGGAGATACTTCTAATTCCCAGTTCCAGACAAAAAGGAGAGTGGTCAGAAATCACAGGCTCTTTAAAAACTTCCACCATCCAGAGGAGGAATAACAGGGGGCCCAGGAGGGTATCAGACCCTCTGAATGAGACATGAGTCCACCCTAAATGAAAAGGTCTCTAAACAATGCTAATTTAATTTGTTTAAAATTCTATTTGTACCGCTACAGTGGTAAATATTAAAATAAAAGCTTATATCAAATTAAACGAACACCCCCACCTCTGTGTCATGGTTTAAACAATTTTTTCCCCATGTGGCTGCACTTGTCATCCCGGGACACTCCCATTTCTCAGCCGCTTTTCAGGTATCCCAACTATTCTTCCTACAAAAATGTTTGTTAGCAAGACGCATCAATTCAGGGTACAAGAGTGTAGAGCCAATAACAATCGCCGAATGTCATTACACTTTTTGATGTTTTGTAACAGATGTCTCTTTCCATTCATCAAATGGCATGAATGCACAGTGCACTGTTTGGATGCTGGAATTATTTTTGGAGTGGACGAACATGCGCAGGTAACCTACTTTTTGAAGTGATTTGTTTAACAATAAGCAATAAGCCAAACCCCCAGAGCCAGTGGGCTCCCCCACCTTAGGGGCTGCGGGGCTGTGTGGTACGCCATTGGTGACATCTGATACAGGAGGGCTGGCTGCTGCGCTGGAGCCTGTTGACATTCTCCACTGTCTGTTTGAACTTAAGGGAAGTGAAAAGAGTTGGGGAAAATTGACAGGAAAAGATAGGAGAGGTAGATGAGAGGAAAGGTAGGTCTAGGTAGAGGATAGCAGTTGGGTGAAAAATGATCAGAAGATGAAAGGAGATGTAGCCTACTGTATAGGGGCATCAGGAGAGGAGATGAGACAGGAGGGAGAGAAGTAGTTGACTGTTCGTTG
This sequence comes from Coregonus lavaretus, assembly GCF_964263955.1. Taxonomy (NCBI): domain Eukaryota; kingdom Metazoa; phylum Chordata; class Actinopteri; order Salmoniformes; family Salmonidae; genus Coregonus; species Coregonus lavaretus. Next base: position 3,339,786 of record NC_140011.1, on the reverse strand, counting down.
TCTTTCGGGGAAGGAGGGCAGTAGATAGGTGATAAGAGAGGAGAGGAGGGGATAGAAGTTGAGGAAAAACCATGCATTTTCAAACTGCCAGGAAACCCTAACGAGGAACCCTGTTTTTCCTGTTCCTAATTGGCTCCTTTATTCATGCATCTTGGTTGGAAAGCGAGGTAGCAACAGTACACCTTTCCTTTGCCTACACAACAGACTCTCCCATGAGGTCTATAGAACCAGGATAGAAAAATACAGCCATATGTCATATGTCCTAACCTCACTTTGCAACTGATTCATACAGGGACCTTGAAAAGACCTTGAATGTGACCTTTTATTGAAGCTGTGTGACCCAACTACAACATTTCAACCGACATGGTCTTCATCAGGATACCTTGTCAATGACTTTCCAGACATCTCAGTACCATAGAGCAGTCCTAGAAAGTCTGCAGAAAGTGCACATGGACTACCCAGACGGAGTAAATTGCCAATTGAAATGGGGTTGGGATTAGACCCAAATAGAGCAGATTAAGATTACAATCAGGGTGATCTCCAGGAAGATCCACATTAGATGCAGGATTGTGGCAAACCAACCAGTACATTGCTCAGACTCAGCAACTAAGGAGTTTTTCTTCATCACGAAAGTTGAAGGAGAGGAAGTGCGACAACATTTATATATAATATAAACATTAATGTACATTAACTTTTCAATTCACATTAGCAATGGAAGGTCATGTTTACGAAAGAGGGTTCGGCGCTTGGCAATGGAAATTTATTGTAAATATCCCAATAAAATATCCCAGTATAGACACTAGCCAGCATGCTTCAACTATGCAAGTGACTTTTCATCTTAACCATATTACACATTTGTAAAATGGAACCAAACCACATTACACTCTTGAATAATGCAACAATTCACAAGCTTGTGCAGACAACAAAGGGTTTCTTTTCTCGTCTGTAGGCTACACTCATTACATTTTAGCTTCAAGACAAAAGTACAGAGTTGCTTCATCATGTAACATTAGCCTATCAAAAATGAACGATTAGGCCTACTACCACACTACTACTATATAATAATACTAGTAGGGGAGAACCGGGACAAAAGAAAGACTTTTAGTTTTTTTCCTAATTACTCAGAGATCGATAGAGCTAGACACACCATATTTGATGACAAACAAGTTATGTATGTCCTCTACCATTAGCAACTGTAATTTCATTCCTAAGGTATTTTAGTTAAATAGACCGACAGCAGAATTACCCCAACATTACTTTTGTACCTGCCGGCGGGGCGGGAGTAACACAGCCTTGGGACAGAAGTAACAGCTGGTGAGAAGTGCACAAAATCTATCTGTCTTATCTCCATGTTTCTGGTTTGTAATGCTTGTTGCTTTCAACAAATGTACTATCAGACATCATTTAATGTTTGGTCGATTTGAATAATTAATGCTATAGGTTCGAAATGTATGAAAATTAACCATGCGTCAACATTGCAATGTTGCATAACCACAATATGCCTTAAAATATTAATCGGACTAAAATGGATCACATACAGTGAGGGAAAAAAGTATTTGATCCCCTGCTGATTTTGTACGTTTGCCCACTGACAAATAAATTATCAGTCAATAATTTTAATGGTAGGTTTATTTGAACAGTGAGACAGAATAACAACAAAATATCCAGAAAAACGCATGTCAAAAATGTTATAAATTGATTTGCATTTTAATGAGGGAAATAAGTATTTGTCCCCCTCTCAATCAGAAAGATTTCTGGCTCCCAGGTGTCTTTTATACAGGTAACGAGCTGAGATTAGGAGCACTCGAGTGTGCTCCTAATCTCAGCTCGTTACCTGTATAAAATACACCTGTCCACAGAAGCAATTAATCAATCAGATTCCAAACTCTCCACCATAGCCAAGACCAAAGAGCTCTCCGAGGATGTCAGGGACAAGATTGTAGACCTACACAAGGCTGGAATGGGCTACAAGACCATCGCCAAGCAGCTTGGTGTGAAGGTGACAACAGTTGGTGCGATTATTTGCAAATGGAAGAAACACAAAAGAACTGTCAATCTCCCTCGGCCTGGGGCTACATGCAAGATCTCACCTCGTGGAGTTGCAATGATCAATCAATCAATTTTATTTTATATAGCCCTTCTTACATCAGCTAATATCTCGAAGTGCTGTACAGAAACCCAGCCTAAAACCCCAAACAGCTAGTAATGCAGGTGTAGAAGCACGGTGGCTAGGAAAAACTCCCTAGAAAGGCCAAAACCTAGGAAGAAACCTAGAGAGGAACCAGGCTATGAGGGGTGGCCAGTCCTCTTCTGGCTGTGCCGGGTGGAGATTATAACAGAACCATGCCAAGATGTTCAAAAATGTTCATAAGTGACAAGCATGGTCAAATAATAATCAGGAATAAATCTCAGTTGGCTTTTCATAGCCGATCATTAAGAGTTGAAAACAGCAGGTCTGGGACAGGTAGGGGTTCCATAACCGCAGGCAGAACAGTTGAAACTGGAATAGCAGCAAGGCCAGGCGGACTGGGGACAGCAAGGAGTCACCACGGCCGGTAGACCCGACGTATGGTCCTAGGGCTCAGGTCTCTCAGTTGGCTTTTCATAGCCGATCATTAAGAGTTGAAAACAGCAGGTCTGGGACAGGTAGGGGTTTCATAACCGCAGGCAGAACAGTTGAAACTGGAATAGCAGCAAGGCCAGGCGGACTGGGGACAGCAAGGTGTCATCATGCCCGGTAGTCCTGACGTATGGTCCTAGGGCTCAGGTTCTCAGAGAGAAAGAGAGAACGAGAGAATTAGAGAGAGCATACTTAAATTCACACAGGACACTGGATAAGACAGGAGAAGTACTCCAGGTATAACCAACTAACCCCAGCCCCCCGACACATAAACTACTGCAGCATAAATACTGGAGGCTGAGACAGGAGCGGTCCGGAGACACTGTGGCCCCATCCGAAGAAACCCCCGGACAGGGCCAAACAGGAAGGATATAACCCCACCCACTCTGCCAAAGCACAGCCCCCGCACCACTAGAGGGATATCCTCAACCACCAACTTACAATCCTGAGACAAGGCCGAGTATAGCCCACAGAGGTCTCCACCACAGCACAAACCAAGGGGGGGCGCCAACCCAGACAGGAAGATCACGTCAGTAACTCAACCCACTCAAGTGACGCACCCCTCCTAGGGATGGCATGAAAGAGCACCAGCAAGCCAGTGACTCAGCCCCTGTAACAGGGTTAGAGGCAGAGAACCCCAGTGGAGAGAGGGGAACCGGCCTGGCAGAGACAGCAAGGGCTGTTCGTTGCTCCAGAGCCTTTCCGTTCACCTTCACACTCCTGGGCCAGACTACACTCAATCATATGACCTACTGAAGAGATAAGTCTTCAGTAAAGACTTAAAGGTTGAGACCGAGTCTGTGTCTCTCACATGGGTAGGCAGACTGTTCCATAAAAATGGAGATCTATAGGAGAAAGCCCTGCCTCCCGCTGTTTGCTTAGAAATTCTAGGGACAATTAGGAGGCCTGCGTCTTGTGACCGTAGCGTACGTATTGGTATGTACGGCAGGACCAACTCGGAAAGATAGGTAGGAGCAAGCCCATGTAACGCTTTATAGGTTAACAGTAAAACCTTGAAATCAGCCCTTGCCTTAACAGGAAGCCAGTGTAGGGAAGCTAGCACTGGAGTAATATGATCAAATTTCTTGGTTCTAGTCAGGATTCTAGCAGCCGTATTTAGCACTAACTGAAGTTTATTTAGTGCTTTATCCGGGTAGCCGGAAAGTAGAGCATTGCAGTAGTCTAACCTAGAAGTAACAAATGCATGGATTAATTTTTCTGCATCATTTTTGGACAGAAAATTTCTGATTTTTGCAATGTTACGTAGATGGAAAAAAGCTGTCCTTGAAACAGTCTTGATATGTTCGTCAAAAGAGAGATCAGGGTCAAGAGTAACGCCGAGGTCCTTCACAGTTTTATTTGAGACGACTTTACAACCATCAAGATGAATTGTCAGATTTAACAGAAGATCTCTTTGTTTCTTGGGACCTAGAACAAGCATCTCTGTTTTGTCCGAGTTTAAAAGTAGAAAGTTTTCAGCCATCCACTTCCTTATGTCTGAAACACAGGCTTCTAGCGAGGGCAATTTTGGGGCTTCACCATGTTTCATTGAAATGTACAGCTGTGTGTCATCCGCATAGCAGTGAAAGTTAACATTATGTTTTCGAATAACATCCCCAAGAGGTAAAATATATAGTGAAAACAATAGTGGTCCTAAAACGGAACCTTGAGGAACACCGAAATGTACAGTTGATTTGTCGGAGGACAGACCATTCACAGAGACAAACTGATATCTTTCCGACAGGTAAGATCTAAACCAGGCCAGAACTTGTCCGTGTAGACCAATTTGGGTTTCCAGTCTCTCCAAAAGAATGTGGTGATCGATGGTGTCAAAGGCAGCACTAAGGTCTAGTAGCATGAGGACAGATGCAGAGCCTCGGTCTGATGCCATTAAAAGGTCATTTACCACCTTCACAAGTGCAGTCTCAGTGCTATGATGGGGTCTAAAACCAGACTGAAGCATTTCGTATACATTGTTTGTCTTCAGAAAGGCAGTGAGTTGCTGCGCAACAGCTTTTTCTAAAATTTTTGAGAGGAATGGAAGATTCGATATAGGCCGATAGTTTTTTATATTTTCCGGGTCAAGGTTTGGCTTTTTCAAGAGAGGCTTTATCACTGCCACTTTTAGTGAGTTTGGTACACATCCGGTGGATAGAGAGCTGTTTATTATGTTCAACATAGGAGGGCCAAGCACAGGAAGCAGCTCCTTCAGCAGTTTAGTAGGAATAGGATCCAGTATGCAGCTTGAAGGTTTAGAAGCCATGATTATTTTCATCATTGTGTCAAGAGATATAGTACTAAAACACTTAAGTGTCTCTCCCGATCCCAGGCCCTCGCAGAGCTGTGCAGATCCAGGACAGCTAAGCCCTGGAGGAATACGCAGATTCAAAGAGGAGTCCGTAATTTGCTTTCTAATGGTCATGATCTTTTCCTCAAAGAAGTTCATGAATTTATTACTGCTGAAGTGAAAGCCATCCTCTCTTGGGGAATGCTGCTTTTTAGTTAGCTTTGCAACAGTATCAAAAATAAATTTTGGATTGTTCTTATTTTCCTCGATTAAGTTGGAAAAGTAGGATGATCGAGCAGCAGTGAGGGCTCTTCGGTACTGCACGGTACTGTCTTTCCAAGCTAGTCGGAAGACTTCCAGTTTGGTGTGGCGCCATTTCCGTTCCAATTTCCTGGAAGCTTGCTTCAAAGCTCGGGTATTTTCTGTATACCAGGGAGCTAGTTTCTTATGACAAATGTTTTTCGTTTTTAGGGGTGCAACTGCATCTAGGGTATTGCGCAAGGTTAAATTGAGTTCCTCAGTTAAGTGGTTAACTGATTTTTGTCCTCTGACGTCCTTGGGTAGGCAGAAGGAGTCTGGAAGGGCATCAAGGAATTTTTGTGTTGTCTGAGAATTTATAGCACGACTTTTGATGCTCCTTGGTTGGGGTCTGAGCAGATTATTTGTTGCGATTGCAAACGTAATAAAATGGTGGTCCGATAGTCCAGGATTTTGTGGAAAAACATTAAGATCTACAACATTTATTCCATGGGACAAAACTAGGTCCAGAGTATGACTGTGGCAGTGAGTAGGTCCAGAGACATGTTGGACAAAACCCACTGAGTCGATGATGGCTCCGAAAGACTTTTGGAGTGGGTCTGTGGACTTCTCCATGTGAATATTAAAATCACCAAAAATTAGAATATGATCTGCTATGACTACAAGGTCTGATAGGAATTCAGGAAACTCAGAGAGGAACGCTGTATATGGCCCAGGAGGCCTGTAAACAGTAGCTATAAAAAGTGATTGAGTAGGCTGCATAGATTTCATGACTAGAAGCTCAAAAGATGAAAACGCCATTTTTTTTTTTGTAAATTGAAATTTGCTATCGTAAATGTTAGCAACACCTCCGCCTTTGCGGGATGCACGGGGAATATGGTCACTAGTGTAACCAGGAGGTGAGGCCTCATTTAACACAGCAAATTCATCAGGCTTAAGCCATGTTTCAGTCAGGCCAATCACATCAAGATTATGATCAGTGATTAGTTCATTGACTATGACTGCCTTTGAAGTGAGGGATCTAACATTAAGTAACCCTATTTTGAGATGTGAGGTATCACGATCTCTTTCAATAATGGCAGGAATGGAGGAGGTCTTTATCCTAATAAGATTGCTAGGGTGAACACCGCCATGTTTAGTTTTGCCCAACCTAGGTCGAGGCACAGACACAGTCTCAATGGGTATGGCTGAGCTGACTACACTGACTGTGCTATTGGCAGACTCCACTAAGCTGGCAGGTTGGCTAACAGCCTGCTGCCTGGCCTGCACCCTATTTCACTGTGGGGCTAGAGGAGTTAGAGCCCTATCTATGTTGGTAGATAAGAGGAGAGCACCCCTCCAGCTAGGATGGAGTCCGTCACTCCTCAGCAGGTCAGGCTTGATCCTGTTTGTGGGTGAGTCCCAGAAAGAGGGCCAATTATCCACAAATTCTATCTTTTGGGAGGGGCAGAAAACAGTTTTCAACCAGCGATTGAGTGCTGAGACTCTGCTGTAGAGCTCGTCACTTCCCCTAACTGGGAGGGGGCCAGAGACAATTACTCGATGCCGACACATCTTTCTAGCTGATTTACACGCTGAAGCTATGTTGCACTTGGTGACCTCTGACTGTCTCATCCTAACATCGTTGGTGCCGACGTGGATAACAATATCTCTATACTCTCTACACTCGCCAGTTTTAGCTTTAGCCAGCACCATCTTTAGATTAGCCTTAACGTCGGTAGCCCTGCCCCCTGGTAAACAGTGTATGATCGCTGGGTGATTCGTTTTAAGTCTAATACTGCGGGTAATGGAGTCGCCAATGACTAGGGTTTTCAATTTGTCAGAGCTAATGGTGGGAGCCTTCGGCGTCTCAGACCCCGTAACGGGAGGAGTAGAGACAAGAGAAGACTCAGACTCAGACTCCGACTCGCTACATAATGGGGAAAACCGGTTGAAAGTTTCTGTCGGCTGAATGAGCGACGCCGGTTGAGCATTCCAACAGTATTTCCCTCCAGAAGCCATGAGAAAGTTGTCCGGCTGCGGGGACTGTGCGGGGGGATTTATACTAACGTTACTATCTGTACTTACTGGTGGCACAGACGCTGTTTCTTCCTTTCCTACACTGAGATTACCCTTGCCTAACGATTGCGTCTGAAGCTGGGCTTGTAGCACAGCTATTTTCGCCGTAAGGCGATCGTTCTCCTGTATATTATGAGTACAGCGACTGCAATTAGAAGACATCATGTTAATGTTACTACTTAGCTTCGGCTGTTGAAGATGTTGACGAACCATGTCCAGATAAAGCGTACGGAGTGAAAAAGTTGAATAAGGGAAAAAAGTTGCGATGGAAAAAAGGAAAATAAAGTAAGGTTGGCAGCAAAAACGCACAGGAAAATGACTCTTCTGTATCGGGATAAAACGTCCGGGGTGAAAAAGTTTAACGAAAAAAGATGAGTGAGGACAAAACTAAAAAGTTGGTAAATTTGTTGAACACAGAGATTGATTAAACGTTTATTAAAAGTAAAACGTGAATAGTTTGGCAGGTAGCCAAGTAGCAACAAACAGCACAGCAGCACGGAGACAATGCGGAAGCGATCATCAGAACGGTGAGGAATCAGCCCAGAACTACACGGGAGGATATTGTCAATGATCTCAAGGCAGCTGGGACCAATGTCACCAAGAAAACAATTGGTAACACACTACGCCGTGAAGGATTGAAATCCTGAAGCGCCCCTGCTCAAGAAAGCACATATACATGCCCGTCTGAAGTTTGCCAATTAACTTCTGAATGATTCAGAGGAGAACTGGGTGAAAGTGTTGTGGTCAGATGAGACCAAAATGGAGCTCTTTGGCATGGATTGCTGCCTATGACCCCAAGAACACCATCCCCACCGTCAAACATGGAGGTGGAAACATTATGCTTTGGGGGTGTTTTTCTGCTAAGGGGACAGGACAACTTCACCACATCAAAGGGACGATGGACGGGGCCATGTACCATCAAATCTTGGGTGAGAACCTCCTTCCCTCAGCCAGGGCATTGAAAATGGGTCGTGGATGGGTATTCCAGCATGACAATGACCCAAAACACACGGCCAAGGCAACAAAGGAGTGGCTCAAGAAGAAGCACATTAAGGTCCTGGAGTGGCCTAGCCAGTCTCCAGACCTTAATCCCATTGAAAATCTGTGGAGGGAGCTGAAGTTTCGAGTTGCCAAACGTCAGCCTCGAAACCTTAATGACTTGGAGAAGATCTGCAAAGAGGAGTTTGACAAAATCCCTGCTAAGATTTGTGCAAACCTGGTGGCCAACTACAAGAAACGTCTGACCTCTGTGATTGCCAACAAGGGTTTTGCCACCAAGTACTAAGTCATGTTTTGCAGAGGGGTCAAATACTTATTTCCCTCATTAAAATGCAAATCAATTCATAACATTTTTGACATGCGTTTTTCTGGATTTTTTTGTTGTTATTCTGTCTCTCACTGTTCAAATAAACCTACCATTAAAATTATAGACTGATCATTTCTTTGTCAGTGGGCAAACGTACAAAATCAGTTGGGGATCAAATACTTTTTTCCCTCACTGTAATAGCTATATTAACCATATTTTTTTTATTTGTACTTTTACCCCTTTTTTGTCATATCCAATTGGTAGTTACAGTCTTGTCCCATCGCTGCAACTCACCTACAAACTCGGGAGAGGCGAAGGTCGAGAGCCATGCGTCCTCCAAAACACGACCCTGCCAAGCTGCACTGCTTGTTGACACACTGCTCGCTTAACCCGGAAGCCAGCCGCACCAATGTGTTGGAGGAAACACTGTCCAGGTCGTCTGGGTTTGGCTGGTGTAGGCTGTCATTGTAAATAAGAATTTGTTCTTAACTGACTTGCCTAGTTAAATAAAGAAAAAAAAAACATACAGGCAGTCAAAATAGTGATTATTTTCTCATTATCATTGCAAACATTGGCTAGTTATTTTTTCAGCAATTCTCGCTACGTTATGGCAGCATAACTATGAAGTTTATCATCACAAATAGCAGTCTAAAGCAGTAGTTGACAAACAAGGTAAGGAATAATAGCACACTGGCGATCCAAAACGAACTCGCTCATTATCAGACTATGGTTACCGGTCCGGATACACTTGCTCGGACTGCCTAGAACACTAGGTTACCTACTCGTGTGGTACTTCAATGATCATTGAGAAGCCAAGTAGCAGTTAGGTTAAAACACAGAGTGGGGAGTTACATACGTTTTTCAGGAACTACTACTGTACTTCTCCTGTATTTTCTCCCGCTACGATATGGCAGCAACTATAAAGATTAGCCTACATCGTCACACAAAACGCTGATTGTTTTTTCTCCAATGCAATGTGTAGGGTCTGCGTCCTGCTCCTGCAACTGCAATATCCTTTACAACAGACAGAGAAGATTCTATAACCTTCAATAAAAAAATGTGGGAATGTTTGTTCAAATCACCACAGGGTTTTTTATTTCAGCTGTTCAGAAATATGAGGGAGAGTTAGGCTACATCATCATGGTTCAGAAGAGGGTGAGTAAAGAGAGAAACGTAAAAGGGAGGGGGAGCGTGAGCAGCAGCTATGTAATGTGCATAAAATAACACATGCGCAGAACGTGATCCGGTTCCTTAGCTTTGAGAAAGATGTTTCCGGAGGGGCGGGGGAGAAAACTCCATATTCGCAGCCATAGCCACTGGAATTAATCAATCAACACAATTACTTTTTAATTACAGATGCAAAGGCCTACACGATGCAACCCTTCATAAGCAAGTTCAGCCATGTTATTAGTTCTATTGTCTAATCGCAGTTGTCTCTTTATCTGTGTAAAGGACCCCCCCTGTTAGTTTAAATATAATTAATATGAGCAAGTACAAGGTTGCTGCAGTTTGACAAGGTTTTAATGTTTTCATCCTCCGTAGGGCCATGTGTTTCCCCCCCCCAAAAAAGAAAAAACATATGACCTGATTAGAAAAAAATTGCCCGGTTATAACACTTTATTTTAATTTTCATTGATTCATTACTATGTCATACCCTACAACTAGGGTCAGGAGTTGATTAGGTTAGCCTACCAGATAAGGAAAAATATTTACCCTGCACCACTCTGGGACCTGTGGTGCCATGTTAAAAATGAAAAAACATTTTTGTATGATTTACTATCGACATTGTACATTCATTTTAGTGGTAGGGATGAGCTAGTTTTACGACGCTCAGTGCAGCCAGCAATTCCAGAATGTAACAGACTGTTACTGCAATTTTAGTCTGAAATATTAGGAAAATGTCTATACATTTCAGCTGTTTCAAAATCATTGCTCTGCTATTACCATTTATACTGTTTGGTGCATACACATTCAAAAACAAAATAAAATTAGGTATATTTCAGCCAATCTGTGCACTACACTTGCTGTGTGTGTGTGTGTGTGTGTGTGTGTGTGTGTGTGTGTGTGTGTGTGTGTGTGTGTGTGTGTTTGTGTGTGTGTGAAACATGACTGGTGTATGAGCATGTGTATTTCAAGGCTGTGTATTTGTGTACATGCTTATGTGGAGGTAGAGCGTGTGCATGCATAGTACTTGTGAGTATACTGTACCTGTGTGCATACGTAAGTGTGGGTATATGCGGGCATTCTTATGTAACATGTACTGTACGTAGTGCAGTGCCTTCAGAAAGTTTTCACACCCCTTGACCTTTTCCACACTTTGTTGTGTTACAAAGTCATATTACAATTGATTTAATTGTACGTTTTTGTCAATGATCTACACACATTTCTCTGTAATGTCAAAGTGGAATTTATGGAAAATAAAACACTAATATATCTTGATTAGATAAATATTCAACCCCCTGAGTCAATACATGTTAGAATCACCTTTGGCAGTGATTACAGCTGTGAGTATTTCTGGGTAAGGATCTAAGAGCATTGCACACCTGGATTGTACAATATTTGCCCAATTCTTCAATCGATCCCCACCATCTCGAAAAAGCCAGTGAAGAGCCTTGGCAAGGTGTTTAACAGCAGCCAGAAGGACACAACATCAATCCAAGCCACCTGTCAGGAGCTGGAGAGCTGGCTGAGAGCGGTTAACCCGTCAGGACTGCCCGGCAAGTTCAAGGCGTGGATGTATCAGCATGGCATCTTCCTGAGGATACTCTGGCCTCTGCTCAACTATGAAGTCCACATCTCCACTGTCGAGAACTTGGAGAGGAAGGTCAGCAGCCATCTCCGAAGGTGACTGGGGTTGCCCAGGAGCCTGAGCAGCATCGCCCTCTATGGTAACAGCAACAAGCTGAGGCTGCCCCTGAAGTCCCTGGAAGAGGAGTTCAAGGTCACTTGGGTGAGGGAAGTGATGCAAAACAGGGAGTCGAGCGTCCCAAAAGTGGGGATAGTGGTCAAGACCGGGAGCTAATGGAGAACAGAGGAGGCCGTGCTGCAGGCTGAGTCTCGGCTGCGCCACAGTGTCCTGGTGGGAGCAGTGACCCGGGGAAGAGCTGGTCTGGTAAAGGCTAGGTGCATGCCTATCGAGGTAGGCTGCAGGGGTTTTGCTGGGCAATCCCTTTACAGAGCCTACTGTACAGCACACTCGGCATCAATGGAGCGAAGCAGAGGTGAGCCATCAGCAATACCATTGAATCAGCTGAAAAAGCCTCAAGATGGCTCTGGATCAAGAGAGGTGATCCATGGGGAGCAGCATAATGCAACCTGGACACAAGTTGGGGTCTGATCAACCTCGGCTGGGTCACCTGGGTGAGGGTGTCTGATGTTGTAAGACCTGAAACACCCTATGACCCTAGGTTACATCACTGATGATGTGTCCAGGAGCATCAAGAGATTCAATCAAGATCTGTCAAGTTTGTTGTTGATTATTGCTAGACAGCCATTTTCAAGTCTTGCCATAGATGTTCAAGCAGATTTAAGTCAAAACTGTAACTAGGCCACTCAGGAACATTCAATGCCCTCTTGGTAAGAAACTCCAGTGTATATTTGGTCTTGTGTTTTAGGTAATTGTCCTGCTGAAAGGTGAATTAGTCTCCCAGTGTCTGTTGGAAAGCAGACTGATCCAAGTTTTCCTCTAGGATTTTGCCTGTGCTTAGCTCTATTCAGTTTCTTTTAGCTCTATTCAGTTTCTTTGAATCCTAAAAAGCTCCCTAGTTCTTGCCAATAACAAGCATACCTATAACATGATGCAGCCACCACCATGCTTGAAAATATGAAGAGTTGTGACGAGTACTGAGGATACGAAGAGGCAGGACGCAGACGCAGGAATCAACAAGGTAAAGGTTTACTTAACAATGACAAAGAGAATAACAAAGAGCGAGTAAACGACACGACGCTAACAATTATACACAACAATGACTGAACAGTCCAGAGGTATATAGTGGTGGTGATGAGATCATGAGGTGCAGGTGCGCTGGAGGGGATTTGGGTGCGTTGGGTTTCCATTCCTGTGTTGCCGAGGTGGTGCACTCAGACCGGTGGCTCAGTAGACCGGCGAATCAGAGTGCCGGAGGGGAGCAACGGGAGGAGACGTGACAAGAGTGGTACTCAGTGATGTGTTGTGTTGGATTCGCCCCAAACATAATGCTTTGTATTCAGGACATAAAGTTAATTTCTTTGCCATTTTTTTTGCAGTTTTACTTTAGTGCCTTATTGTGAACAGGATGCATGTTTTGGAATATTTTTATTCTGTACAGGCTTCCTTCGTTTCACTCTGTTATTTATGCTAGTATTGTGGAGTAACTACAATGTTATTGATCCATCCTCAGTTATCTCCTATCACAGCCATTAAACTCTGTAATTGTTTTAAAATCACCAATAGCCTCATAGTGAAATCCCTGAGTGGTTTCTTTCCTCTCCGGCAACCGAGTTAGTAGTGGTGACTGGGTGTATTGATACACCATCCAAAGTGTAATTCATTACTGCACCATACTCAAAGGGATATACAATGTCTGCTTTTTCTTTACCCATCTACCAATAGGTGCCCTTCTTTGCGAACCATCGGAAAACCTCCCTGGTCTTTGTGGTTGAATCTGTGCTTGAAATGCACTGCTCGACTGAGGGACCATGCAGATAATTGTAAGTGTGGGGTACAGAGATGGGGTAGTCATTTAAAAGTCCATGCAATTTATGTGACTTGTTAAGCACATTTGTACTCCTGAACGTATTTAGGCTTGTGAAAACAAAAGGGTTGAATACTTATTGACTCAAGACATTTCAGGTTTTCATTTTTAATTAATTTGTAAACATTCCTAAAAACATAATTCCACTTTGACAGTATGGGGTATTGTGTTTATATCAGTGACACAAAATCTCAATTTAACCTTCATTTCAAACTGTAACACAACAAAATGTGGAAAAAGTAAAGGGAAGTTAATACTTTCTGAAGGCACTGTATATAGTATGTGTGTGTGTCAACATACGTTTGTGTGTGTGTGTGTGTGTAAGTGAGAACAGGCAAAGAGCCTCTTGGTGGTAATCTGAGCAAGTATCCTGCTATCAGTTGTTTAGAGGACCAATGGTATTGGCTGGCTGGGAGAGATTAAGACCAGAGAAAGGCTATCGAGGTCAGGTCCAACCTGCCTCTAAGGAGAGTGGAAGATGGTTGCATGGAAAAAAGGGTGAAATTAGAAAAATTGTGTAAGTCAGGGTTGTCCACTCAGTCCGTTCACATTTCATTAGAATTTCTTTCAGCATTTTAGAAAATAATTTCATTCAGAACAGCCTATGTCACGGTATAGCTCTACTGATCTCTGGGATCATTTCCGGTTCACTACAGGCTAAACTGAGTTAACTAGGAGAGAAGAACACTGTTATATCTTATCACAATCTTCCATTATACAGCTGTAATTACCCCGTATTTAGTGTGACTATCATCATTATCATAATTAGTGCTTTGAGCATAATGCATGAAAATGTTTGTTTGTTTTGGTTCTAAACTTTTGAAATGCAAAAAAATGACCTAAATGTAGCTAGTTTCGCTCATGGGCATAGTGGTGTGAAATGTTCTGTGCAATGAGGTCCAAATTCTAGGACCCTTTTTTCTTTACCACAGTACTTTTCACCTCAACAGGTGGACTTAGTTCATACTACGGACTTAGTTTATACTACTCTGCCTGCTCTTGAAAAGGTTTTGCCATGCAGGAGGCTAAAACCCGGCAGAAGCCGAACTGTAATCCTCTGAGTTCCTACAAACACACAGAAAGCCCCATGCAGGAAAGGCTCAAAGGGAGGCAAGGACCCGTTAAAACCAAAATTAGATGCGACAACCTGCCTTCTGAGTGGGCCCCAGCGTGAGGTGAGAGTGAGTTGAAACAGCTTTGCTTTTCTCTCCATCTTTCTTACCCCACTACCGCCCCAACCCCCACCACTGCTGCTACCACTCCATCCCAGCATCCCTTACGCTGACAGGAGAGTTGGAGGAGGAGGTTGTCAGGAGAGGTCGCTGTCCCTCCCAAAGGCCCCTGCATAACTTTTGGTGCTGCCATGGCAACCCCAATCTGCTGGACACTTTTCGGGGGAGTTTTGGTGGAAGTCATGTGTTTACCAGTCCCTTTCCCGGACTCGGGGGTAGGGTGCATGCACATATGCACGCGCAAGAAAGGAATTCCTAAATGCTTTCTGGTATCCAAGGGTTGCCGGTGGCAGGTGTGTAAATGTGTATGAATGAGTATGTGTGTGTGTGGCTGCTCTAGACGGTAGAATGAATGAAAAACACAATAGCCTGCAGAGACCCCAGGAAGCACCCTGCGGATTCTCTTTGAGTCTCGTTAGAACCTTTTGGACGCTGCGTTCAGCACACTGACTGCACATGGTGAGCTTGCTTGCTGCTGAGCTATTTACTTTTGTAGATGTCTTCATGCTACAGATCTAGCCGTAAGCTCTGGCTGTTGTGACAGAGCATTCAGCTTGCTGACAAGCTGATCAAGGGATTTCTCTTGGCCTGAAAGTAACACCGACTTTGATAAGATGGTCTCACAATAAGAGACTTTATCATGAGGTTCCATTGTCAAATGGAGGTTTGTATTTCAGAAAACATACTACGAATAACCTAGTCCCAAGCATAGCCCCCATGTTATGGTGTATAAATTCGGGATTCCCACACTGCTAGGTTGGGGGACAGAACCATGCTCGGCCGATAACTTGCAATAATCGCAGGACTTAACAAGGATTTGTAACAAAGACATCCTCCCCCAATCACAGACAGAACACTCTTTCCAAAGTGAATATATCACCACCCTGAATGTTTTCCAAACAGCCTGTAGTTGTCACGTCAGTCCATGCCAAACAAGCTCTGTAGTATCAGGGCTAACTGATATACTTTTTCCGCATTTTGTTACGTTACAGCCTTATTCTAAAATGTATTTTTAAAAAAATTTCCCTCCGCAATCTATACACAATACCCCATAATGACAAAGCGAAAACAGGTTTTTAGAAAATGTTGCTAATTTATTATAAATAAAAAACAGAAATACCTTATTTACATAAGTATTCAGCCCCTTTGCTATGAGACTCGAAATTGAGCTCAGGTGCATCCTGTTTCCATTGATCATCCTTGAGATGTTTCTACAACTTGATTGGAGTCCACCTGTGGTAAATTGATCACACACACTCCAAATGAGTGATTCCTCCCGCTCTCACCATATACCCCCATCTCTCCCTTCCTCTCTCTCTACTCCTTTCATTGTTAATATCTTCCGCTCCAATGAGAATTTTGGAACAGAACACTGATCAAAGAGCAGGGGATGGATGTGAGGACGGAGTTAGGATGGTGGGTTTGACGGTGGAGGTGGGGGATGGTGGGAGTTCGTTTGGATTGGAGTCTGTTCAATCTGTGGAATGTGGACTGATTTCACACTGGGGTCACGCGATTGGCTGATGCAGGGAGATAGATGGACAGAAAATCCCCCCTCCCAAAAGCGTCCTGTTCCATTCAGTTCCATGTACATACAGAGGGCCCAAAAGCCCCAGCCAGAAGAGGGGTCTGGCTGGAGAGGGGTCGTTCAGTGTTGCATTCAGTGTTGCAGGTCTTTCTTTCAGTGTTGCAGGTCTTTCTTTCAGTGCTGCAGGTCTTTCTTTCAGTGTTGCAGTTCTTTCTTTCCCAGTTGTCTGTGTAAAACATAACCATTTCAAACTTGATGACAGTCAAGTTATTAACTGCCATAGTTGAGTTTTGATAGTGATTGTGATCATACAAGTATCATTGTACTGGATGTATCCCTATGTGATAATTACATGATCTGTGAAAAAGCCTTGGCAGTCAATGACAACATGCATATAACAAACTGCATTGTTCAAAAGAGCGTGATGTACTGTAGTTAATATGGATTAGAATATGTGGGAATATTTTTTGTGTTAAATTGAGAGAGAGGGGTGGTAATGGATAAAGTTTAGCCAAGCTAACGACCTGGAGAAGTTACCTTAGCACGCTAACCCGTAGTTATCCACCCCATAAATCTCACCTGTCGACTGGACACTTGATAGCCTGCAGACCATGCATCTGATCTCCATCTTATCTGCTCCACCCATCAAGGGTTCATGGCTGGAATTCAGTCCAGACACCTCTTCCCTCTCTGGAACTTTAGCATAACAATGACTTAACAAACAAGGCTAAGGTTAGCTAGATGGAACTCTCTCTTTTTTCCTCTCTCAGTTGAGAGTCCTGATGCTATGAGCTACAAAGGAATATCTTTTGTGACTTCGTTGTGGTGTTTTTTGTTGAACTGATTTGTTGCAGTCTGGGGGTGGTCTTCGTTCCCTTTGGGACTGACAGAAAAGATTAGCACATGAGTCACCCCAGATGCCCGTTGTTAACAGTCTGTCAATGAGCACTAAACTAGCTGTGTAAAACAAAACCAATGGAAATGGGCTTGTTGTGTACAGGGGGTTTCTTAGTTTTAGTTGGGGATTTTGCCCCGGGTGTCTCGCTGTGGGAGGAGCTATGAAATCTGGAGTCGCTCCAGGACTCTCCCACACGACTTGTCCTTTAGAATTAGGGGGGAGAAGATGAAAGGAAATTTAGTGTCAGGGTGAATACACATACCAGGATTAGCACAGGGGGACCTAACTTTGGTTGTGGTTCACTAGGTTGGCACTGGTATTTGTCCACCATCTAACAAGATTGTTAATGCATGTTAGTGACACTCGAATGCAAAATAGTAATACGTTATAGCCTACTAGTGTTTATGAGATTTTGTTGACCAAATTATTGGACTTCATCTAGCAGAGGATGCTCTTTGCATCACTAAGTTTGATTGTGTTCTTGTTTATAGCAGCACTGGGGTGAAAGAGGTTTCACACTTGCTGAACAGCCCCAAAGAAACACAACCAACCTCCAACAATTAACTTTTTGCAACAGTAATGCAGTATACTATCAATGTTTACCACTTTAATTAAATTATTGCCAATGTTTCATGCCACTGACTGCCTGGCTGTATGTCTGTGTGTGTGTGTGTGTGTGTGTGTGTGTGTGTGTGTGTGTGTGTGTGTGACTAGAGCAGCATCAACATCTCATTATACTGTGCATTCGTTTACTTTTTCCACATTTTGTTACGTTACAGCCTTGTTCTAAAATGGATTGATAAATAAAAAAATCCTCATCAATCTACACACAATGACAAAGTGAAAATAGGGTTTTAGAAATGTTTACAAAGGTATAAAAAAACAAAAACAGAAATACCTTATTTATATACAGTTGAAGTTGAAAGTTTACATACACTTAGGTTGGAGTCTTTAAAACTCGTTTTTCAACCACTCCACACATTTTTGTGCATGACACAAGTAATCTTTCCAAAAATTGTTTACAGACATATTATTTCACTTATAATTCACTGTATCACATTTCCAGTGGGTCAGAAGTTTACATACACTAAGTTGACTGTGCCTTTAAACAGCTTGGAAAATTCCAGAAAATGATGTCATGGCTTTAGAAGCATCTGATAGGCTAATTGACATAATTTGAGTCAATTGGAGGTGAACTTGTGGATGTATTTCAAGGCCTACCTTCAAACTCAGTGCCTCTTTGCTTGATATCATAGGAAAATCCAAAGAAATCAGCCAAGACCTCAGAAAAAAAATTGTAGACCTCCACAAGTCTGGTTCATCCTTGGGAGCAATTTCCAAACGCCTGAAGGTACCACGTTCATCTGTACAAACAATAGTACGCAAGTATAAACACCATGGGACCACGCAGCCATCATACCGCTCAGGAAGGAGACGGGTTCGGTTTCCTAGAGATGAAAGTACTTTGGTGCGAAAAGTGCAAATCAATCCCAAAACAACAGCAAAGGACCTTGTGAAGATGCTGGAGGAAACAGATACAAAAGTATCTATATCCACAGTAAAACGAGTCCTATATCGACATAACCTGAAAGGCCGCTCAGTAAGGAAGAAGCCACTGCTCCAAAACTGCCATAAAAAAGCCAGATTATGGTTTGTAACTGCACATGGGGACAAAGATTGTACTTTTTGGAGAAATGTCCTCTGGTCTGATGAAACAAAAATAGAACTGTTTGGCCATAACGACCATTGTTATGTTTGGAGGAAAAAGGGGGTTGCTTGCAAGCCGAAGATCACCATCCCAACCGTGAAGCACGGGGGTGGCAGCATCATGCTGTGGGGTTCCTTTTCTGCAGGAGGGACTGGTGCACTTCACAAAATAGATGGCATCATGAGGAAGGAAAATGATGTGGATATATTGAAGCAACATCTCAAGACATCAGTCAGGAAGTTAAAGCTTGGTTGCAAATGGGTCTTCCAAATGGACAATGACCCCAAGCATACTTCCAAAGTTGTGGCAAAATGGCTTAAGGACAACAAAGTCAAAGTATTGGAGTGGCCATCACAAAGCCCTGACCTCAATCCTATAGAAAATGTGTGGGCAGAACTGAAAAGGCGTGCGCGAGCAAGGAGGCCTACAAACTTGACTCAGTTACACCAGCTCTGTCAGGAGGAATGGGCCAAAATTCACCCAACTTATTGTGGGAAGCATGTGGAAGGCTACCCGAAACGTTTGACCCAAGTTAAACAATTTAAAGGCAATGCTACCAAATACTAATTGAGTGTATGTAAACTTCTGACCCACTGGGAATGTGATGAAATAAATAAAAGCTGAAATAAATCATTCTCTCTACTATTATTCTGACATTTCACATTCTAAAAATAAAGTGGTGATCCTTTCTGACCTAAGACAGGGAATGTTTACTAGGATTAAATGTCTGGAATTGTGAAAAACGGAGTTTAAATGTATTTGGCTAAAGTGTATGTAAACTTCCGGCTTCAACTGTAAGTATTCAGACCTTTTGCTATGAGACTCGAAATTGAGCTCAGGTGCATCTTGTTTCCATTGATCATCCTTGAGATGTTTCTACAACCTGTGGTAAATTCAAGTGATTGGACATGATTTGGAAAGTCTCTCTCTCTCTCTCTCTCTCTCTCTCTCTCTCTCTCTCTCTCTCTCTCTCTCTCTCTCTCTCTCTCTCTCTCTCTCTCTCTCTCTCTCTCTCTCTCTCTCTCTCTCTCTCTCTCTCTCTCTCTCTCTCTCTCCTCTCTCTCTCTCTCTCTCTCTCTCTCTCTCTCTCTCTCTCTCTCTCTCTCTCTCTCTCTCTCTCTCTCTCTCTCTCTCTCTCTCTCTCTCTCTCTCTCTCTCTCTCTCTCTCTCTCTCTCTCTCTCTCTCTCTCTCTCTCTCTCTCTCTCTCTCTCTCTCTCTCTCTCTCTCTCTCTCTCTCTCTCTCTCTCTCTCTCTCTCTCTCTTCTCTCTCTCTCTCTCCTCTCTCTCTCTCTCTCTCTCTCTCTCTCTCTCTCTCTCTCTCTCTCTCTCTCTCTCTCTCTCTCTCTCTCTCTCTCTCTCTCTCTCTCTCTCTCTCTCTCTCTCTCTCTCTCTCTCTCTCTCTCTCTCTCTCTCTCTCAGAGGGCATCATTCCACTTGGCCAACACAGGCCTGGATTCGGTCCGTGTCTCAGAGTTCAGGGCTGTAAAGCAATTTAAATGTAAACGTAATTTCTGATTGAGCCGACATATGCAGTGTTTATTGTGAATGCAGTCTCCGCGGGAACATTGCCTTTGGATTTCAGTCGCACTGTGGCGCTGAACTTCCGCAATGCGGATTGAATCGAGCCCAATGTGTGTAGTAGTGAGCATAGTGATGCACTTCCTGTGCTGGGATAAAGGGCACTGATCACCATAGAAATAGAATCACTAGAACAGGTGTGTCCCCATTCAAGTCGATGGGTCTGTGATGTGTGGACCGGCGGACATTTTGAATGTACCCATAGGGCGGCAGGTAGCCTAACGGTTAAGAGAGTTGGGCCAGTAACCGAAAGGTCTCTGGTTCGAATCCCTGTGCTGAATAGTTGACAAATCTGCCGATGTGCCCTTGAGCAAGGCACTTAACTCTAATTGCTTCTGTAAGTCGCTCTGGATAAGAGCGTCTGCTAAAATGTAAATGTAAAGCATATTCTATTTGTGATTCGGCTCAGATCCACCCAGATATTGCTGACTTTTACAGTTGTTTATTTCAGATCAGCCAAAGCCCCACTGGGCTGCTCTCTTTTTTAAAGCCCATTTCATAATCTCAAATGTGAGGCAGCGGTTGGATACATTTTCTAGTAGCTATTCTGGAGTAACATCATCATTTCATTTCAGCCCCATGGGTATGAGTCCAATACTGTAGAAGTAAATGAAGGCCACTGTTTATATATAAAGAAATATATATATATATATATATATATATATAATAATTATTATTATTATTATTGCCAATGTTTTTGTGTCAGAACCAAATGGCCTACAAATCTGGACCAAAGCTGGTTCTGAATCGGGTTAGAGTGGCACTCAATAAACAACATTGTGCTAGCACAGTGTGGATATATGAGAGACATTCAGAAGTGTACTGGCGTCACCCCCATATCAAGATGTCATAACAATATTGTAACAGACCATCACAATAAATGACAACCAACTTATCCCTCCAAAAATGTAAACGGCTCTCACATTTAGTGTGTGAACACACTAAATGTGACATATAATAAATAAAAGTGGTGATGACTTGTTATGGCATCTCAACTGCATTAGGGTATTATTATACTGTATAATGTTTCAGTCAAACATTGCTGCCATCCAGAACTGTCCATAATTTTGCACAACAATAACCATCTCCTATTCTTCTCCTCAGGGATATTCTGCACGGCAACCAGCAACAAGTGCTTGTCTGGGCCCTGCCAGAATGGTGCCACATGTGTGGACACCATAGACGACTACACGTGCCTCTGCCCCCCTCGCGACGAGTTCCGCTACATGGGCAAAGACTGCGACGAACTGTATGATGCCTGCTTTTTCGCCGCCTGCTCAGACTGCACCAGCACCCCTGGCACGTCCAAATACCACTGCGTCTGCCCCAAAGGATTCACCGGTGACAACTGCACTGAGGAAGTGGATGAGTGCCATAGCAACCCTTGCTCTGAGCCCCATACAGAGTGCATCGACCAGGTCAACGGCTACTTCTGCCGATGTTCGCCCAGCTACGGAGGAGAGGACTGCCAAGAGCAAGTGACCGACTGCATCGACGAGCCGTGTCTGAACAACGGGACTTGTATACTGTTACAGGATGGATTCGAGTGCCACTGTGCGCCGGGGTTCGAAGGGAAGCATTGTGAAGAGGACGTGGACGAGTGTGCATCACACCCTTGCCAGAACGGAGCTATCTGCATGGATGGCTTGGCTAAGTTTCACTGTTTCTGTGTACCAGGCTTCCAGGGCTACAACTGCGAGATTGATATCAATGAGTGCGCCTCGCGGCCCTGCGAGAATAACGGAACCTGCATCAACGAGAAGGACCAGTACGAATGTGAGTGCCTCGTAGGGTTCACAGGTACGCTGTTCCGCCTTTTCATAATTCACACCTCTGCCCACACAATGATGTGTTTGTACTCAGTTAGTCCGGAATGAAGTGTAATTCTTCCACCATATTCGCAACCCTACACCATCCACAACTCACTGTCTCTCATCTAACACTTCCTCCAGTGTGGAGGGAGATCTTATGCCTTGCTTGTTAATGTTTCTTGACAAAATGTATCAGCAAGATTCAGGTATCTCATAGTACTTCATTCACCAAGCCATAACTTGTTCACATTAAAGGTGCACTAAGCAAGATGACATCATCATACACAACAGGACGATCTCATATTAATCAATGTGGGTGTGCCACAAAGAATGGTACAAATTGTGCAGAGCCAATGAGTCTTGGCAGAGTTGAATAATGATGTTGATATTGTCCTGTTGTTGATGATGTCATCTTACTAACTGTACCTTTAAGTGTAAGTTTGGTTTAAGTGTAAGTGCAGTGACTAAGATGTTCGATACTGGTCTCTAGTCTTGTCTTCAGTTTGGCCCCTGTGGATAGGTCTCCCGCTGTGTGAGAGAAAACACTCCACCTCTTGTATACTTATTTTCTTACTCTCCTTTATTTTCTCAGCAGGCCTGGTCTGTCTAGGTGCTTCATCCTTATCTCTAATGGGGTGGGAAAGGTCAGCAGTAATGCATTCCTTTGTCAGCATATCATTGCCGATGGAGATTTTCAAGGAAAGGGTTAAGATGGCGAACTGAGGCATCTTTACATTATCATCTGTGCTATCTAGAGGCATCCACAAGCAGACTCCATGCTACTGCCTATTTTTAGTTAGAGAAACAAACACCAGATAGAGTACAAAATGGCTACTCTTGTATTTACTGTCCACTATACTTTCTTTCAGTATTATCATAAGAGCAGAGATGAGCTATTGACAAACATTGGCTCCATATTTACATTTAGGTCATTTAGCAGACACTCTTATCCAGAGCGACTTACAAATTGGTGAATTCAATTTAGGATAGCCAGTGGGACAAGCACCCTTTTTTTTATGGGGGGGGGGGGGGTGTATATAGATGAGATACAGTGGTGAAGTGCTGGGATTTAAATGCTTTAAAGTCTGTAGAAGATGCAGTGCCTAGTGAAAGTTTACACACCCCTTGCCCAGTTGTCACATTTTGTTGCCTTAAAATTTAATCTAAGAAGGGATTACAATTTTAAAAAATCCTATAGATCTACACAACCTGCTACACATCTTCAAAGTGAAAGAAAAAGTATACATTTTTCTAAATTAATAAAAATTAAAAACAAAGATGTCTTGATTGCATATGTCTTCACACCCCAGAGTTAATACTTGATGGAAGCACCTTTGGCAGCAATTACAGCTATAAATCATTTTGAATAATATTCTACCAACTCTGCACAACTCTTAGGGCGACATACATCCATTGTTTTTGTCAAAATTGCTCAAGCTCAGTATATGTGGTTGGGAATAATTGACAGACAGCAATATTCAAACCTTGTCACTGACTTTCTAGCAGATTTAAGTCAGGACTGAGACTGAACCCCTCAGGAACACTTAACACCTCTTGGAAAGCCATTCTGGTGTGTCTTTGGCATTGAAATCTGTGTAATTGTCCCACTGAAAAATGAAACTCAGAGTTACTATTCAGACGACTGAGGCAGGTTTTCCTCTAACTTTTACCTGGGCTTTGCTCCTTTCATATTCATTTTGAACCTGGCAAATTCCCCAATTCCTGCCACATTACTAGAACATACAGAGGGTTTTATCTGTTTATCTGTAGATCTGTAGGGGGAACAATCAAACTTAATCTCTATGTATCTTTAATTTGAAGGCAGCAATATGTGACAGCTGTGAAAAAGGTGTGTGTAGACTTTCACTAGGCACTGTATGTCCCCTCCTAATATAACCTGACAGTACAGTTCCTCACTCACTCCCACTTTGTTTCTCATTCATCATCACACATTCTCCCACTCTTTCTCTAACTCATACTCTCCTTTTTCTCCACCTCTCACAGCAGTGAACTGTGAGGTGGAGATAGACGAGTGCGAGTCCAACCCTTGTCGCAAT
Source organism: Coregonus lavaretus (assembly GCF_964263955.1). NCBI lineage: Eukaryota > Metazoa > Chordata > Actinopteri > Salmoniformes > Salmonidae > Coregonus > Coregonus lavaretus. The sequence goes on along the minus strand of NC_140011.1, from coordinate 3,315,711 downwards.
GGAGCCACCTGCCATGACCTCATTGGTCTCCTGCGAGTGTCTGCCTGGGTTCGAGGGCACAGACTGCGAGGTGGACATTGATGAGTGTGTCAGTGAGCCCTGCCTAAATGGAGCCATCTGCCACGACAAGGTGGCCAGGTAACTGCACAAGGCTTTTAGAATTGTCCCACCAGACAGACACAACTCCTGTCCTTAAATGACTTTAGGGCCTGACTGCTGTTTTGGTGAGCTAAAGCCCCTTACACTGAGACAGGGTGTTATCTCAATCATCCATCTGTTAACAAGTAGGCCTAAAATTGTTGGCATGCACTTGAGTGCTCCTCTGAATTTTGAATACATTTCACCAGTCCAGAGTCTGTACATTCTTAAACAAAGCACTACACCGGGCTGTATTGCATTAATTTGTATTTAGCGTATATAATATAATAATATAATATGCCATTTAGCAGACGCTTTTATCCAAAGCGACTTACAGTCATGCGTGCATACATTTTTTTTTTTGTGTATGGGTGGTCCCGGGGATCGAACCCACTACCTTGGCGTTACAAGCGCCGTGCTCTACCAGCTGAGCTACAGAGGACCACGTATATGCTTTGTTGAATGTCAATGTAGCGATTGCAACTGCCCCAGAGTGACCCAGACTTCCTTTCCTGCAGCTATGAGTGTGACTGTGAGGACACAGGCTTCATGGGAGACCACTGTGAGGAGGACATCCCTGAGTGTGCTTCTGACCCGTGTCAGCATGGCGCCACCTGCCTGGAGGGAGTCAAAGAGTACACCTGCCTCTGCTGGCCTGGTATGTGCAACTTACCATTACCCACCACATAAATCATTTGAGTATAATATGTACAGCTGTTAATGTTGTCAGATGATTGGAGAGTATTATAGCAACAATTACTGTGCAGTTTGTTTAGGCTTTGAGTGAAGAGTATTACAGTGTATTTACATTTTATTGGGTCTCCTAGGTTACAAAGGGGAGAACTGTGAGATTGACATTGATGAGTGTGCTGAGCAGCCATGTGAGAACGACAGCGAGTGTTTCGAGCATTCCGACACATCCCACTGGGAGATGGACTGGGAGTTCAGCTTCGCTGATGCTGCCGGATACCTGTGCCAGTGTCAGCATGGCTTCGCAGGTGAGACGCAGTCCAATGAAAGGAGCAGGTTTTACTATTACACTGTTTGTTACCTTTTTATTGTTTTGAAAATTTCTCATGGACAAAGAATTATGTTGTTGGTGTTGTTTCTTTGTCCCTTGTCAGGAGAGAACTGTTCTGTGAACATTGATGATTGTGAGTCTGAGCCCTGCCAGAATGGAGGCTCTTGTGAGGACCAGGTGAATGGCTACACCTGTTTGTGTCCGGAAGGATTTATGGGTAAGGTCTTCATCACACTCTGTAAACTCTGTATTCTTCTGTATGTCATTACAGCATGACAGTATCATCTCTTTTTTGCTGTTTTTACAGCTGGCATCTTATCAGGCCCACAGACTGATTTGTATATTCCATTCTAGGTAGATCAATCTTCAAATGTCTGACTAAAATAGTGCATTGCATTTGCAGGGGAAATTTGCAAAATCAACATTGATGAGTGCCAGAGCCAGCCGTGTTTGAATGGTGCCTGGTGCGAGGATGGCGTGGCCAGCTATACCTGCCACTGCCCCGAGGCCAAGCCGCCCTGGGGTGGCCACCACTGCAAAATCCAGCTTCTGGGCTGTGTGGAACATGAGTGCCAGAACAGCGCCACCTGCCACCCATGGCTGGAAGAGGAAGAGCACGGCCAAACCTGCCTCTGCCCCCACGGCTTCTACGATGAGCTCTGCTCCACCCCCACCACCTTCTCATTCTCTAGTCCGGGCTTCGTCCTCATCAAGGTCATCCTGGAAGAGGAAGAGAGGAGGAGATGGAGGCATGCCGAGCACAACCATCACGGGAAGGGAGTCCGGCTTCGCTTCCGCACCACCTTGCCCGACATGGTGCTCTTCTACCGTGGCGACGCTGACAGCCACCTCCTGCTGGAAATTGTGGGTGGAGGCCTTCGCGCCAAGGCCTTCTCAGAGGATGTTGAGCTGGAGGTGGCCTTCTCTGGGCTGGTCAGTGACGGGGAGTGGCGTGATGCTGACGTGTATGTAAACGAGAAGGAAGGGCTGGTTCTGAACCTGAAAGGTACAGGATGTGACAGTGAAGGGTGCAAGGTGGAGGATGGTGGTCCCGATGGGCCACACTTCGCTCCCTCAGAGGCGTTTGGTCACGTCTACGTGGGGGGTGTCCCTGAAGAGTTGCTGGAGCACACAGCAAGCAGCCACGGGTTTGTCGGGTGTATGGAGGACATGCTGATCGACTTCAAGACCGTCTTGCCTCAGAACCTTCCAGAGGAGCAGGCTCACGAGATGGAGCTGGGCTGTAGCAAGACAGAGTGGTGCAAACCCGACCCCTGCACAGGTCAAGGCCGCTGTGTGGACCTATGGATTAGCCACCGCTGCGACTGCTACCGGCCCTTCCATGGTCACAGCTGCTCCGATGGTAAGCAACATTTACCTTCCACCAAAAGTAAATATATCTTCTGATGAAGTCTTCTGAGGAAGACTTCATTCATAAAGAAACGTCCAACCAGACCGTTTTCAAATGAACTACACTTGCAATTTTGTTTGAGGGCTGTGGTTGGCTTTGTCAAAGTAATTTTATTTGTCAAATATTTTTGTCTTCGCTGCTAGATTAGTGATTTACCCTAGGTGAAATAGGTACACCTGACTGCTTGATTGTCATCCATAGTATTGCTTTCCTTCTATAACAACTCCACCTCCACTCTGACAGAGTTCCCCTCCTGGACGTACAGTCATGAGAAAACTGTGAGCTACAGTGCCTATGCCATCGGCAGCTTCCACGGCGCCAACTTCAGTGTCTCCTTCTTCCTGCGCTCACTGAAACCCGACGGCCTGCTTTTCCAGCTGAGGCGACCCAGGGAGGACGGAGAAGAACGCGAGGCCTACTTCAATGTCTACCTCGGCATGGGGAGAGTCCTGGTCAGTTCCCTGACAGAAAGCCACGCACTGACGGAGCCCATCGTCGTGACCACGGGCAAAAAGAAACTGCTCCAATTCAAGGTCCAGTATGGACAAGTGTTCTTCGAGCACACCGGCCTGCGCTACGGAATAGGCAAGGTGCCCGAGGTGGAGGTGCACAATGGAGACCTGGCCTACGTAGGGGGTCTCCCCGGGGAGGAGAAGGAGACGCAGGCATGGGGAGGACACTTCAAGGGTTGCCTGCAGGACCTGCGTCTGGACGGGGTACATCTGGACATGGACGCGTGGAACAGCACACTAAACAACTCAGAGGGAGAGGTGTACTTCCCTGCCAACACTGAGAATGTAGAGCCTGGCTGTATTAGCGATGACACCTGCCAGGTAGGACTGACTACACTAATATCAATACATCTATTGTAATAAGGTGTAATAATATTGAATCGTATTAGTATTGCATACTGACCTATGATTATCAACATTAGAGTGGAATATTACAGACATGAAGGGTAGGCTGTAAATGTGAATCATGTCAACTGTATCAAAATTCAGATTAATAAAAAAATTGAAAGACATGGTCAGTGGCGAATGAGGACAAATCAGTGGCTTGTGACTGGGCTATAATGGACTAAATGTTGTTTTGGTCTAAAGGCGGTGCCATGCCAGAACGGAGGAGATTGTACTATAACATGGAATGACTTTGCGTGTTCATGTCCCATTGTTTTCACCGGGAAGACCTGCGAGACACGTGTGTGGTGTGTCAGCGACCCATGTGTCAATGGTGGCCATTGTGTGGACCTGGCTGACGGATATGAGTGTGAGTAAATATTAAGCTAATTCTTAGCTTGTAAGAAATCACTCAAGACTGGCAAAACTGTTTAGGGTTCTGAAATTCTATCCAGGCGGAGTGGTCAGCTGTGCTCGCTCGTGCCCATGGAAGCCGCTCAGCCGACGCGAAGTAAATAGGATTCTGCTCTATTTTTCAAGAGGTGCCGTCGTTGTTGACCAATCACAGTAGAAAAAACTGCCTGCGTAGTGATACGAATGCACTAACATTCCAACAGCAGGACCAGCTAACTTGCCCACTCTAGCTAGCTAGCAGGCTAATACTATCAGTTTACAGAGTTATGTTTAACAATAAAAATCATTGTTTTGTAATACATTTTTGGATTAACAATTTCTGTTGCGTGTAAATAAGGTTTTATGCATGCTTATGGTGTTATAGTGACAATTATTTTGTTGCTATGATCACTGCTGGCTTTCGCATAGACTGTGGGCTGTCGCCTTGTGTGTGAAGGTACTAGCCACTTTGACTAGAGGGACAAGTTGTGTACTTTGCGATATTCTGCTGGCTGTCTGAAAAGCGCTTTAGTGTTTCTTCACCTTTTACTTTTCACCTTTTAAAACATTTTTATTTATTTTAGTGTATAGCTGTCTTTGCATGAATGAGTCAATTCCCACACACACAAGATGCATACTAGATAGCTTTAATAGTACATTATATATATATATATAGTGCGTTTTTTGTTGTCTAATGTCTAACCTGTCTGTTAACCCTCAGGTGTGACCAACACTACTTTCGAGAACAACCAAGTGCAGTTCAGCGCAGAGGGTTCCCTGGGCTTGCCGCTGACCCAAGTGTACCTGGAGCTCCGCACCCGCTCGGAGAAGGCTGTGCTGCTCCGAGCCTTCCACGCGGCCGAGCTCCTGCTGGTGGGACTGCTGGACTCCTCAATCCGCGTTGAGATCCATGTCGGCAACAGTGTGGAGGTGCTGACCTTCTCCGGCGTGCGCCACGTGGCCGATGGCCATTGGCACCGAGTGCACATATCCATGGCCGACCCGGACAGCGAGGCTTCCCACTGGGTCATCACCGTGGATGGCATCACCGACGCCAGCAGCACCCCAGAGGAGGCGAGTGCCCTGCACTTCCTCAACGAGGAAGGGGCGGAGGTTGCTATCGCCGAGAGCTTCTTGGGCTGTCTGGGCGCCGTGCGAGTCGGTGGGGTCTATCTACCATTTGTGGACGCCCAACACCCGCCGCAGCCTGCCCGCTTCCACAGAACAGGCGACGAGGATATCCACACGGGTTGTAGGAGTGCTGACGTATGCCATTTCGACCCCTGCCGGAATGGAGCTACGTGCAAGGATCTCTTTAACAGGTTTGGCTGCGTATGCGAGCCGGGCTGGGAGGGAGAGCAGTGCGAGGTGGACACAGATGAGTGCGCATCCGGGCCCTGCGTCTACGGCACCTGCACGGACGAGTTGGCAGGTTTCAAGTGCGCATGCGACCCGGGGTACGGGGGTGATACCTGCGAGGAGGACCTGAATGAGTGCGAGGAACACGGCTGTAAGAACGGGGGCACCTGCGTGGATGGGGTGAACAACTACATCTGCGAGTGCACAGATGACTTTGCCGGCCCACTCTGCCAGTGAGTAGCCTCTCTGTTTATGCCAACCAATTAGTGTCACAATAAGTTGTCAGGGACCATTCTCAGATAATTTTTTATTTAGATAGCACATATTTAGGTTTTATACCAAGCTTTAAATTGAGTTGCTTAACCTATCATATCAAATACAGCATAACTAATGGAAAGTTGCATGATTATATACTTTTTGATGAACAGGAACCCTTCACTCGAACACCTATTGTGGACATTGGGCAGTTTTCAAGGCTTTGAGTCGCCATTGTGAAGAGGGTGTAATTATGTACATTACCCAAAGGTGGACCTATCCACCACTGATGTGCGAAGAGGATGTTCAGTGTGAAAATGTGATCTGCCATGACGGGCTCTGGGGGGCCAACTGTTCCTGTGTGCCCGGTTTTGCAGGGGAGAGGTACGTTTTCAAAGCTCCTCTCAATAATGCACAGAATAATACAGCTGTTTACAAATCACCCATTACAGTGTACCACAGTTTGGGAAACACTGCTTGGTATGGTAGGGATGGATACCAGAATATATACACTACCGTTCAAAAGTTTGGGGTCACTTAGAAATGTCCTTGTTTTCGAAAAGAAAGCCAATATTTGTCCATTAAAATAACATCAAATTGATCAGAAATACAGTGTAGACATTGTTAATGTTGTAAATGGCTATTGTAGCTGGAAATGGCTGATTTTTTATGGAATATCTACATAGGCGTACAGAGGCCAATTATCAGCAACCATCAGTCCTGTGTTCCAATGACACGTTGTGTTTGCTAATCCAAGTTTATCATTTTAAAAGGCTAATTGATCATTAGAAAACCCTTTTGCAATTATGTTAGCACAGCTGAAAACTGTTGTGCTGATTAAAGAAGCAATAAAACTGGCCTTCTTGAGACTAATTGAGTATCTGGAGCATCAGCAATTGTGGGTTCGATTACAGGCTCTAAATGGCCAGAAACAAATAACTTTCTTCTGAAACTCGTCAGTCTATTCTTGTTCTGAGACATGAAGGCTATTCCATGCGAGAAATTGCCAAGAAACTGAAGATCTCGTAAAATGCTGTGTACTACTCCCTTCACAGAACAGCGCAAACTGTCTCTAAGCAGAATAGAAAGAGGAGTGGGAGGCCCCGGTGCACAACTGAGCAAGAGGACAAATACATTAGAGTGTCTAGTTTGAGAAACAGACGCCTCACAGGTCCTCAACTGGCAGCTTCATTAAATAGTACCCGCAAAACACCAGTCTCAACGTCAATAGTGAAGAGGCAACTCCGGGATGCTGACCTTCTAGGCAGAGTTGCAATGAAAAAGCCATATCTCAGACTGCCCATCTTAATATTTTCTTTTTATTGGCCAGTGATAAGGCTTTTTCTTTGCAACACTGCCTAGAAGGTCACCTTATTTATTTTTGACTGTCTTTTTTTGTCATTTATGAATGTGTTATTCAATGCGTTTCTATGGGCTACAGTAGTAAAGGCCACATTTTCATGTCATCTGACCATAGCACCGGCAGGTTGATGAACGGCATTGGCTCTTCCAGCAAAAGACATTGGCTCTTCCAGCAAGACAATAACCTCAAGCACACATCAAAATCCACAAATAAATGGTTAATTGACCACAAAATCAACATTTTGCAATGGCCATCTTAGTCTCTGGACGTGAATCCCATTGAAAGAAAACCTGTGGTTTGAGTTGAAGAGGGCAGTCCATAAGAACAGACAAAGGATATCAAGGATCTGGAAAGATTATGTATGGAGGAATGGTCTAAGATCCCTCCCAACGTGTTCTCCAATCTCATAAAACATTTTAGAAAAAGGCTCAGTGCGATTATCCTTGAAAGGTGAGGTATTGAAAGGAATTGGAAACGGGTGTCAATAATTTTAACCCCTACAGTACCTTTTTGAGAGAAGAAAAGCATTACTTGTTAAACAATATCTCATTCTCTGAGCAATTGTATTAGTATAAAATAATTTCCCAATTTTTTTAGCATACAATATACAAAAGGTATTTGATTTATTTTATACAGTAATTTTTGTTATTCTTTATCAATAATTTTGGACCCCAATGTATGTCTTACATGCTTGCTCTGTCTAGACTTTAAAACGTCCTTATTGTGTTTTCCTCCTCAGGTGTGAAACGGAGATAGATGAGTGTGAGTCTAACCCCTGTCGGAATGGTGGATCCTGTATCGATCGACTCAACAGGTTCTGGTGTGTGTGCCTACATGGCTACAGCGGCCCATTCTGCGATACAAGCGTAAGAACTATTGACTTCTTCATCCTTCTCCTCTTCCAAGTAATTTTGCATTAATCGTCTATGTATACACAATAAATAATTATTTAATGATTAGTAAACACTTCTAAGCATTTCTAAGTATTATTATCTTTCCAATGCATTTATAGTTATTCATACAAATGTATGGATTTATAATGGTTTATTCATGAAAATTATTATGACGTGTAACATATTTTTAGCAGTAGGTCATTTTAGACTTAGCCACAGTCAGTCACTCATCACTGACATTTCTCCCTTGGTTCCTTGCTTGTTCCCTCCTTGCAGAAACAGTCCCAGAAAGAGTGGGTGCAGTGGCTGGTGATAGCCATCCGCCTGGTGTGCCTTGGTGCTCTGCTGGCAGTCATCGGCCTCACCTTGATGGCGCTCACAGACCGCAAGAAGTGCCAGTCGGAGGGCGCCTACAGCCCCAGCGTTCAGGAGGTGGCCGGGGCGCGCCTGGAGATGGATAGCATGCTTAAGGTCCCCCCCGAGGAGCGGCTCATCTGATCAGTCAAGATCTGATCCAAGAACTGTGCTCGGGACATTTGGCTAGGCTGCGTCGCACAAAATGCTGCAAAAGCTAATCTGAGAGCACCGCACTGCTGGCAGGTGCGCAAGACTCACGGAGACAGTAGACTCTATAGTCGGTCTAGATGGCTGGAGGGAGATACAGTGGGAGAGGACATGAGCTGCTGCTCCCTGCTGGATGAATATGTTACTGGCCCAGTGGTGCCGTGTTTTTGTGTTTTGTTTGCCTGATCTCGTGTGTGAGTGGTTTGGAGGATATTGGGGAGGGAGTAGAGGTTGGAGTAGTGGGGGTGGGCAGTGGGGGGTGGTTGGTAAAGAACTGAGTTGGATGTCTGAAGTAGCATCCCGGTTGGGGGTGGGGGCGTTCCAGTCATTGAACGACTGGGCGGGAAGTCAAAGGACCAAGGACAACCATTGGTCTCCCATAGACTGAGAGGAGGCTCCAGTGTAACACTGGCATATGCTATACAGTGGGGGAAAAAAGTATTTAGTCAGCCACCAATTGTGCAAGTTCTCACACTTAAAAAGATGAGAGAGGCCTGTAGTTTTCATCATAGGTACACATCAACTATGACAGACAAAATGAGATTTTTTTTCTCCAGAAAATCACATTGCAGGATTTTTTATGAATTTATTTGCAAATTATGGTGGAAAATAAGTATTTGGTCAATAACAAAAGTTTCTCAATACTTTGTTATATACTCTTTGTTGGCAATGATACAGGTCAAACGTTTTCTGTAAGTCTTCACAAGGTTTTCACACACTGTTGCTGGTATTTTGGCCCATTCCTCCATGCAGATCTCCTCTAGAGCAGTGATGTTTTGGGGCTGTCGCTGGGCAACACGGACATTCAACTCCCTCCAAAGATTTTCTATGGGGTTGAGATCTGGAGACTGGCTAGGCCACTCCAGGACCTTGAAATGCTTCTTACGAAGCCACTCCTTCGTTGCCCGGGTGGTGTGTTTGGGATCATTGTCATGCTGAAAGACCCAGCCACGTTTAATCTTCAATGCCCTTGCTGATGGAAGGAGGTTTTCACTCAAAATCTCACGATACATGGCCCCATTCATTCTTTCCTTTACACGGATCAGTCGTCCTGGTCCCTTTGCAGAAAAACAGCCCCAAAGCATGATGTTTCCACCCCCATGCTTCACAGTAGGTATGGTGTTCTTTGGATGCAACTCAGCATTCTTTGTCCTCCAAACACGACGAGTTGAGTTTTTACCAAATAGTTCTATTTTGGTTTCATCTGACCATATGACATTCTCCCAATCCTCTTCTGGATCATCCAAATGCACTCTAGCAAACCTCAGACGGGCCTGGACATGTACTGGCTTAAGCAGGGGGACACGTCTGGCACTGCAGGATTTGAGTCCCTGGCGGCGTAGTGTGTTACTGATGGTAGGCTTTGTTACTTTGGTCCCAGCTCTCTGCAGGTCATTCACTAGGTCCCCCCGTGTGGTTCTGGGATTTTTGCTCACCGTTCTTGTGATCATTTTGACCCCACGGGGTGAGATCTTGCGTGGAGCCCCAGATCGAGGGAGATTATCAGTGGTCTTGTATGTCTTCCATTTCCTAATAATTGCTCCTACAGTTGATTTCTTCAAACCAAGCTGCTTACCTATTGCAGATTCAGTCTTCCCAGCCTGGTGCAGGTCTACAATTTTGTTTCTGGTGTCCTTTGACAGCTCTTTGGTCTTGGCCATAGTGGAGTTTGGAGTGTGACTGTTTGAGGTTGTGGACAGGTGTCTTTTATACTGATAACAAGTTCAAACAGGTGCCATTAATATGGGTGACGAGTGGAGGACAGAGGAGCCTCTTAAAGAAGAAGTTACAGGTCTGTGAGAGCCAGAAATCTTGCTTGTTTGTAGGTGACCAAATACTTATTTTCCACCATAATTTGCAAATAAATTCATAAAAAATCCTACAATGTGATTTTCAGGATTTTTTTTCCTCAATTTGTCTGTCATAGTTGACGTGTACCTATGATGAAAATTACAGGCCTCTCTCATCTTTTTAAGTGGGAGAACTTGCACAATTGGTGGCTGACTAAATAGTTTTTTTCCCCACTGTATGAGTGAGCGTTGAAGATGGACTGGATGGACTTTTATTTTTGTAGAAATACATAAACAGGCGCACCCACTACTCCCACCCTTACACTTCTTGGTTCATGTTTTGATAAACATTTTTACTCTAGGTAGGGCAACAATCTTAAAGGGGAGGTTCAGTATTTTCCAACTAAATGTTAGATGGTTTCTCACTGTGAAAGTAGTGTATGGGCCAAGAGAAACTGCAATCCATGGTTCGGTTTTCTTTAAACAGCCACTACAAACATCAGCTAACTTTAGTCACTGCTAACAAAAAATATACCCCACGATGCACTGCCTGGTGAGGACATAGTGGTGTTCTCTTCCCCCCAAAACTCTGCTCCTAAGACTAATTTATCCTCCATGGTACAATATGTGAAATTGTGGTATCTCTATGCACTCAAGGTTACACAGTTCTACAACTGGTGCAAAAATGGCAGAGTACGTATTTTGGAGAATAAATTAAGCCTCATGAGAACTCGCTCTGTCGCACTCTAAAATCCCTCCCCAAGATTGAATGGCTATTTTTCTTTTTGTGTGTGAAGAGAACGTATAGTTTGTATATTTTTGGTCGTTTGATTATTTTGTGTTTGATTATAAGTAGACATTTTAAGCACCTCACAAAGGGAGTTCTTCCACCCAATTTTGGTTAGACTTAACGTGTATCTGAGCAGCTAGATAAGTTGATGAAAGAATTGGATAGAAGTTTCTGATTTAGAATATTTTTTTATGACACTCAAACAAACTGGTGCTGTAGATATCTGTGATAATCCCTGAGTCTGTACATGTCAAGGTGCGATGTGTATGCGGCGAGTGAAGTCAAGCGCAGGACACAGAGATACTAGCAGACTTACTTTACTGAATGTAAAGCACGAAACAAAACCTCCGAACCTGGAGGGAAAAACACCATACACGTAATATGGAATACAGCAATGCCGATACCGACTAGACACAAAACAATAACACACAAATACCAGACGTGAGACAAGGGTAATTATAGGCTATACAATCAAACATAATAGACAACAGGTGTAACTACTCAAGACAAAACAAGACAAACAACGAAACATTGATCGGCAGTAGCTAGTACTCCGGGGATGACGAACGCCGAAGCCTGCCCGAGCATACAGGGGCCCATTCATTAATGGGCCCCTGTAGCTCAGTTGGTAGATTATGGCGCTTGCAACGCCAGGGTTGTGGGTTCGTTTCCCACGGGCGGCCAGTATGAAAAATGTATGCACTCACTTAACTGTAAGTCGCTCTGGATAAGAGCGTCTGCTAAATGACTAAAATGTAAATGTAAAAATGTTAACCCGTAGGGCATGACGAGATACTCATAGTGACCCGAGGTGGTACTAAATGCTGTTTTCCATTCATCTCCCTCCCTAATGCGCACCAGGTTGTAAGCGCTCCTGAGATCCAATTTTGTGAAGAATTGCGCCCCGTGTAATGACTCCGTCATACTCGCAATCAGAGGGAGAGGATAACTGTATTTAATGGTAATCTGATTGAGACAACGGTAATCAATACACGCAAACCCACATCCTTCTTCTTCACAAAAAAGAAACTCGAGGATGCAGGAGAAGTGGAGGGACGTATGTATCCCTGTCCCAGAGATTCGGTGACGTATGTCTCCTTAGCCGCCGTCTCCTCTTGAGACAGAGGATACACATGACTACGCGGAAGTGCAGCGCCTGCCTGGAGGTCTATCGCACAATCCCCCTGTCTATGAGGTGGTAATTGAGTCACCCTCTTCTTACTGAAGACGAGTGCCAAATCTGTATACTCAGGAGGAATGTGCAGTGCGGGCATTTGGTTCGGACTTTCCACCGTTGTCGCCCCTACGGAAACACCTATACACCGCCCGACACACTGATCAGACCATTCCCTGAGAGCCCTCTGTTGCCATGAAATGTTGGGGTCATGAGATATTAACCAAGGAAGCCCCAACACCACGGGAAACGCAGGAGAGTCGATCAAATACAACTGTATAATCTCCTCATGACCCCCCTGCGTCTTCATCTTAAGTGGCGCTGTGACCTCCCTAATCAATCCGACCCCAAAGGGCGGCTGTCTAGGGCATGGATAGGGAAGGGCACATCAACTGGTATGAGGGGAATCCCTAACTTATAACAGAAACTGCGATCAATAAAATTCCCAGCTGCGCCTGAATCAACTAGTGCCTTATCCTGGGAGGGAGAAGAAACCTCGGGAAACACAACTTGGATACACATGTGGACAACAGAGAGCTCCGGGTGAGTTGGGCGCTTACTCACCTGGAATGACTCATCAGTGCGTGGCCTGCTGCCTCGATCCCTAGGAGACCCTCCCCAGCACCGAACCGCAGTGTGTCCTCTGCGGCCACAGTTGGTGCAGGGGACAGCCTCTCTCCTGGTCTCTCTCCTCCTCTCTCTAGCACCAGCACCCCCGAGCTCCATAGGGCTCAGCTCGGAGGTGCTGGGGGATGGAATGGACGGCCCCAGCTCCGGACGTCCGCGGGTAGCCAACAGGGTATCCAGACGAATCGACATGTCCACCAGCTGATCGAAGCTTAGGTTGGTGTCCCTGCAGGCCAACTCTCAGCGAACGTCCTCCCGTAGGCTGCACCTATAGTGATCGATGAGGGCCCTCTCATTCCATCCCGCATTGGCCGCCAGAGTCCGGAAATCCAGTGCGAAATCCTGCGCGCTCCTCTTCCCCTGTCTGAGGTGGAACAGACGCTCCCCCCCTCTGCATAACTGACTGTAGCGGCGTCTATTCCCCTCCATTCGGCATTGGCCCACTCCAGTGCCTTGCCGGACAGACAGGAGATGAGGGCGGAAACGCTCTCGTATCCCGAGGGCGCCGGGTGAATGGTTGCCAGGTAGAGTTCTACTTGGAGCAGGAAACCCTGACACCCAGCCGCGGTGCCATCATAAGCCCTCGGGAGCGAGAGCCGAATCCCACTGGACTCCGGTGATGGAACGATGGGTATGGCTGAGGGTGGTGGTATTGTTGGAGGAGGTGTGGGCAAACCTCCTCTCTCCCCTCGGCTCAAAGTGTTCATAACATCCTGCATGGCGGTGCCCAGTCTCTGGATCATGGCGTCTTGGCTGCTTACGCGCTCCTCCAATGATCCCGTTGGTACCGCTGATCCTGCTGACTCCATGGTAGTGGTGTGTTATTCTGTCAAGGTGCGATGTGTATGCGGCGAGTGAAGTCAAGCGCAGGACACAGAGATACTAGCAGACTTACTTTACTGAATGTAAAGCACAAAACAAAACCACCGAACCTGGAGGGAAAAACACCATACACGTAATATGGAATACAGCAATGCCGATACCGACTAGACTCGAAACAATAACACACAAATACCAGACGTGAGACAAGGGTAATTATAGGCTATACAATCAAACATAATAGACAACAGGTGTAACTACTCAAGACAAAACAAGACAAACAACAAAACATCGATCGGCAGTAGCTAGTACTCCGGGGACGCCGAACGCCGAAGCCTGCCCGAGCAAGGAGGAGGAGCAGCCTCGGCAGAATCCGTGACAGTACAGTAAATGTATCTGTCCTTATTTGAAGTTTGGCTTAAAGTTGTTCCATTCACCAAATGATAGGGTACTGTACGTGAACGGAAACGATGAAAGTAAGGCAAAATTTCACTTTGCCTTTATCTTCTTGTCACATTCTCAAACATTTTGTCATACTTGGACTTTGACTGTATCGTACGAAACGTTTCCTTAAAAGTGAATCACTTCGCTGTTTCTTAATGCAAACATCAAATCTCAGCAAGACCAACTGAAGAATAACAGGCATGAGTTCCATCAAATCTCTAGAGAAAGGCAATGTGATACAAATATGAACTGTTAACAGAGAAAATACTACTGTACTTTTTTCTTAGTTATTTTAACTACTGAGGAAAAGCTAAACGTTTGTCTTTCATCGTTCACACGTGAACGTTGTAAATTATTTGACTGTAGTTCTTTGCTGGGTTGTTCGATATCTGCATTAGTTTACACTGTTTTGACATACTAGCCTCAGTGACGCTGGCCGTTTCAAATATTGATGCTGTTCATAGAAGTTTTCGCATAAAAAGCGTTCAAAATATGTAATAAAGACAGCAGTGTAGAGGATTCTACACAAACATAACCTTGTTTTTATTGAACTGTAAATAAAAACACTGAAGGAAAATCTGAGTCAGCATATTTCAGTGAGGAGGGCGATGGGTCACTCATGTTGCTCAAGCGTCACTTCAACTTACCAAGGGCTTTTGAAGTTAGGTATCATTAGCCTAGCTTAGCTTTTGGCATCAGCCTAGCTTTGTGGAACTAAGTAAACCTGTCATTTTATTGGTTCAGATTTGCGAGGGAAATGCCACCCGTATAGTATAAACGCAAGAATATACTGTAGATAGCATACCTGAATATCTGGGTCTTTGCGCTCTTCTGATATGGATCCATGCCAACAGGATCTGCGTGGGGTGAGAATGGTCCAAGAGACCATTGCTAGACTGTTTCACAAAGGGTCTTTAGAAGAGCCATTACCCCCAGAATAGTTATACTTGTCTTGGACTTCAGGGACAAGAGTGGTTACTGACCAGACCACACTGCAAATCCAAATAAATAACAGACAGATGAGTGGAAATCCTTTAGTTTAAACAGAACGTTTAGCAGTAAATCAAAGTCAGTACAACTACCAGGGATAAAGAAGTGAATCAACAGAAGCCAGGCAGTGATCGTGAGACTGTGCTCTTTTTAATTGTGAGAGATACAGAAATGAGGAAAATAAACAGAAAACACAACAAAACAACAAAATAAATCCAAACTTAAAAAAGTGCTCAATTGTATAAAAAAATATTATCACATTTCTATAGGAAACATTCTATAGGAGGGGAGGTGGGGGTATGGACACCATCTACATAAGCAACAAATAGACACACAAAGGTATTTTTCCAACGTAGATATGGATCAAAACATCATGGATTATCCTTGACGGTAAGGCAACGACTTATCTGAAAGTTCAGTGATTCAATAAAATACTGCTACTGTCTTGATGAAGTGTGAGAGTGAGATTTAATTTAATGCATTGCTCTGATTCTTAAAGCACACTTACAATGTATTGTCGATCAAAAGTAACCACAGCCCTGAAGAAAGGTGCATACAAACCATGGAGGGTGGAAACATTTGAAGTTATTGAATGAATACTAGTGGTGAGTGCAGTACTAATGATTGTAGGCTCTGGTCAAATCAAGGTTTATTTTACTATAAATACAATTAATACTTAGGTACAGTTGAAGTCGGTAGTTTACATACACCTTAGCCAAATACATTTAAACTCAGTTTTTCACAATTCCTGACATTTAATCCTAGTAAAAAGTCCCTGTCTTAGGTCAGTTAGGATAACCACTTCATTTTAAGAATGTGAAATGTCAGAATAATAGTAGAATGATTTATTTAAGCTTTTATTTATTTCATCACATTCACAGTGGGTCAGAAGTTGACATACACTCAATTAGTATTTGGTAGCATTGCCTTTAAAATTGTTTAACTTGGGTCAAACGTTTCAGGTAGCCTTCCACAAGCTTCCCACAATAAGTTGGGTGAATTTTGGCCCATTCCTCCTGACAGAGCTGGTGTAACTGAGTCAAGTTTATAGGCCTCCTTGTTCGCTTTTTCAGTTCTGCCCACACATTTTCTATAGGATTGAGGTCAGGGCTTTGTGATGGCCATTCCAATACCTTGACTTTGTTGTCCTTAAACCATTTTGCCACAACTTTGGAAGTATGCTTGGGGTCATTGTCCATTTGGAAGACCCATTTGCGACCAAGCTTTAACTTCCTGACTGATGTCTTGAGATGTTGCTTCAATATATCCACATAATTTTCCTTCCTCATGATGCCATCTATTTTGTGAAGTGCACCAGTCCCTCCTGCAGCAAAGCACCCCCACAGAATGATGCTGCCACCCCCGTGCTTCACGGTTGGGATGGTGTTCTTCGGCTTGCAAGCACCCCCTTTTTCCTCCAAACATAACGATGGTCATTATGGCCAAACAGTTATATTTCTGTTTCATCAGACCAGAGGGCATTTCTCCAAAAAGTACGATCTTTGTCCCCATGTGCAGTTGCAAACCGTAGTCTGGCTTTTTTATGGCGGTTTTGGAGCAGTGGCTTCTTCCTTGCTGAGCGGCCTTTCAGGTTATGTCGATATAGGACTTGTTTTACTGTGGATATAGATACTTTTGTACCTGTTTCCTCCAGCATCTTCACAAGGTCCTTTGCTGTTATTCTGGGATTGATTTGCACTTTTCGCACCAAAGTACGTTCATCTCTAGGAGACAGAACACGTCTCCTTCCTGAGTGGTATGACGGCTGCGTGGTCCCATGGTGTTTATACTTGCGTACTATTGTTTGTACAGATGAACATGGTACCTTCAGGCGTTTGGAAATTGCTCTCAAGGATGAACCAGACTTGTGGAGGTCTACAAAAAATGTTCTGAGGTCTTGCCTGATTTCTTTTCATTTTCCCATAATTTCAAGCAAAGAGGCATTGAATTTGAAGGTAGGCCTTGAAATACATCCACAGGTACACCTCCAATTGACTCAAATTATGTCAATTAGCCTATCAGAAGCTTCTAAAGCCATGACATCATTTTCTGGAATTTTCCAAGCTGTTTAAAGGCACAGTCAAACTTCTGCCCCACTGGAATTGTAATACAGTGAATTATAAGTGAAATAATCTGTCTGTAAACAATTGTTGAAAAAATTACTTGTGTCATGCACAAAGTAGATGTCCAAACCGACTTGCCAAAACTATAGTTTGTTAACAAGAAATTTGTGGAGTAGTTGAAAAAACGAGTTTTAATGACTCCAACCTAAGTGTTTGTAAACTTCCGACTTCAACTGTATGTCTAGATATAGCTAGGTAAATACTGACAGCTAATTATTACTAATCACTGAATTATAATTGCCACCTTGGGTATTTTATGACTAGCTTATCAATATGTCACTTACACCGCGCTTAAGAAAAAATACCTCTGTATTTTTCATTTATTTTGCAAACCTTTTTGAATTAAAAAAATGAGACAGTATATATTATAAATGCATATTGCAGTAGAAGAAAAATGTGAAGTCATCTTACTCTGTTAGATTAACATGAGGAGTTCCTAAAGATGATACTTTATGTTTCTAGTATTAGCCGACAGTACTTATTTGTCTTTAATTAATCATACACTTATGTTTGTTCCCTCTACACATAAAGCAAGGACCAAGACAAGTGTTCCAATATAATCTTACAGACACCATTTTACATGATCAAGACTTAATGTAATCTTCCTGCACACAGTTAGCTTTTAGTGTTAGCATGAAGCCCCTATGACTCCATCTGTGTGATTACCCACAAGGCAGTGGGGGGGGGGGAGACATTTGTAGCAGCTCTCTGGAGAAATGTTCGGTAGTGTCACAGACTAGTGTCATCATAGTTCTTGGTGTAGGTCCTGATTTGAGTCATGTCGGTCAAACCGGAAGTGCACTGGCAAGCGATTGCAATCGCAACTGACAAAGGTGCCCATTTTTTCAGTATGTACTTTACAATCTTGCACACATAGTAGCAAAACACTCAGCAAGCAGACAATGACTCAGTAGTAGTTGATCACTGTCCTCAGACACAGAAAACATGATAATACTCAAAATAAGGCCAAAATCTACAAGGGGAAAAAGGGAATACCTGGGATGAGTTTAAATAGCAAACATGATTGGCGCAACATCGGGTGGTTGTATATTCCTCCCCCTACTACATAGGAATTCATTTTGACAAATTAATTAGCACATGTTTCACCTGAAAGATTGCAGTAACAGACATGACCACCTCATTTAGCCTAAACGGTATCCCACATTAAACAAATACTATAGCGTATACTATGGTAGGAATACTATAGTATTCACTGTAGAGTTTTTGCTGTCTTTATTGTAGTATTCACTGAAGTCTGCAAAAACACTACAGTGAATCCTGTAGTATTTATTGCAGTATACTATAGTATTTACAGTTTACTACAGTATAAATAATGTAGTAAAAAAAGAGTAGTATATACTAATATTATACTAGTAATTACTGTCTTTCTGCAGACTGTAGTGCGGTATACTTTGGTATTTAATGTAGTGTTTTCACAGACTGTAGTATACTGTAGTATTTACTGTAGTGTTTTTGGGAACATTGCTGTAGTATTTACTGAAGCGTTTTTGTTTTACAATCTTTGACATAGAAGTAGGGGGCTTTCTCCTTGAGGAAACCTACTGGAGAAATACTAAAAGAGCAAATGTTCCATAACCTGTAGGTAGTTAGGATTAGGTTCTGAACGGAGAGTTCAGAGCTTCTGCTCTTTTTGATAACCATACATGGCATGAATACTGAACAAATATATGAATGCAACATGTAAAGTGTTGATCCCATGTTTCATAAGCTGAAATAAAAGATCGCCAAAAATGTCCATACGCACAAAAAGTTTATTTCTGTCAAATTGTGTGCACAAGTTTGTTTACATCCCTGTTAGTGAGCATTTCTACTTTGCCAAGATAATCCATTCACCTGACAGGTGTTGCATATCAAAAAGCTGATTAAATAGCATGATTTATACACAGGTGCACCTTGTGCTGGGGACAATAAAAGGCCACTCTAAAAGGAGCAGTTTTGTCACACAACACAACGCCACAGATGTCTCAAGTTTTGAGGGAGCATGCAATTGCCATGCTGACTGCAGGAATGTCCACCAGAGCTGTTGCCAGAGAATGTAATGTTAAGTTCTCTACCATAAGCCACCTCCAACGTCGTTTTAGAGAATTTGGCAGTATGTCCAACCGGCCTCACAACCGCAGACCACATGTAACCACGCCAGCCCAGGACCTCCACATCCGGCATCTTCACCTGCGGGATCGTCTGAGACCAGCCACCCGGACAGCTGATGAAACTGAGGAGTATTTCTGTCTGTAATAAAACCCTTTTGTGGGGATAAACTCATTATAATTGGCTGGGCCTGGCTCCCAAGTGGGTGAGTCTATGCCCTCCCAGGCCCACCCATGGCTGCGCCCCTGCCCAGTCCTGTGAAATCCATAGATTAGGGCCAAATTTATTTATTTCAATTGACTGATTTCCTTATATGAACTGTAACTCACTAAAACCGTTGAAATTGTTGCATTGTTTGTTTATATTTTGGTTCAGTATAGGTTTCTCACTTACAGGTGGCACAAATTGGGATATGGAGGAGGGGAATGGACAGGGTATATACAAATACTATAGTAAAAAAAAAAAAGTTTTTGCAAACTGTAGTGTTTGTGCAGACATTTCTGTAGTATTTACTATACTATACTACAGTATACTACAAAATGATATACTAAGTACTACACATGATCGAGGGATACTACAGTGTGTAGTGTAGTATTCTACAGCATCCTACAGAATTTTACAGTAAGTACTGGAGCATTCTATAGTAAACTGTAGTATTTTGTCATACGTGGGATATTTTTCCAGCGGATTTGCTTCAGTCAATGAGTACGGTCCATTAGTTTGTACAGAGGTGAGTCCAGACAAACAAAATTATGTATCGTTTGAGTGTTTCCTCTAAAAATAAAATTGCTTAGCATGACACAGCTGAAGACATCGAGGGTGGACTGACTGCATGTTAGTAATGCGCCGTTAACCTGGGAAATCCACAAAATGCGGACTACTGGCTGTTCTAATGATTAGCATTACCAGTTACTGAGACGTGGTGGCCTTTTGGTGCTTGGTCTCAGGATAGAGTCTAGATTTTTTTTAGAGGCCACATGCCTTCCAGTTTGAGCTAAGCTAAGCTATAGGCTAAGCTACGAGACACTGTGCAAGAGCGCGCTAGCATGGGCTGTGCACGGTTGGCGTATCAGCGTACTGAAAGAAGTAAGGCCAGGTTAAGAGTCCCATTCCTGGCTGTAGGATGAGAGAGAGCGATAGAGGGCGAGAGAGAGAGAGAAAGAGAAAAAGAAAGAGAGGCTCGAACTCCAAAACTCAGCAGAGGGGGAAACGGACTTGTCCAAGTGACTGGGGGAGGGGACAGTGTGGAAACCAGCCTCTCGATTTGTCACCAGCATAAGCTGGTGCAGGGAAGGGGTGAATAAGACAACACCACTAAGTGGAACGTCAGGGGAGGGGGGGTTAGTCAAAAGTCTCCCACTTACCCCGAAGGACTTCCACCTTCTTTTTAGGGGGTGCGACGGCCGGCTTGGCCATGGCCAGTAGGTCCTCAAAGGGGTCCTGAGTCTCGGATTCCTCTGTACTGTTGGGAGGCTTAGGCAGTACCCTAGGGGCGGGAGCTGAGGGGAAGTTCAAAAGGCTGGAGAGAGCGTGGTGGCTGCCTGAGGAGGTGGGGGGAGGACCGCCATGATTGGGGAAGGCAGGCCGCATAGAGCCTATGCCAGGGGGGAGGCTGGACCCTCCAGGAGAGGACAGTCTGTAGAGCCCCGTAATTGTGGAGAGAGGGTGAGGAGGGTGACCATGGGGGGTGGCATGGAAATAGGCAGAGGCAGGAGGCCTGTATGCACCTCCACTGAAGGGGTTCCCCGCCACTGTGGGCGAGTAGTGTCTGTGGGTAGGGTAGCCGAGGGGTGCGGTGAAGGGGTTGAGCGGCATGTGTTGGTGGAAGGGGGGCAGGCTCTGGGGATAGGGCAGTGGCGGGAAAACGGTCCTGAAGGATGGAGGGGCAGCACCGGTCGGGGAGTCTGCTCCTTCCCCTGCTGAGGCAGGGGTGGTGGTGGTTTGGGCTGGGTTGTTCAGGGGGTCCAGGAGGCTGAGCAGATCCACGTCCTCCCCTTCACTGAAGTCTATCTTGGTGGGCTGCAGCATCAGGTCACCCCCCATCCCAAGGGCCTGCCGGAACTCCTGCCCCCCTGCCGTGGTGGTCCCACCCTCCCCGGCCGCTCCTGGCTTGGTTTGTGGCTCGGGCATCGGTGGCGCACCCAAGACCTTCCCTGGCTCTGGGGTTTTCCTTCCCTGGGGGCGGGGGATGGTGATGCACCCCCCTTGGCTAGGGGTGGTGGAGAGATCCAGCCGTGGCTCCTCAAGCTCAGGGGGGGGCACGGACAGGGGTCGGTCCCAGTTCGGAGACAACCGGCCGGCCAAGGCCATGTCATCCTGCCCATGCATGCGCCACATCTTGTTGTAAGGGTTGGAGTGCTTGAGGCCTGGAAGGGTGCACGTACGCTCACTGCCGCTCAGGTCCATCCGCTAGAGAGGGAAGACACAAGAAAACAAAACAGCTAATAACCAGTATTATCAAGAGCTGTGTAACATCACAAGTATAGATATTGGACCACAGAAGTCTTTTAAAAAATGTTGGCCCGCGGACTGGGAGTTTCAGACCCCTGAAATAGATATTTGATCCAGGTCTGTAGCCACCACGGGCCACGTGCCCTCTGGTACCTGGTAGTTGAATTTATGCTGCTCCTGGGGGTCTTTGGGTGTGCGGAGGTCCTCCAGGCTCCTGGCCAGGCTGAGCTGCTGGCCTTCGGGCTCATCCAAGCAGCTGAACATGTCCCCCAGCAGGTTGATGTCTGCAAACATCTCCATCACCGGGCTGGGTGGGGCCGTGTAGGAGGGGCCGCTGACGGGCTCCTCTGCAAACTCTGCCTCCTTCAGGGAGCGGTAAGGCTGCGGCCTGTTGGAAGGATTGTTCCATTAGTTACATGCATGTGTGCACAACATAATTAATATTGTCACATACAATACAATAAACTGTTGACAGGACGCTCTAGCAATTACATTATTATAGTCCCGGCACAGAGATACAATTAACTTACATTCTTTATCTACACCTGCATGACTGAGGCCTGCTTTTTTTTTAGCTACAATATAAGCTACTATTGCAGCAAATAAAACCATTTAATTGCAAAGGGGTGAAAAATAATTTGAGAGATGGACCACCAATCATAATGCAGACAGCAGAAAGAGATAAGGCTTTAGCCAATTGGAAATCAATCAAAGAGAAAACAAAGGAAGAGTGGCAGATCAGCCACCCAACCATGCTTCCAGCTGGGCCGAGATAAGTCAATTAACGAAGCACTACAATGAAGCAAATGCATGATCATTGGTAGGAGTGCAGCGTACAGGGGTGACCATTCGAACGGGGCGGAGAAGAGAACGTTTTCGGGGAAGCCGGCGATGGAGTCGTCTTCGTGCTGCAGCTCGTCGCCTGAGGAGTCCTCGGACAGAAAGACTGTGTAGTGACGTGTGGGACGGACACAACTGGGGAAGGTAGATAAGTAGAGAGAAAGGGAATGACAGAGATAGAAAAGGAAGGAGAGATATCCCATTTCACACACAGAGCAGCGAGAGAGAGAGGAGTAAAGAGAGACACACAGAAAGAAAGTTGTATCTGAATCATTTTCAGATGATTTTGTCTGAAATTTGATCTTTAATAAATCATAACTGTTCATTTATGTATGTATGACTGATAGATATGGAATGGAATGTTTTCATTTGATCAAACAATTTCTTTGTTTTTAATGAGGTGAAAGAAAGGGAGAGATGACTGAATAAGAGGGAAGGAGAGATGGTTTCAGAAAGGCCACACGAAAGCTGAGTCTTAGCCGGTGACATATTTTTCTTAATTGATAAATACTGAACAATCCTACAACTTATTTTCAGTCAGGAGCTCCACTTATGATCAATTAGCAGCATAGGCCACAAGAAGGCAGCAAACATCTGTAGACTTTACCAACCGGAAGGATCTATTTTAACAAACCTAATGCAATGGTACATCTTAGCGCTGGCGGTAGCGCTATAGATCCGGGGGTGTGTCAGAAATATTTTTGCTATTTTCATAGCTGGTGATGGCGCGAAAGGGCTGGGTTTTGATGAATAAATAAATTGTACGTGTGACTGGCCAATCAACTTTTACTTTTGTATTTTTTGTATTTATTAAGGATCCCCATTAGCTGCTGGGCAAAATAGAAAACGATAGACAATTTTTTTCACCTCTTCCACTTTAAGGAATGCTTATCTTTCATAATTTGGTCAGTTATGCATGGATGTGTACGTTCAAATTTTTTAGTTGGCATGTCATACCTACGTTTGCTAATCTTGCCAATGTAAAACTTATTAAAGTAGTTTGCAATATCAGTGGGTTTTGTGACCATCTGAGTTCATCTTTTTGGCCAAAATATTATCTATGGTGCTCCAGAGCCATTCATTATCATTCATCATTCTTTATATAATTTATCTTTATCATAGTATAGTTTTTTATTTTTGTTTAGTTTAGTCACATGATTTCTCAATTAACAGCATGTTTGCCGATCAGCTGTGCAGCTAGACTTATTTGCCATTCCTTTTGCCTCATACCTCTCAACCATACAATTTTCCAATTCTTAATCAATCCACGGGGATTTAACAGTTTTTACAGTAATTTTCTTAATGGTGCATGCTTATTAGTAACTGGAATAAGTAATTTCATAAATGCATAAAGTGCACCATCTGGTTGCTCCTCATTACACACCACAGACCAGCAAATATTACTTACATCATCAACTAGGAATCACTACAAAACCTCTTGTATGATCTCTTGTATGCAACTCAACCTCTTGTATGCAAGCCAATATTAGGAAGGTGTTCCTAATGTTTGGTATACTCTGTGTATGTTATTGTGGGCTATTTTTAGCGCTTTACTGGGATGCTTGATTGTTTTTATTGCTTTACTGGGAGGCTTATGAGAAGTACACACACGTAATATGTATGCACGCATGACTAAGTCGCTTTGGATAAAAGCGTCTGCTAAATGGCATATACTATATTATTATTTATATTATAGGTAGACATGACAGTGATGTTTATGTTTGAGCTGATGGTGCAGGGTGAACTGCAAATAGTGGGCTTCCTACTAGGGCAAACCGCCTCAGTGCTAACAGTATAACGCGTATGATTACTGCTGTAGGATTGAAAGAGGCATTCAGGGTTAGAGGAGCATAAATTAGGTTACTTACAGTGGGGGAAAAAAGTATTTAGTCAGCCACCAATTGTGCAAGTTCTCCCACTTAAAAAGATGAGAGAGGCCTGTCATTTTCATCATAGGTACACGTCAACTATGACAGACAAAATGAGGAAAGAAAAATCAGAAAATCACATTGTAGGATTTTTAATGAATTTATTTGCAAATTATGGTGGAAAATAAGTATTTGGTCAATAACAAAAGTTTCTCAATACTTTGTTATATACCCTTTGTTGGCAATGACACAGGTCAAACGTTTTCTGTAAGTCTTCACAAGGTTTTCACACACTGTTGCTGGTATTTTGGCCCATTCCTCCATGCAGATCTCCTGTAGAGCAGTGATGTTTTGGGGCTGTCGCTGGGCAACACAGACTTTCAACTCCCTCCAAAGATTTTCTATGGGGTTGAGATCTGGAGACTGGCTAGGCCACTCCAGGACCTTGAAATGCTTCTTACGAAGCCACTCCGTTGCCCGGGCGGTGTGTTTGGGATCATTGTCATGCTGAAAGACTCAGCCACGTTTCATCTTCAATGCCCTTGCTGATGGAAGGAGGTTTTCACTCAAAATCTCATGATACATAGCCCCATTCATTCTTTCCTTTACACGGATCAGTCGTCCTGGTCCCTTTGCAGAAAAACAGCCCCAAAGCATGATGTTTCCACCCCCATGCTTCACAGTAGGTATAGTGTTCTTTGGATGCAACTCAGCATTCTTTGTCCTCCAAACACGATGAGTTGAGTTTTTACCAAAAAGTTCTATTTTGGTTTCATCTGACCATATGACATTCTCCCAATCCTCTTCTGGATCATCCAAATGCACTCTAGCAAAGTCCAGACGGGCCTGGACATGTACTGGCTTAAGCAGGGGGACACGTCTGGCACTGCAGGATTTGAGTCCCTGGCGGCGTAGTGTGTTACTGATGGTAGGCTTTGTTACTTTGGTCCCAGCTCTCTGCAGGTCATTCACTAGGTCCCCCCGTGTGGTTCTGGGATTTTTGCTCACCGTTCTTGTGATCATTTTGACCCCACAGGGTGAGATCTTGCGTGGAGCCCCAGATCGAGGGAGATTATCAGTGGTCTTGTATGTCTTCCATTTCCTAATAATTGCTCCCACAGTTGATTTCTTCAAACCAAGCTGCTTACCTATTGCAGATTCAGTCTTCCCAGCCTGGTGCAGGTCTACAATTTTGTTTCTGGTGTCCTTTGACAGCTCTTTGGTCTTGGCCATAGTGGTGTTTGGAGTATGACTGTTTGAGGTTGTGGACAGGTGTCTTTTATACTGATAACAAGTTCAAACAGGTGCCATTAATACAGGTAACGAGTGGAGGACAGAGGAGCCTCTTAAAGAAGAAGTTACAGGTCTGTGAGAGCCAGAAATCTTGCTTGTTTGTAGGTGACCAAATACTTATTTTCCACCATAATTTGCAAATAAATTCATAAAAAATCATACAATGTGATTGTCTGGATTTTTTTTCCTCAATTTGTCTGTCATAGTTTATGTGTACCTATGATGAAAATTACAGGCCTCTCTCATCTTTTTAAGTGGGAGAACTTGCACAATTAGTGGCTGACTAAATACTTTTTTCCCCCACTGTACATTAAGACGGCCTACACTCCTGGGACAATGTTTGCTGAACAAAAATATAAACACAACATGTAAAATGTTGGTCCAATGTTTCATGAGCTGAAATAAAAGATCAGAGAAATATTCCATACCTACAAAAAAGCTTATTTCTCTCAAATTGTGTGCACAAATGTGTTTACATCCCTGTAAGTGAGCATTTCTCCTTAGGTGGATGGATTACAGTGGGGAGAACAAGTATTTGATACACTGCCGATTTTGCAGGTTTTCCTACTTACAAAGCATGTAGAGGTCTGTAATTTTTATCATAGGTACACTTCAACTGTGAGAGACGGAATCTAAAACAAAAATGCAGAAAATCACATTGTATGATTTTTAAGTAATTAATTAGCATTTATTGCATGACATAAGTATTTGATCACCTACCAACCAATAAGAATTCCGGCTCTCACAGACCTGTTAGTTTTTCTTTAAGAAGCCCTCCTGTTCTCCACTCATTACCTGTATTAACTGCACCTGTTTGATCTCATTACCTGTATAAAAGACACCTGTCCACACACTCAATTAAACAGTCTCCAACCTCTCCACAATGGCCAAGACCAGAGAGCTGTGTAAGGACATCAGGGATAAAATTGTAGACCTGCACAAGGCTGGGATGGGCTACAGGACAATAGGCAAGCAGCTTGGTGAGATGGCAACAACTGTTGGCGCAATTATTAGAAAATGGAAGAAGTTCAAGATGACGGTCAATCACCCTCAGTCTGGGGCTCCATGCAAGATCTCACCTCGTGGGGCATCAATGATCATGAGGAAGGTGAGGGATCAGCCCAGAACTACACGGCAGGACCTGGTCAATGACCTGAAGAGAGCTGGGACCACAGTCTCAAAGAAAACCATTAGTAACACACTACGCCGTCATGGATTAAAATCCTGCAGCGCACGCAAGGTCCCCCTGCTCAAGCCAGCGCATGTCCAGGCCCATCTGAAGTTTTCCAATGACCATCTGGATGATCCAGAGGAGGAATGGGATAAGGTCATGTGGTCTGATAAGACAATAATAGAGCTTTTTGGTCTAAACTCCATTCGCCGTGTTTGGAGGAAGAAGAAGGATGAGTACAATCCCAAGAACACCATCCCAACCGTGAAGCATGGAGGTGGAAACATCATTCTTTGGGGATGCTTTTCTGCAAAGGGGGCAGGACGACTGAACCGTATTGAGGGGAGGATGGATGGGGCCATGTATCAAGAGATCTTGGCCAACAACCTCCTTCCCTCAGTAAGAGCATTGAAGATGGGTCGTGGCTGGGTCTTCCAGCATGACAACGACCCGAAACACACAGCCAGGGCAACTAAGGAGTGGCTCCGTAAGAAGCATCTCAAAGTCCTGGAGTGGCCTAGCCAGTCTCCAGACCTGAACCCAATAGAAAATCTTTGGAGGGAGCTGAAAGTCCGTATTGCCCAGCGACAGCCCCGAAACCTGAAGGATCTGGAGAAGGTCTGTATGGAGGAGTGGGCCAAAATCCCTGCTGCAGTGTGTGCAAAACTGGTCAAGACCTACAGGAAACGTATGATCTCTGTAATTGCAAACAAAGGTTTATGTACCAAATATTATGTTCTGCTTTTCTGATGTATCAAATACTTATGTCATGCAATAAAATGCTAATTAATTACTTAAAAATCATGCAATGTGATTTTCTGGATTTTTGTTTTAGATTCCGTCTCTCACAGTTGAAGTGTACCTATGATAAAAATTACAGACCTCTACATGGTTCGTAAGTAGGAAAACCTGCAAAATCAGCAGTGTATCAAATACTTGTTCTCCCCACTGTATCTTGGTAGACAGGTGTGGCATATCAATAATCTGATTAAACAGCATGGTCACTACACAGGTGGACCTTGTGCTGGGGACAATAAAAGGCCACTAAAATGCGCAGTTTTGTCACACAACACAATGCCACAGATGACTTAAGTTTTGAGGGAGTGTGCAATTGGCATGCGGACTGCAGGAATGTCCACCAGAGCTGTTGCCAGATAATTTAATGTTCGTATCTCCACCATAAACCGCCTCCAATGTCGTTTTAGAGAATTTGTGAGTACGTACAACCGGCCTCACAACTGCAGACCACATGTATGGCGTCGTGTGGGTGAGCAGTTTGCTGATGTCAATGTTGTGAACAGAGTGCCCCATGGTGGCGGTGGGGTTATGGTATGGGCAGGCATAAGCTACAGACAATGAACACAATTGCATTTTATCGAAGGCAATTTGACTACACAAAAATAATGTGATGAGATCCTGAGGGCCATTGTGAGGCCATATTTTTTTTAAGGTATCTGTGACCAACAGATTCATATCTGTATTCCCAGTCATGTGAAATCCATAGATTAGGGCCTAATTCATTTATTTCAATTGACTGATTTCCTCATATGAACTGTAACTCAGTAAAATCAATGAAATTGTTGTGTTTATATTTTTGTTCAGTATACATTTGCAGCAGCACTACGACAACTCAGCGACACAATGGTAGGGGTTATCTGAATATGTTTCTAAATATGAGGTTCACCAGCACAAAAAGCACATCTCTCTCGTTCCATGTGCATATGGGAACAGTGCGTCATGGCTGGATAGGCTGCGCTTCCGCTGTCAAAATTCATGCCATAACCAACAGCATTACCGCTAAGATCTGTTTTTGGTGAGTCTTAAATCTGCCTATTTGCGCTGAATGAAATGTTCACTTTTGACCTCGTTTTTAAGCCTTTATACTCGTGGGAATTGGCCTATATGGATAGGGCTAAATTGCAATGTTTCATACAGATGAAATATGAAAAGCATTTGCATAAGCATGGTAGGAATTGAAAGGGAACAGTTTGGACATTATGGGAAAATTATTGGACCAAAGTTGAGGACCCAAAAGTTCACCTGACACAAGACTGAAATCAAAAATTACACTGTTGTTTTTGTGTGCATTTTACATTTACTATACCTTTCGCTACATTTGTTGATAACGAAATCTGAAAATACTATGGATACATTCAGTAACATGATAAGACTATTCCTGAAAAAATTACAAGGGTTTGAGTGAGAGGACTAACTGGTGTCTTCAAGTGGCCACACACCTCTCCAAAGTGTACACAGTTCCAAAGTCATTTCAATGGACTTTTATGACACAGAAGAAGAGTCTTCAACTGTAAGGTACTTTTTTTAGCTCTCCTAGCTGTGCCGTTGAGGAACTAGAGCAAGCATACTTGTAGTTGTTTTGAATGGAACACAATGCACTAACTAAGTCGATCTGGATAAGAGCGTCTGCTAAATGACAAAAATGTCCAAGTAAAACCCTGCATCCCCGCCATCACACAATTACTGTTGCTGTTTACGTAATCCAAAAACGGGTCAGGTGGGCATCATTTGAAAGCTTGTTCTATTGCCAACATGACTAACTAAGTTATAAAATACGATCATACAGTGTTAGGCATTCACAAGGCAATTCAAAGAAACAGATCGTAATTTTGGTGTGCATGGAAAGGAGTGCATTCGGGAGCATGTTCCACTACACATTTTCTTCACAATAGACAAACATAGGCTCATTCTGTTCAGAACAACCCAGGGTATGACGCCATGTCATCTTGTAACTGTACATCAAACATAGTGATCATAAATATTGACACTGTATATGACAAGTTTTATGATATGTACACATTTGGACGGGTGTTTGGCTTGCTTATAAGACATCAAAGTGGTATTCATTATAATCCTCAACGTCTCATCTTTCAAAATACATTGGGTCCTCTTAATTTACAGTATTTCCCTCACTTGGACAACAAAACATTTGAAAAAGTTGCCTAATTAGCAGGAGGGATGGGGGCAATTTCTTGTTAGATTCAGTGCTCAAGTTCAGTACGTCTGTCACCCATACAGTTCTGTGAAACGCAGAGCCTGAGCTCTGAGGTAATTTATCAGTGCCCAAATCTGCAATTTTCATCCCGTATACGGGTACGAGTGTAAAGGGCTATGGACACACCTCAAATATTGCCACCTCTCCCACCTCAGCGCAAGCGAGCTGATGTTAAGACAGGTAAATTGGCAAACCTGGTGCAAGGGGTGGAAAATGACAGAGCCCTAGTTTTTACATGACGAAATTGCCAACTAACGTTTCACACTTGCGCCGCGTTAGCGCCAGCCGAAAATAAAGCCCAGAGTCTGCCTGAGTATGTAGAGTCTATTGGTCTTCGATCAAGCAGTGACCACAGCAACAAAACCTTTCTTTTCATATACAGATGATACAACCAAATACAAGCATTCCCACAACTTTTCAATAACACACAAACATTGTTGCAGCACTGCTAATCTAGTGGCCAAGCCCAGCCTTAAATCTCAATGAATATTTGATTGACCCTTTCTCCCTGTTACATCACAAACATACTGGTATACTAGATTAACTGAAAACACGGAAAACCCTGAGGTGGAATTAGTGAGAGCAAGGAAAGCTAATTAGTGTCAAACTATGCTTGCAGAATTGGCTAACTCAGAATGGTTAGCTTCATGCTACACTACTCCTCAGGAGACTGTGGAAACTCAAAGTAGTTTTTGTCATGCTACACTACCCCTCAGGAGCGTTGATATGAGTACCAACA
The DNA here is from genome assembly GCF_964263955.1 of Coregonus lavaretus. Classification (NCBI taxonomy): domain Eukaryota; kingdom Metazoa; phylum Chordata; class Actinopteri; order Salmoniformes; family Salmonidae; genus Coregonus; species Coregonus lavaretus. Next base: position 3,285,177 of record NC_140011.1, on the reverse strand, counting down.
TAAATAATGGACTTACAGGGATATCGTAAAAATCCAAATATCTTCACAGATCATCATTGTAAAGGGTTTAAACACTGTTTCCCATGCTTGTTCAATGAACCATAAACAATTAATGAACATGCACATGTGGAATGGTCGTTAAGACACTAACAGCTTACAGACGGTAGGCAATTAAGGTCACAGTTATGAAAATTTAGGACACTAAAGAGGCCTTTCTACTTAATCTGAAAAACACCAAAAGAAAGATGCCCAGGGTCCCTGCTCATCTGCGTGAATGTGCCTTAGTCATGCTGCAAGGAGGCATGAGGACTGCAGATGTGGCCAGGACAATAAATTGCAATGTCCGTACTGTGAGACGCCTAAGACAGCGCTACAGGGAGTCAGGACGGACAGCTGATCGTCCTTGCAGTGGCAGACCACGTGTAACAACATCTGCACAGGACCGGTACATCCGAACATCACACCTGCGGGACAGGTACAGGATGGCAACAACAACTGCCCGAGTTACACCAGGAACGCACAATCCCTCCATCAGTGCTCAGACTGTCCGCAATAGGCTGAGAGAGGCTGGACTGAGGTCTTGTAGGCCTGTTGTAAGGCAGGTCCTCAACAGACATCACCGGCAACAACGTCACCTATGGGCACAAACCCACCGTTGCTGGACCAGACAGGACTGGCAAAAAGTGCTCTTCACTGACGAGTCGCGGTTTTGTCTCACCAGTGGTGGTGCAGCGGTCTAAGGCACTGCATCTCAGTGCTTGAGGCATCACTACAGACCCCCTGGTTCGATTCCAGGCTGTATCACAACCGGCTGTGATTGGGAGTCCCATAGGGCGGCGCACAATTGGCCCAGCGTCATCCGGGTTTGACCGGTGTAGGCCGTCATTGTAAATAAGAATTTGTTCTTAACTGACTTGCCTAGTTAAATAAAGGTAAAATAAATAAATAAATGGTCGGATTCGCGTTTATCGTTGAAGGAATGAGCGTTACACCGAGGCCTGTACTCTGGAGCGGGATTGATTTGGAGGTGGAGGGTCCGTCATGGTCTGGGGCGGTGTGTCACAGCATCATCGGATTGAGCTTGTTGTCATTGTAGGCAATCTCAACGCTGTGCGTTACAGGGAAGACAAACTCCTCCCTCATGTGGTACCCTTCCTGCAGGCTCATCCTGACATGACCCTCCAGCATGACAATGCCACCAGCCATACTGCTCGTTCTGTGCGTTATTTCCTGCAAGACAGGAATGTCAGTGTTCTGCCATGGCCAGCAAAGAGCCTGGTTCTCAATCCCATTGAGCACGTCTGGGACCTGTTGGATCGGAGGGTATGGGCTAGGGCCATTCCCCCCAGAAATGTCCGGGAACTTGCAGGTGCCTTGGTGGAAGAGTGGGGTAACATCTCACAGCAAGAACTGGCAAATCTTGTGCAGTCCATGAGGAGGAGATGCACTGCAGTACTTAATGCAGCTGGTGGCCACACCAGATACTGACTGTTACTTTTGATTTTGACCCCCCTTTGTTCAGGGACACATTATTCAATTTCTGTTAGTCACATGTCTGTGGAACTTGTTCAGTTTATGTCTCAGTTGTTGAATCTTGTTATGTTTGCTGAAAATAAACGCAGTTGACAGTGAGAGGACGTTTCTTTTTTTGCTGAGTTTATATATTTTGGATTACTGCAAGGGTTGAACCTGCACACCCAGTATATATCCAGGACTGGAGTCGGGGGAACCCTGTCCTAATGTAAACTAAAACAGTGTGTTGTAGTTGGAGAGCTTTAGTATAGGAGTTGATGAGACTGTAGCTTATGAGGAACTCAGTGATGATGAGTGTTTTCAGTGTGTGTATTATGTAGCTAGGTGGTCTTACTGTTCAGGGCTGCTCTCCAGGCCCACGTTGCTGCGAGGTCTCTTGGCCACCAGTGGCCTGGGTGGACGGGCCTGTGGGAATATCCAAAATAAATATAACAAACAAAAAATCAAACAACCTATTCTCATCCAGCCTGAGGCAAGTTACACTAACAGACACAGACACAAAAGCCTCCTGTGCACATATGTTAGTCCATATGCATGTTCATATGCCAATACATATGCATAAACATTGGCCCGATGTCAGTTGAGAGACAGATACAATGTCATTCACACACAGAATATAGTGATCTTCTCCTATCTTGCCTAACACCAATGACATTCCACAAAAACTTAGTAAACCCTAAACCCAAAAACGTTGATGGGGGAGGACGTGTCATAACAGAGCGACCCTACAGCTACCACCTGAGACCAGTTGGGGTCAGCAGAGTTCATGGGGTTGAGTGAGGGGTCAGAGGTCAAAGGTCATCTGATCTTTCTAGCTGCCCTCACCTAGGGGCGTCAAACTCAGTGGGAGAACTACAGGGCTAATTAAAAGGAGGTAGGTGGGTGGGTGGCACACATACACAATCCATGCCTCAATTGTCTCAAGGCTTAAAAATCCGTCTTTAACCTGTCTCCTCCCCTTCATCTACATTCATTGAAGTGGATTTAACAAGTGACATCAATAACGGATCACAGCTTTCACCTGGATCCAGCTGGTCAGTCTATGTCATGTTTTTAATGTTTTGAACACTCAGTATATATCAGTTCATAGACCCAATGCCAAGGTATTGGGACATCAAAGTCCTGTTCCCAACTGACTTGAACATTATACAGCATTGCTGTCATTGCTGCATTTAAGTGAAACTGATACATTTTCTGATTTACACTAATCATTTTAAGCAATTTACGGTTTTAATGGGAGGTAGACCGACTCATTCTTCTTTAAATAATTGCCTCTTCCAATTTTGTGGCAGAGCCAAGAAGTTGGTTATAATTTTGTATTGAGCTCACACCTCCAATACACTGTTGTTAGTTGTTTGTGTGACAATTTTACTGTCCTTGTTTACATGTCCTTCTTAAATATTATACCCTTCTTGAAAATAATATAATATGTTTTTTTTTCTCTTTAAGTACATTGTAGTTTCGCCATAATATTTGATCTTCCTTTTCTGGAGGATGAAATTGAAATTGCAGCCAACCCTGTATGGCTTCATTTAAAAGGAGTATACTTTAAACAGGGATCCATTGTCAATCCACCGAAAATGTGTAGTTCTAATCTGCAAAAAGGCTCTTAAACATAGGATGGGCCTCTCTTAGTAGCCTGCTGGAAAACCAGTTTGGATTTAGATATAATTGAGGCTTTAAGAGAGAGCTTAATGCCTTAATATTTAATAGATTTAACCCTCCAAACTCATGTTTATTACCCGTTTAACTTTATCTGGTTTGCCATTCCCCAAAAATGTTAAATTAAAATTCTCTCATTATTTGTAAAAGGATTCTCCTGGAGTCGGTAGAGGGAAAGGGGAAAGGGGGATAACCTAGTCAGTTGTACAACTGAATGCATTCAACTGAAATGTGTCTTCCGCATTTAACCCAACCCCTCTGAACCAGAGAGCAAATGAATAAATATGCGATATCACTAGAAAATTTAAATCAGTAATTGTCCCATAAATGGACACCTCTCCAAAGTTTCAAGATCCTATCTATTTTACAAAGTTTTCTATCAAAGTTCATAGTTGCAAGATCGCTCAACTTTTCCAGGAAATATACACCAAGCACATCAACTTCACCATCCCATTTAATTGGGAGACCAAATAAAATACTTTTTTATTTGTCACATGCGCCAAATACAACCGGTGTAGACCTTACCGCGAAATTCTTACTTACGAAACCTTAACCAACAATGCAGAGTTTAAAATATAAAAAATAAGAAAAAAATTCTAAACTAAAGGAAAAATAGTAACACAATAAAATTACAAAGCGAGGCTATCTAAATACAAGGGGTACTGGTACCAAGTCAATGTGCAGGGGTACGGGTTAGTCAAGGTAATTGAGGTAATATGTTCATGTAGGTAGGGGTTAAATGACTATGCATAGATAATAAACAGAGTAGCAGCAGCGTATGTGAAGAGTGTGAAGGAATGTGTGTGTATGTGTGGAGTCAATATGCATGTGTGTGTGTGTTTTGTGTGTCCGTGTGTGTGTGTGTGTGTGTGTTTGTTGGAGTGTCAGTGTAGTATGTGTGAGTGTGTGGTTAGAGTCCAGCAAATGTACATCGAGCCTGTGCAAGAGAGTCAGTGCAAAAAAGTATAATACATCATAATAAAATAAGAGGGTCAATGCAAATAGCCATCCAGGTAGCCATTTGATTAACTGTTCAGCAGTCTTATGGCTTGGGGGTAGAAGCTGTTAAGCAGCCATTTGGTCCATGACTTGCGCTCCGGTACCACTTGCTGTGCAGTAGCAGAGAGAACAGTCTATGAGTTGGGTGGCTGGAGTCTTTGACCATTTTTAGGGCCTGCCTATATTTTGGAATGGCGGATGTTGATTTCGGGAGGCTGCCATCACGGAAAAAGGAACAAAACACTTTTTCTGTTAGTTAACTTCAACGAATCACGACCCGCCATATGATATCAACAGTGAAAACAGTTGGCTTCTATTTAAGCGATAGTTAGACTGTCAAAACAGTGTATTGGTGTGTGGCCAGCAACTTTTAAAAAGAGACCGCCCCAAATTATCAGTGCCAATGATACCTGCGTTCTAAGTCCTGCGACCCCCAATGATACCTGCGTTTTAAGTCCTGCGACCCCCAGCGTGTATCACAAAATCAACAGAACAAAACCAAAGATATTGGTCTGTTTTAAGCAATTGATCTTGTGTCATCGTGTTCACTATAAACCTTTATACTACCACCAGTAATCTGAAGTGTACCATATATTATGAACACCTGCTCTTTCCTTTACATAGAATGACCAGGTGAATCCAGGTGAAAGCTATGATTCCTTATTGATGTCACTTGTTAAATCCAATTCAAATCAGTGTAGATGAAGGGGAGGAGACAGGTTAAAGAAGGATTTTTAAGCCTTGAGACAATTGAGACATGGATGTGTGCCATACAGAGAGTGAATGGGTCAGACAAAATATTTAAGTGCCTTTGAACGGGGTATGGTAGTAGGTGCCAGGCATACCAGTTTGTGTCAAGAACTGCAACGCTGCTGAGTTTTTCATGCTCAACAGTTTCCTGTGTGTATCAAGAATGGTCCACCACCCAAAGGATATCCAGCCAACTGTGGGAAGTGTTGGAGTCAACATGTGCCATCATCTTTGTGGAACGAATTCGACACCTTGTAGAGTCCATGCCTCAACAAATTGAGGCTGTTCTGAGGGCAAAGTGTGTGTGTGTGTGAGTGTGGGGGGGGGGGGGGTTGGAATGCCATTGAGGCCAGGGGTTTTCCCCGTCTGAAAGGAAACGATTGCCAACCATAGTTTGTCCTGTGTAATTAGGCCTTCACAAGATTTTTTGTGTCACAGATATACTGAACAAAAATATAAACCCAAATGTAAAGTGTTGGTCCCATGTTTCATAAACTGAAATAAAAGATCCCAGAAATGTTCCATACGCACAAAAAACGTATTTATCTCAAATTTTGTGCATAAATTCGATTACATCCCTGTTAGTGAGCATTTCTCCTATGCCAAGATAATCCATCCACCTGACAGGTGTGGCATATCAAGAAGCTGATTAAACAGCATGATCATTACACAGGTGGACCTTGTGCTGGGGACAATAAAAGGCCACTCTAAAATGTGCCGTTTTGTCACACAACACAATGCCACAGATGTCTCAAGTTTTGAGGTAGCGTGCAATTGGCATGCCGACTGCAGTAATGTCCACCAGAGCTCTTGCCAGAGAGTTGAATGTTAATTTCTTACCATAAGCCGCTTCCAATGTCTTTTTAGAGAATTTGGCAGTACGTCCAACCGGCCTCACAACCGCAGACCATGTGTATGGTGTTGTGTGGGCGAGCGGTTTGCTGATGTCAACATTTTGAACAGCGTGCCCCATGGTGGCAGTGAGGTTATGGTATGGGCAGGCATAAGCTACGGACAACGAACACAACTGCATTTTATCAATGGCAATTTGAATGCACAGAGATAACGTGACGAGATCCTGCCGCCATCACCTCATGATTCAGCATGATAATGCACGGCCCCATGTCGCAAGGATCTGTACACAATTCTTGGAAGCTGAAAATGTCTCAGTTCTTCCATGGCCTGCATACTCACCAGACATGTTTGGGATGCTCTGGATCGACGTGTACGACAGCGTGTCCCAGTTCCCACCTATATCCAGCAACTTTGCACAGCCATTGAAGAGGAGTGGGACAACATTCCACAGGCCACAATCAACAGCCTGATCAACTCACGCTGCATGAGGCAAATGGGGGTCACACCAGATACTGACTGGTCTTTTTTTTAAGGTATCTGTGACCAACAGATGCATATCTGTATTCCCAGTCATGTGAAATCCATAGATTAGGGCCTAATGAATGTATTTCAATTGACTAATTTCCTTATATGAACTGAAATTCAGTAAATCTTTGAAATTGTTGCATGTTGCATTCATATTTTTGTTCAGTATAGTTTTTGGAGATGGATATCACAAAACTCATCGTCAAGTGAGGTTGGAGGAACTTTTGTTTAAAAATATTTGTGTGGTGAGGTAAGGATTTCTCCATCGTTTTGGTCGCGTTTCTATACTAAAGGCTTAGGAAATACTTTTCGCTGTTATCCATCCAATTTGCTCTGTTTTTTTGAGAAATTATACCCATTCTTTCATGAATAAGTTCCTCAAACTCCTTCTGTTTTGCGTGTAGATAATTCAGTGCTTCTGTAGTACATTTATCAACTTCATTGACGTGTAATATTAGATTTTCTATTTCTGTTGTAAATCTATTCTCTGTTGACCGATACCGTTTTTGTGTTTGGGATGAAAATGTAATCGAATGGTCTGTAAATGCACATTAAAAGGCACCCCATACGATAAGTGGGTCTGCTGAACCTGTATTGTGCAAGAAAAAGTCTTATAAATTCCTTCGTTTTTGTTAAGAAAGTAGTGTCAGTCAATAAACCCTGGTTCAATTTCCAATATCCCCGTCCAGCAGCCATGAGGTTTAGTAACTGTTAAAAAAAGCTGTGCGCCAGTGGTTGGTGGACACGGCAAACCCACGACACGCAGTAACACAGGTGCGCGCATGCGTATGTGCACACATACATACACAGATATAAACATACGTAGACACGCATCCACACACAAAGGAGGTAATACACCCACACTCAAACAGAAAAAAGTTTCAGGTTAATGAATGCGTGTGGATTTGTCTTGCCAGTCAATGTTATGTTAAGACAAAGGTCATCCTGTATGTCTGAGAGAACAGTCTGAAAGATGGGACATATCCACAGCGCATAGTCAGACAGTATGCCAGTCGGTGAGCTTGCACGCACACACACACACACACACACACACACTCCAAACCACAAACTCAGGTGCCAAGGCCAGATATGAGCGGTAGAGGGGGGAGGTACTTACGGGCTGCGAGTTGCCGCACTGGAGCCTGGGAGGATGGGGACGAGGGGGAGGGGCTCGGAGGGGCTGCACCAGAGACACCCAAGGGTCACACACACATAGCAATGGAAGGACATGATGATGTACACACACACACATAGACACACACACATAGACACACACACACATATACACACACACATAGACACACACACATAGACACATAAAAACACAGACCACCACACAACCATTACACAATTACACCACAACATCAACTCCACACCATATGCACACATATAAGAGCCACCACAATATCTTCCTTCATGACAACAGTTGTTGCTAGGCCTTCCTCTTACAAAGTATCAGCTAATTGACACTGTATCCCCATTGCCGATCACAACGCCTTTCCAGAACATTGTCCTAACATGTATGAATGTGTGTGTGTGTGTAAGAGAGAGAGAGAGAGAGAGAGAGGACGTGTGTGTGTCATAATTATTCAGCGCTCTAATGAGAGGAATGAGAGATGGATGGATGGATGGTGCTGGGAGCAACACCTGAAAGACATTGTCTCTCTCACTTTTCTCTCTCCCATCTCTCTCCACACTAATTAGTGGAGTGGTTTAACTGAGAACCAATGTTATTGTTATTATGTTTCGAAATGTCCATGTGATTTCATACTAGAGAAACCGAACAAAGACATGTGCACGGCAGAGATGAAAAGGAGGAACTACGGAAGAAAAGGAACAATGATGGAGAAGAGCGTAGTGGAGACTCAGAGACATGCACGCCAGAGCGGCTGAAACAGCATGACAAATGACAAGGAACGAGTGCAACAGAAGAGATGGAATGACAATGGCAGAGTGATAGTGACAGTGATTGTGAGGGAATGATTGAACGGACAGCAGCATAAGGAGGACACTCACACTGCGCTAATCGGATAGAGGTACAGTATATATTTCTGTTAATGATGACTGTAAATAGGAAAGACTGGGGGAGACTTTTCTATAGACATCTGTTACACAGAAGTGAATTGACAAGCTGAAAGGAGAGATGCAAAAGGAAGAATGTAGGATATGGGACAAGGCTTTTAAGAGGATAGTGTTCCTAAATATAGGAGCATTGAAAATCAGTCTGACAGATTGACAGTCAGGGAGGAGAGATCGGAGAGTTGAAGATATGCAAGGTTTTGTACGCGGCTTATGTTTTTGTATAGACTTACAGTATGTAAGCAGCGTACAGGAGGCATTAATACACACACGCTTAGATCTCAGATCTCAGAAACTCATCCCACCCCCCCTCCTTCCCGACCTGTCCAAAGGGTGCTGTGATGGGCCGCCGTTCGTCCCAGGTGTGGGCACCGTCCTTCCCGTCGGCGGAGGGGGGCAACCCGGCTGTGGTGCCTTCCTCCCCGGTACCTGCTCCTGTGCCACCTGTGTCTGCTGTCGAGGAGTAGCCGTTCTCTGCCAGCTCCTGGAGAGGGGAACAAAAAGATGAAGGAGGTTGACATGGCCAGAGGGGGTAGTGGTGGTGATGGTCTCTGTGGAGGGAAAGGGGGAGGTCGAGGGAGGAGGCCCTACAGGGCTATAGTGGAGGGGGGGATCAGTGCCAGGGGGGCATATGTGAGGGGTTCGGGGGTAGTGGACGGCTAAAGGAGGGTAAAAATAGGACAAATAAAGTGCCAAAGAGGATTTAAGGAATAGGGCCAGATATGGAGAAAGAGTTTGAGTGAGTGAGCGTTAAAAGGAGAGAAAAACAAGAGTGAGAGTTTTGAAGGAGGAGAATTGAGGCAGGAGTAAAGAGGGTCAAGTTGAGAGGTCAACAGAGGGTTAGTTTGAGAGGTGAACTCACAGTGGAGGGAAGAGTGAGTGACAGCCCGGTGTGGGAGAGGAAAACCATCAGTGAGTGATTTATTTAGCCCATTGAGTGGCAGCGTGTGTGTGTGTTTGCATGCATGTCTGCTTGTGCATGTGTGTGCGTGTGTGACAGTTGTGTTCTGTAAAGTTATTAATCAGCCTGTGATTTGGGCCAAAGATAAATATCAATTTTATGTAGATCAGATTTAACAAAATCCAAACAAAAGGACTACGTACCTTTTGTTTTAGCCTGCTCTTGACTTCCTTTATCCCCATCCTGGCATGATCTTTAGCCTTTGGAGGAAAAACACAGAGGGGTTTACTAAACAGATTTTGTTTCTGTTGTTGTTGATGTAGGGAGTCATCTTGCAGAGTCTACCTTTAAAGTGGCATCAATATGAGACAAAGTGTACAGTAGTGAAATATTTTGGGAGTGTCATGGTGTAATAGTCGTGATAGGAGGACACTTACAAACTTATAGACCGTTTTCATGGCAGGGTTAGCCTTGGTCCTCACTGTGTTGAAGATAGCACCGCCCCCTTTCTGTTGGAGACAAAACCATTGTTGGCAGCACGGCTAACAGCTGTACACCAACAACAGCGGTAGCCCAGAGAGCACAACCAAAAATAACTTGTTGCAACATATTGTGCTCATAGGGAGACAGGTTGGTTTTTTTAACATGAAAATCCAAAAGGTTTGAATTATTAGCATGAATGTGAGTAAAGAAATATGTATACTTTGAACAGCGTGAAAGATGGGTTAGAATGCATTACTTGTCTTTGAAGACCTACCTTGACTGTGAACAGCCACTGGTGGTAGTTCTTGTCGCTGCCTGTGGAGTTAACACAGAGGTGAGGTCACAGGGATGAAAGGCACCTGTGGTGAAAGGTCAATGCCTTAACATAGTGGGCATTCTATATTCTATACAGGTTAGTCATGGGACATTGGTTAGCATTAGGGCCATTGACACTCCCACTGCAATAACTGGCTCGTGGTCAGTAGGCTTGAAAAATTAGTAATTTCAAAACGGAGAACGTCAATATAATAATAATATGCCATTTAGCAGACGCTTTTATCCAAAGCGACTTACAGTCATGTGTACATACATTTTTACATATGGATGGTCCCGGGGATCGAACCCACTACCCTGGCGTTACAAGCGCCATGCTCTACCAATTGAGCTACAGAGGACCAATGAGCATTCTTGTTGGACCAGTTCAGGTAGCAGCCTACCTCCGTTTCAAAATGCTGCCTACTGTTTCTTGCCTATTGAACACGACAGTGGTTTGTGGTAAGCATGCATTGTGGCACACCAAATGTCTGCCAGTCCCCAAAGATAAAGTAAATGTGCTTTGAGACCTAGTGAAATGACCTAGTAGAAATGTTTTATATGGTTGTATTCAATGTGTGCTGCACACACCTGCATACTCTCCCATGTTGATCTCATCCTCAAAAACATCCCTGAAGCCCTCACCGGCGTTCAGAAGTTCCAAGCGGCCATCGATGAACTACAGAGAGGGAGAAAGGTTTATCCCAGTTATACATGGAATGTTTCTTTCATTGATTCATGTAGGCAAATGTGATTAACTTATTCTGTTGTGTCACAATTACTATGTGTGTGTGTACCTGTTATTGTGTGTGTGTGTGTGTGTGTACCTGTTATTGTGTGTGTATGTGTGTGTGTACCTGTTATTGTGTGTGTGTGTGTGTGTACCTGTTTGAAGAGCTGTAGCTGGATGGCGTTCTGCAGGAACTGTCTCATGGCACTGGAGCGGTGGGTCACAAAGACCTCCTCACTGAACGTGATTGGCTCTCCCTGATGGTACAAAAAACTTGGACCAATCAGCAGGAAGTAGATCTAGTGACATCCTGGATTTGGTTTGCCATTCAATGTATTTTTACAATTACCATTTCTAAAGTACGTGTTTGACATATCAAGAGATATCTTGCTCAAATATGTTTTATTGAACACACACAAGAATGGTGTATAGGTACTTTGTAGGAAAGACAAGTATGCAATTCTTATATAAACATAAAAGAGCAGACAGATACAAAAAGACCCAGAGTTATAGGTAAAAAATTAATAATACAAAATAAGACATACAGAACAAGGACAGGTAAACAGAAAGGGGAGGGCAGATGTCACCCCCCATATCAATCCCTCCATCAACCCCCCCTTCATCATCCATCAACCCCACCACCCCCTCCCCCCCACTGCTCGGGTAAAGGGGGAAGCACATGCCGCCCAATGGTAGATTAAAATATCACAAGTGAGAGTGTATTGAAATGTACAAATTCACAGTGCCGAATGGTCCAAATAAGAGAGGAGAGGTTGCCAGATTTGCCAAATCGCTGAGCTATAATTTGGTAGAGGGAACTTCCTTCCTTTTCCAAAACAACAAGATAATTTTTTTTGAAGAAATGAGACCGTGAGAGGTGAGTTGTTTTGGGGGGTTGGTTAATCTGTTTAGGGTTTCTGACACTCCCAGGATGATCAGAAGCGGGTCTGGGTCAATTAAAGTCTCCAGAACTTCAGAGAGGATCCTAAAAATTCCACACCAATAACCATACAAGTTAGAGCATAGGGCAAAGCAGTGGAGTAGTGTACCCTCCGCAGCATGCCATTTATCACACATAGGGGAGGTATCAGGAAATATCCTATGCAGCTTAGTTTTGGAATAGTGTAATCTGTGTGACATCTTGAATTGTATGAGACGATGTCTGGAGTTAATGGAGCAGGTGTGGATATACTCCAAGCTATCTTCCCAGTCTGCTACAGAAATGTCAGTGTCTAGCTCTTCCACTCATTTTGTCTTAATGGCATCTGTAGAAGGTGTGCTAACCGATTGAAAAGCGTCATATAGACAAGATATCAGGTGGGACACATTTTTTTGCATCCGTCAAACATAGAAGATTTAGCATTTCCAAATGTAGGAAGATGTTTTCTAACATAGTATATCAAGAGATATCAAGAGATAAAGAGATATAACATGTTGTTTCTCTTTCAATCAACTACTATGAAGTGATCTTGACTTCTATTTATAAAAGTTGAGAAAAACTTTTGATCAAATAAGCTGAATTGGAAACAAAACTACAGTAAATGTAATAAAGATAGTGTCCTTTATTTAGTGGTAGAGCATGAAAACCTATTTTCACCTCTAGATGGCAGTGCTGTGTAAGGCAACAGACAGCAGGAGAGGTGCTAGACCAGGGGTTCTCCACTTTTGTGATAGCAAACAACACAACACGAGTGAGATAAAAATAGCATAGAAAGAGTTTTACCATGACTTCGGCAGCGCATGGCCGGACAAACCAAGTATCGGGCCCTGGGAAGGAACATTTCAAAGGCCCACATCTCGGCATTGGAGTGAAAAAATAATTTCCTGCAATTCTACACATTTTGTCATGGGACAGAGAAATGTTTTGTTGTTGCATCTTTAAAGATAATATACTGCAATTCTACACATTTTGCCTTGAGGCAGAGAGTAGACCTTGCAATTTTAAAGGTAAATGTCCAGTGTTTCCAGATTTCTATGAAATATTTCACATAATTAATCACGATACGCATGAAATAGTATGTTAAAAAGCAACTTTTCTGTATTGAAATGGTGTGGGCATACCCCAACAACAGAATAGTGAGGCCGTATACTGGTCATTAAAAATATTTGCGTGAGTAGACCGCTGATTGGCCAGCTCATCCTCCTCAGGAGAATGACATCATCCTCAATGAGGAAACAGCAAGCATTTTTCAAAAGGTCTGTTTAAGATACAAGTTAGATTATTTATTTTTTTAAGTCCCGCACAGTAATCCTATTTCCCAAGTAAAAATATACTTTGAATGACCGATAATGTGACCGACCGGTTCGATTCGTTGGTCTTATGTGGCAAAACTTGAAATTGTGTTTTTTACATTGGATAAAAGTAGTAACTCAGAGCTAGAAAATGGTATATCATACACTACAGTTGAGGAACAATGGGAAAGTAATTCTGCTTTGAAAGTTGATAAACTTGTAACCTCACTTTTGAGAAAATGGCCCTTGAATGTTTTGGTAAACCTACTGGAGAGCTCTTCTTTGTCTACACCCATTCAGCATCGTTCACACCCTCTTAAGTTTTAGCCCCACCCATCTCTTTAAGGATTCACATGTGAGGCTATGTACTAAACAACCAAATATTTCAAGACTAAAGGCTGGTTTATACTACGGGTGTGTTCGTACATTTTATCTGGAGAGCGTTGTCAGATTGGCCGTTCATAAATTCAGAGTGTTTCGCTCTCGGAGCGTTCAGAGCGCACACTGGACGCTCTGTACGAAAAGCTGGGTTGATCCGTGCATTCTGAGATAACAGCAGTCAAGCACCCAAGCTAACTGGCTAACGTTGGCTAGCTACTTCCAGACACAAATGAGAGAGCAGCTCACTGTGACCATTTTACTCACCCTAGCAGAGCTGGTTATGCTGTTTTTATGTTATCCAGAGCGTTGGTGACTGCAACTGTGTTGCTGGCATAAATGTAACTACGCTTTTTTGCCAACATTTACTGACACCGGCCATATTCAAAAGGTGTTGAGCGTTCGTAAATTTGTCAGTTATTCTGCGCTCTGGCACACTCAGACGAGAGTGCTCTGAAATCGGAGTAGATAACCAAAGCGAATTTACTAGCTACGTCTATCGACAGTTGTCGCAGTGACATCATAAACATCCTATTGAAATAGTTACTTGCATAGTGGAGTCTTTTGTTTAGACATGTAGCTAGCTAGCTAAACAATGAACCATAATCCCAACTCATAACGTTACTACCCTGTATGAATCTGCAGGTAGCTAACCAACCAGGTTCAATGTTAGCTGGCTAACATTCGGCTATAACTAGCAATGCAAATGGCTCTGAAATACGAATAATATTACTACACAGATCATACACGTAAAGTTAGCTAGCTAGCCAGCCAGCTAACGTTAGCTAGCTAGCTAACAGTATACTTTAACTTGAAATGAAAACAATTTTCTGACAAAATTAGAAACATGTCATATCTGAAAATGTAGCTAGCTAGACTCTCTTACCCGCATAAATGGATGGATGCTTCTCCCGCTCTGTCATGGATGCAATGGTTGCCCTTAGTTTGAAGATGTAATCTGGATACAGGTGTTTTATATAACAGCCTTCTGTGTGTTCTCTTTTTGACTCCGTCTGCATATTTGCAATCAAACACCAGCATTTTCTCCATCTCCTTAGCTTTCATACTCTAATTCCACTGATTTCAAAAGTCGGTCCTCCAGAAAGTGGAGAGCAACACTTATGCAGTTCTACTACGTGATATCTTTTTAAAAAACTGTGTTAGAAGGGATTACCTACACATACTGACCAGCTCATATTATAGACAGAAGCATGCTACATGGCAGACCAATCCGAACTTATCTCTCGGCATGTCCAGCCCACTCATTATCTCAGCCAATCATGGCTAGCGGGAAGGTTGCTGTCTTTTTCTGTGGCTAAACCAACTTGGCTCGTAATTTAACAATTGTATTTGTATTTACAGATGGCATACAAGTTTGTTATTAAGGCACATGAAAGTTCACATGTTCTAGAAGGCATTTCTGCCAAAAAACACATTTTCATATAAAAAAAAGTTTACGTTCAAAGTCTAACCTGTGAAGTAGTGACACGACATACGCCTAGTTTCCTGAAACGAGTCACAAACATCACCCATAATATTTGTACGCTATTAAAATGCTCAGAATTGAAGAAATTTACCTTTTCTCTCTAACTATCAGGAAGCCTGAAAGAACAGGCTGAGTGGGTGGGGAGCTTATATTCATGAGCTCGACTTCACTGACAGCTCTTTGAAACTCCCTTGTGGTCATTGCCAGGTAACAAGGTAAACAATGGGCCACATGTCATTGATGACCAGGTAAACAATCAGCCACATGTCATTCTGAGACTAAATAGTATGCCTCAACCCATTTTCTCTGCAAAATGCTCTCATGGTCAACAAAGCTGATCATGGACTGTTGGATAACTGACAAACAGCAGAAATACACAATTGCATTTCCATTGTTTTGTAACTAATTACAGAATACAGTTCACTGATACAATTCTTCACAATAATTAGTAAAGCCTGAGTCACCGTAGAAGCTTAAACATAAGGGAATGTACAGCATACAATAAGTGTACTGGACAATTTATTGGTGCCTCTGCATTAGCATTATAAATTATATGTTCAGAATTGTATGTATTGATCAAATGTTTATTTGATAATTTACAATAGGCCAGCATAGCCAAAATATTGATCAACATGAACACTCATGAGAAAGAAAGATGAGAAATAATGGTGAGACATTTGATATACAAAATAAATTAGAGCGATAAGTCTAATGTAGGCATCCCATTGATTCGTACAATTTGTAACACTCATCTCCCGTCCGAATGCTTGAAAAAAAACTGTACAAAGCATCAAAATGTGATATCATGAAAATGTGAATTTACTTTGCCTTTAGGAAATGCAACCAACTACAGAGATTGATGGGGAGGGGAGCGGGAGAGGAGCGGTACCCATGTACGCCACTTCAATCAAGCAGGCTTCAGTCACCCACTTGGCTTCAGTCACCCCCAAGATTGAAGCGGAAGACAAATCCAGCTATGGCCTCCTCCTTGTCAGGCCTCTCATATTGGGCAGACGGGTCCTGGGATGGACAGCTTGCACAGCTTCCCCGCATATGACGCTGGATCAAGGGTGACCTCGTTGAAGAGTAGATCCAGGAGCCTGTCTATGTAGCCTGTAATGTTTTTGAAAAGGAAAATGTTTGTTAAATGGGTAGAGAATTAATGTCCTTTTATTTACTGTTCTGTGTTATGATGTTATCAATTCACTGATGTAGTGATCTACTCATTCGACAATGTGTTATCTACAAAAACAAAATGGAGAATACAAGAAATATTGAGTTGAAAAATGTAGAATTGGTGTACAGTGTATTGTATTACACCCGCTAAACTTATTGCACGGATCCCTTGGCGAAAATTAGTTTAATGTACTTTTGTTAGTAATATACATTTTAACAAAAATGAAATGTGAAAAAATAGATTTTTTAAAAAGACATATACTGAACAAAAATATAAACGCAACACGCAACAATTTCTAAGATTTTACTGAGTAACAGTTCATATAAGGAAATCAGTCAATTGAAATAAATAAATTAGGCACTAATCTATGGATTTCACATTACTGGGAATACAGATATGCATCTGTTGGTCACAGATACCTTAATAAAAAGGTAGGGGAGTAGATGAGAAAACCAGTCAGTGTCTGGTGTGACCACCATTTGCCTCATGCAGTACGACA
Source organism: Coregonus lavaretus (assembly GCF_964263955.1). NCBI lineage: Eukaryota > Metazoa > Chordata > Actinopteri > Salmoniformes > Salmonidae > Coregonus > Coregonus lavaretus. Next base: position 3,268,576 of record NC_140011.1, on the reverse strand, counting down.
CATCTCATTCACATAGAATTGATCAGGCTGTTGATTTTGGACTATGTAATGTTGTCCCACTCCTCTTCAATGGCTGTGCGAAGTTGCTGGATATTGGCGGGAACTGGAACACGCTGTCATACACGTCGATCCAGAGCATCCCAAACATGCTCAATGGTGAGTATGCAGGCCATGTCTGGTGACTATGCACCATGGAAGCACTGGGACATTTTCAGCTTCCAGGAAATGTGTACAGATCCTTGCGACATGGGGCCGTGCATTATCATGCTGAAACAGGTGATGGCAGCGGATGAATGGCACGACAATGGGCCACAGGATCTCATCATTGGAATCTCTTGTGCATTACAATTGCCATAGATGGGCCTCCCGAGTGGCGCAGCAGTCTAAGGCACTGCATCGCAGTGCTAGAGGCGTCACTACAGACCCGGGTTCGATCCCAGGCTGTGTCGCAGCCGGACGCGACCGGGAGACCCATGAGGCGGCGCACAATTGGCCCAGTGTCGTCTGGGTTAGGGGAGGATTTAGGGTTTGGCAGGACAGGATGTCCTTGACCCATCAAGCTCTAGCGACTCCTTGTGGTGGCCCGGGTGCATGCACGCTGACTTCGGTCGCCAGTTGTACAGTGTATCCTCCGACACATTGGTGCGGCTGTCTTCCGGATTAAGCGAGCAGTGTGTCAAGAAGCAGTGCGGCTTGGCAGGGTTGTGAAAAAAAAGTTTTAGAACACCTACTCATTTAAGGGTTCATCAAGGCAAAGGGTGGCTACTTTGAAGAATCTCAAATATAAAATATATTTTCATTTGTTGAACACTTTTTTGGTTACTACATGATTCCATGTGTGTTATTTCATAGTTTTGATGTCTTCACTATTATTCTACAATGTAGAAAATAGTAAACATAAAGAAAAACCCTGGAATTTGCTAAGAAAAAGCCATATCTCAGACTGGCAAATAAAAAGAAAAGATTAAGATGGGCAGTCTGAGATATGGCTTTTTCTTTGCAACTCTGCCTAGAAGGTCAGCATCCCGGAGTCGCCTCTTCACCTGTTGACGATGAGACTGGTGTTTTTTTTTCTTCCCTGGTACTATTTAATGAAGCTGCCAGAGGACCTGTGAGGCGTCTGTTTCTCAAACTAGACACTCCAATGTATTTGTCCTCTTGCTCAGTTGTGCACCGGGGTCTCCCACTCCTCTTTCTATTCTGGTTAGAACCAGTTTGCGCAGTTCTGTGAAGGGAGTAGTACACAGCGTTGTACGAGATCTTCAGTTTCTTGGCAATTTCTCGCATGGAATAGCCTTCATTTCTCAGAACAAGAATAGACTGACGAGTTTCAGAAGAAAGTTATTTGTTTCTGGCCATTTTGAGCAAAGGAATTATCAGTCTATAATTTTAGTGGTAGGTTTATTTCAACAGTGAGAGACAGAATAACAACAACAAAATCCAGAATAACGCATGTCAAAATTTTTTATAAATTGATTAGCATATATAACTGGCATTGATAAAATGCTATTGTGTTCATTGTCCGTAGCTTATGCCCGCCCATACCATAACCCTACCTCCACCATGGGGAACTCTGTTCACAACGTTGACATCAGCAAACCGCTCGCCCACACGACGCAATACACATGGTCTGCGGTTGTGAGGCCGGTTGGACGTACTGCCAAATTCTCTAAAAAGACATTGGAGGCAGCTTATGGTAAGAAATTAACATTCAACCGAACTGCATTCAGGTCAAGACCCTGGTGAGGAGGACTAGCATGCAGATGAGCTTCCCTGAGACGGTTTTTGACAGTTTGTGCAGAAATTCTTCAGTTGTGCAAACCCACAGTTTCATCAGCTGTCCGGGTGGCTGGTCTCAGAAGATCCCGCAGGTGACGAAGTCAGATGTGGAGGTCCTGGGCTGGCGTGGTTACACATGATCTGCGGTTGTGAGGACGGTTGGACGTACTGCCAAATTCTCTAAAAAGACGTTGGAGGCGGCTTATGGTAAGAAATGTACATTCAACTCTCTGGCAACAGCTCTGGTGGACATTACTGCAGTCAGCATGCCAATTGCACGTTCCCTCAAAACCTGAGACATCTGCCATCTGCCCAGTACAGTTGAAACTGGGATTCATCCGTGAAGAGTACACTTCTCCAGCATGCCAGTGGCCATCGAAGGGGAGCTTTTGCCCACTGAAGTAGGTTACGACGCCGAACTGCAGTCAGGTCAAGACCCTGGTGAGGAGGACTAGCACGCAGATGAGCTTCCCTGAGAAGTTTTGTGACAGTTTGAAGAAATTATTCAGTTGTGCAAACCCACATTTTCATCAGCTGTCTGGGTGGCTGGTCTCAGACGATCCCGCAGGTGAAGAAGTCGGATCAGGAGGTCCTGGGCTGGAGTGGTTACACATGGTCTGCAGTTGTGAGGCCAGTTGGAAGTACTGCCAAATTCAATAAAACAACATTGGTAGAGAAATGAACATTCCTGCAGTCAGCATGCCAACTGCACGCTCCTTCAAAACTTGAGACATCTGTGGCATTGTGTTGTGTGACAAAACGGCTCCATTTAGAGTGGCCTTTTATCGTCCCCAGCACAAGGTGAACCTGTGTAATGATCATGCTATTTAATCAGCTTTTGATATGCCACACCTGTCAGGTGGATGGTTTATCTTGCCAAATGAGAAATGCTCACTAACAGGGATTAACACAAATTTGTGCACAAAACTTGACAAATATAAGCTTTGTGTGCGTATGGAACATTTCTGGGATCTTTTATTTCATCTCATGAAACATGGAACCAACACATTACATGTTGCGTTTATATTTTTGTTCAGTGTATATCATTTGAGATCTGGCTACTGCCCTGCAGTACCTCGTACTCCACTTTGAGAACCCGTGAACTACACACTCTTAGCTTAACGCTCCCTGTAGAGCCGTGCACAGGCATGAATTTTAAGCCCTACCCATACCCATGCCCGATATTGCTAATATATGTGATGGGTACGTTGAAAAGAGTATACAGTGCATTCAGAAAGTATTCAGACCCCTTGACTTTTTCCATAATTTGTTATGTTACGGCCTTATTCTAAAATTGATTAAATAAAATGAAAATCCTCATAAATATAGAGAAAATACCCCATAATGACAAAGCAAAAACTGTTATTTAATAATTTTTGCAAATGTATTAAAATTTTAAAACAGAAATATCTTATATACATAAGTATTCAGACCCTTTGCTATGAGACTCGAAATTGAGCTCAGGTGCATCCTGTTTCCATTGATCATTCTTGAGATGTTTCTACAACTTGATTGGAATCCACCTGTGGTAAATTCAATTGATTGGGCATGATTTGGAAAGGCACACACCTGTCTACATAAGGTCCCACAGTTGACAGTGCATGTCAGAGCAAAAACCAAGTCATGAGGTCGAAGGAATTGTCCGTAGAGCTCCGAGACAGGATTGTCTTGAGACACAGATCTGGGGAAGGGATCTACCAAAAAATGTCTGCAGCATTGAAGGTCCCCAAGAACACAGTGGCCTCCATCATTCTTAAATGGAAGAAGTTTGGAACCACTCAGACTCTTCCTAAAGCTGGCCGCCATGTCATACTGAGCAATCGGGGGAGAAGGGCCTTGGTCAAGAACCCGATGGTCATTCTGACAGAGCTCCAGAGTTCCTCTGTGGAGATGGGAGAACCTTCCAGAAGGACAACCATCTCTGCAGCATTCCACCAATCAGTCCTTTAGGGTAGAGTGGCCAGATGGAAGCCACTCCTCAGTAAAAGGCACATGACAGCCCACTTAGAGTTTCCCGAAAGGCACCTAAAGGACTCTCAGTCCATGAGAAACAAGATTCTCTGGTCTGATGAAAGCAAGATTGAACTCTTTGGCCTGAACGCCAAGCGTCACATCTGGAGGAAACCTGGCACCATCCCTACGGTGAAGCATGGTGGTGGCAGCATCATGCTGTGGGGATGTTTTTCAGCAGCAGGGACTGGGAGCCTAGTCAGGATCGAGGGAAAGATGAACGGAGTAAAGTACAGAGAGATCCTTGATGAAAACCTGCTCCAGAGCGCTCAGGACCTCATACTGGGGCGAAGGTATGACGCTAAGGACAATGACACTAAGCACACAGCAAAGACAACACAGCAGTGGCTTCAGGAAAAGTCTCTGAATGTCCATGAGTAGCCCAGCCAGAGTCCGGACTTTACCCCATCGAACATCTCTGGAGAGACCTGGAAATAGCTGTGCAGCGACGCTCCCCATCCAACCTGACAGAGCTTGAGAGGATCTGCAGAGAATAACGGGAGAAACTCCCCAAATACAGGTGTGCCAAGCTTGTAGCGTCATACCCAAGAAGACTCAAGGCTGTAATCGTTGCCAAAGGTGCTTTAACAAAGTACTGAATAAAGGGTCTGAGTACTTACGTAAATGTGATTATTTTTTTTTTTTAATTTATTTTAACCTGTTTTTACTTTGTCATTATGGGGTATCGTGTGTATATTAATAAGGAAAAAAACAAAACTATTTAATCCATTTTAGAATAAGGCTGTAACGTAACAAAAACAATTCACTGTTATGCTTACAAGCTTGTTTTTTGTCTCTCCCATCTCTACCCATCTTCTCTCTCTCACATTTGCTTCTCTCTCCCCCCTCTCCGATCGTATCATGCTATCAATACACAATTACGCATGCACACGCACACACACCTAGAATGGACTTACACACACAGAGACACACACACATACCTCACCGTGACTCAATCATCATCCACGTTCGACTATGTCTTGTGTCCAGGAGGCTAAACTGCAAACTAGAGCCCGAGGAGAGGATGACTTGTCTACAGTGAGGGAAGCGTTTTTCCAGGGCCTGAGAGGAGCATATGTGACTCGTTTCAGGAAGTATGTTACGCGTCCCTACTTCACAGGAGAGCCATTTGAATTTTTTACTTTTATTTATTTATATAAATGCGTTGTTTGGCAGAAATGCCATCTGGAACATGTGAACTTTCATGGGCCTTAATAACACACTTGTATGCTATCTGTAAATACAAATAAAATGGTTAAATTATGAGCCTAGTTTGTTTAGCCACGGAAAAAGACAGGAACTTTCCCGCTAGCCATGATTGGCTGAGATAATGGATGGGCTGGACATTCGGATTGGTCTGCCATGTAGCACGCTTCTGTCTATAACATGAGCTGGTCAGTATGTGTAGATAATCCTTTCTAACGCTGCTTTTTTGAAAGATATCATGTAGTAGAACTGCAAAAATGTTGCTCTCCACTTTCTGGAGGACCGACTTTTGAAATCAGTGGAATGCCCAGTGGAATTAGTGTATGATAGCTAAGGAGAGGGAGAAAAGTCTGGTGTTTGATTGCAAATATGCAGAGGGAGTCAAAAAAAGAACACACAGAAGGCTGTTGTATAAAACACCTGTCTCCGGATTACATCTTCAAACTAAGGGCAACGATGGCATCCATGACAGAGCGAAAGAAGAGAGTCTATCTAGCTACATTTTCAGATATTATACGTTTCTAAAGTAGTTTTCATTTCAAGTTAAAGCTTACTGTTAGCTAGATAGCTAACGTTAGCTGGCTGGCTCGCTAGCTAACGTTACCTGTATGATCTGTGTAGTAATATTATTCATATCTCAGAGCCATTTGCATTGCTAGTATAGCCTAATATTAGCTAGTTAACATTGAACCTGGTTGTTTAGCTACCTGCAGATTCATGCAGGGTAGTAACGTTATGAGTTGGGATTATGGTTAATTGTTTAGCTAGCTAGCTATATGTCTAAACAAAAGACTCCACTATGCAAGTAACCATTTCACTACACCTTCTGTATCCTGTGCATGTGACAAATAAACTTTCATTTTATTTGATATAGTATGTGTTTACCAAAGACGGTAATCTGAAGAACATGACCTGCACCAAAGTCAAAATAACGTTAGGCCAACGAGACAGTGTCCAAGTTCTAAAGTTCTCCGGTAGAATGACCTGCTTTTATTTTGTCACACTCACAACCGTAAGCTGTTTTCTGTAATTGGCTCGCCATTAACTTGTAACCAATGATCTTGTTGTGAGTTTATTTTCCTGTAATAATGAAGACAAATGAGCTAAAGTGAAGACGTTGTCAGCTATATGATATGGTCATTATTTGAACTGGCTAGCCAGCTAATTTAACATTAGCTAGCTAGCTAACAAGCTAGAAATGAACCAAAACATTGTTTAGAAAGTTGCTTTTAGTTGCTTGGTTTGCTAGATTGACATATACTAAATTCATTTTTAAAACAGGTGGGTTTATTGGTGTTGAAATACACTAGTTATGCTATTTTGGACCACCAGGCTGCTGATGTCATGCAGCCTGTAGTTTTTGTGTTTATACTTTTTAATAACGACGACAAGTTTGATGTCTGACGACAATAGAATGTTCACTGCGACAACTGTCGATAGACATAGTATAACCCAGCCTTTAGTTTTGAAATATTTGGTTGTTTAGTACATGGCCTCACATGTGAATCCTTAAAGAGATGGGTGGGGCTAAGGCTTAAGAGGGTGTGAACGATGCTGAATGGGTGTAGACAAAGAAGAGCTCTCCAGTAGGTTTACCAAAACATTCAAGGGCCATTTTCTCAAAAGTGAGGTTACAAGTTTATCAACTTTCAAAGCAGAATTACTTACCCATTGTTCCTCAACTGTAGTGTATGGTATACAATTTTCTAGCTCTGAGTTACTACTTTTATCCAATGTAAAAAACACAATTTCAAATATTGCTACATAAGACCGAATTGAGCCGGTCGGTCACATATTCACTCAACACGTTTGGACGATGCCTGCCACTGTTACTGAGCATTAGGATGACACGGCTGTACAATAGCACGCAAGCACAAACATTCATAGAGCATAAGGGTAAGTATGCAAACCAAACTCACACATAAATGCACGTATATGCGCACACACGTACGTGGGCACACATGCATGCACGGGCCGCCCTCCGTATGCTCTGTAACAGAGTACACACGTGTGCACACACACTTTTCAGTCCAGGTAAAAGCTAAAAGCTGGATCCTTAATGTGCCCTCATTATTCAAATGAGGGTGTAACCTGCATGCACCTATTTTGTCCACATTACGTGTGTGTGTGTGTGTATGTATGTATGTATGTGTGACCACCTGGCCAGCAGGACAGTAGCACATTAAAACGGCTGCTTGCCGTCCTCTAATAGTTCTGTGGAGATCACATCATTACTCTAGAGATGAGAGGCCCGGACCCCCGGACAGAGAAGACGAGAAGGACACACACACCACCCTTCATGAACTGTCTGTGTGTCTGTGTCTGTGTGTGTGTGGGGGGGGGGGGGGTTGTGTGCACACATGTGCAGGGCTCGATAAACTTTTTTAGCCAAGTAGGACAGATTTTTTAGTTGTCCGAAAGCTCAAGTCACAAAAAGGTATCTGGAAATTGTGTTGTATGACGCAAGGAACCACTTTACAAAGACAAATTAATTGTTATCATCATTATTGCCATTGTTTCATCTGAGCATAACCCCAAAACAAAGGACTTATTAGCTGACTACCATGGAGTGGAGTTTAGTCAGCTACGGATTTATTAGCTTGCTCTGTTGTTTATTTTGTTGTCATGGAGGACGGATTGGGCTCATTGCTTCGAGTTGAAAAATAAATGGTGCTCTCATGGAACGGCATGCTTTGAGCACCACCGAAAAGTTATATTTGCATTTGAAAAATGTATTAATGCCATATGTTACATTTTCTGTAGGCCTATTGTTTACATTTTTGTTGGTGACATTGATATCCAGATAATTTGTAGATGTTTAAGTCTATCAAAAGCGTGCGAGTTTGGCGTTTCCGTTAGGCCTATGGACAAAATAGATTGAGTAATAAAAGCCCCACTCGTGGTCTTCTTAAATTAAACTTACTTTTGACAGTATGGAGCACAATACCACAGAGAAGTTTAGAAGGGAGGAACTCCCTCAAACTTTTATACCATAGGCTGGGATCCACATTATGCAGCTGTTGAAGAGTGCATTTCTTACTGTTTGTCCACTGGTCACAAAAACAATGACTGATAGGCAGCTTAAACTTCAATTAAACCATTACTAGGTTAAAATACACATATACACTGAGTATACAAAACATTAAGAACACCTGCTCTTTCCATGACAGACTGACCAGGTGAATGCAGGTGAAAGCTATGATCCCTTATTGATGTCACTTGTTAAATCCACTTCAATCCGAGTAGATGAAGGGGAGGAGACAGGTTAAATAAGGATTTTAAACCTTGAGACAATTGAGATGAAGGGGAGGATTGTGTATGTGTGCCAATCAGAGGGTGAATGGGAAAGACAAATTATTTAAGTGCCTATGAACGGGGTATGGTAGTAGGTGCCAGGTGCACCGGTTTGTGTCAAGAACTGCAACACTACTGGGTTTTTCATGCTCAACAGTTTCCCGTGTGTATCAATAATGGTCTGTAATAATAATAATAATGGTGTACCCAAAGGACATCCAGCCAACTTGACACAACTGTGGGAAGCATTGGAGTCATCATGGGCCAACATCCCTGTGGAACGCTTTCGACACCTTGTAGAGTCCATGCCCCAACGAATCCCGAGTGGCGTTATGATAAATTAGGCATTGTTGTGCACCATTGGCATATACCAGGGTTCTTCAATTCCGGTCCTGGAGGGCCGAAACACCTCTGTTTTTCATCCTCTCCTTCTAATCAGGGGCTAATTCAGACCTGGGACACCAAGTGAGTGCAATTAACTACCAGGTAGAAATAAAAAACAGAAGTGTTTCGGCCCTCCAGGACCGGAATTGAAGAACCCTGGCATATACAGTGCATTCGGAAAGTATTCAGACTTTTTCCACATTTTGTTACGTTACAGCCTTATTCTAAAATGGATGACATTTTTTTTAAATCCTCATCAAACTACACACAATACCCCATAATGAAAAAGCGAAAACAGGTTTTTAGAATGTTTTGCAAATGTATATAAAAAAAGAAACCTTATTTACATAAGTATTCAGACTCTTTGCTATGAGACTCGAAATTAAGTTCAGATGCATCCTGTTTCCATTGAACATCCTTGAGATGTTTCTACAACTTGATTGGAGTCCACCTGTGGTCAATTCAATTTATTGGACATGATTTGGAAAGGCACACACCTGTCTATATAAGGTCCCACAGTTGACAGTGCATGTCAGAGCAAAAACCAAGCAATGAGGTCGAAGGAATTGTCCGTAGAGCTTCGAGACAGGATTGTGTCGAAGGCACAGATCTGGGGAATTGTACCAAAACATTTATGCAGCATTGAAGGTCCCCAATAACACAGTGGCCTCCATCATTCTTAAATGGAAGAAGTTTGGAACCACGAAAACTCTTCCTAGAGCTGGCCGCCCTGCCAAACTGAGCAATCGGGGGAGAAGGGCCTTGGTCAGGGAGGTGACCAAGAACCCGATGGTCACTCTGACAGAGCTCCAGAGTTCCTCTGTGGAGATGGGAGAAACTTCCAGAAGGACAACCATCTCTGCAGCACTCCACCAATCAGGCCTTTATGGTAGAGTGGCCAGACACGTCTGGAGGAAACCTGGCACCATCCCTACGGTGAAGCATGGTGGTGGCAGCATCATGCTGTGGGGATGGTTTTCAGGGGCAGGGACTCGGAGACTTGTCAGGATCGAGGGAAAGATGAACGGAGCAAAGTACAGAGAGATCTTTGATGAAAACCTGCTCCAGAGCGCTCAGGAACTCAGACTGGGGTGAGGGTCCACCTTCCAACAGGACAACAACCCTAAGCACACAGCAAAGACAACACAGCAGTGGCTTCAGGAAAAGTCTTTGAATGTCCATGAGTAGCCCAGCCAGAGTCCAGACTTTAACCCGATCGAACATCTCTGGATAGACCTGAAAATAGCAGTGCAGTGACGCTCCCCATCTAACCTGACAGAGCTTGAGAGGATCTGCAGAGAAGAATGGGATAAACTCCCCAAATACAGGTGAGCCAAGCTTGTGGCGTCATACCCAAGAAGACTCAAGGCTGTAATCGCTGCCAAAGGTGCTTCAACAAAGTACTGAGTAAAGGGTCTGAATATATTTTATTTGTAATACATTTGCAAATATTTCTACAAACCTGTTTTAGCTTTGTCATTATGGGGTAATGTGTGTAGATTGATGAGAAAACCCCCCACAATTTAATTAATTTTAGAATAAGGCTTTAACGTAACAAAATGTGGAAAAAGTAAACGGTTCTGAATACTTTCCAAATGTACTATAGATATATGCGCAGTGGTGTAAAGTACTTAAGTAAAAATACTTTAAAAGTTGTGCCCCTGGGTATCCATAAATGTAAATAAAAAATAATAATTCTGCAGTCGGGTTTGCTTAATATAAGGAATTTGAAATTATTTATACTTTTACTTTTGATACTTAAGTATATTTTAGCCATTACATGTAATTTTGATACTTAAGTATATTTAAAACCAAATACTTTTAGACTTTTACGCAAACAGTATTTTACTGGGTGACTTTCACTTTTGCTTGAGTCATTTTCTATTAACGTATCTTTACTTTTACTCAAGTATGACAATTGAGGGAAAAAAGTATTTGTACGTTTGCCCACTGACAAAGAAATGATCAGTCTATAATTGTAATGGTAGGTTTATTTGAACAGTGAGAGACAGAATAACAACAAAAAAATCCAGAAAAACACATGTAAAACTTTTTATAAATTGATTTGCATTTTAATGAGGGAAATAAGAATTTGACCCCTCTGCAAAACATGACTTAGTACTTGGTGGCAAAACCCTTGTTGGCGGTCAGACGTTTCTTGTAGTTGGCCACCAGGTTTGCACACATCTCAGGAGGGATTTTGTCCCACTCCTCTTTGCAGATCTTCTCCAAGTCATTAAGGTTTCGAGGCTGACGTTTGGCAACTCGAACCTTCAGCTCCCTCCACAGATTTTCTATGGGATTAAGGTCTGGAGACTGGCCAGGCCACTCCAGGACCTTAATGTGCTTCTTCTTGAGCCACTCCTTTGTTGCCTTGGCCGTGTGTTTTGGGTCATTGTCATGCTGGAATACCCATCCATGACTCATTTTCAATTCCCTGGCTGAGGGAAGGAGGTTCTCACCCAAGATTTGACGGTACATGGCCCCGTCCATCATCCCTTTGATGCGGTGAAGTTGTCCTGTCCCCTTAGCAGAAAAACACCCCCAAAGCATAATGTTTCCACCTCCATGTTTGACAGTGGGGATGGTGTTCTTGGGGTCATAGGCAGCATTCCTCCTCCTCCAAACACGGCGAGTTGAGTTGATGCCAAAGAGCTCGATTTTGGTCTCATCTGACCACAACACTTTCACCCAGTTCTCCTCTGAATCATTCAGATGTTCATTGGCAAACTTCAGACGGGCCTGTATATGGGGGGGGGGTTGGCCAATAGGGGGTGATACCATCGTATATCACAATATTTTATGAGTACATAATCATGATAGGACAAAGGTTGATATCACCTTAACACACATACATCCCTCCATATCACCACTGTCCATACCGCTGCACATTACATTCCCTCTGGATCAAAGTGGTTCTACAGTTCAGACTTAATGACAACAAGCCCTGGGCACGAGACTCGAGACTCGAGACTCGAGAGAGAGAGAGAGAGAGAGAGAGAGAGAGAGAGAGAGAGAGAGAGAGAGAGAGAGAGAGAGAGAGAGAGAGAGAGAGAGAGAGAGAGAGAGAGAGAGAGAGAGAGAGAATAGAGAAATAGAGAGAGAGAGAAATAGAGAGAGAGAGCGAGACAGATGGGAAGAAAGTAAGAATAGTTTCTGCCATTAGACACTATGAAAATGAAAGCCATAGTAAAATCAAGGTTATATCACATCCTGACCACCTTCATGGTAACGTTGAGAACAGTATTTCCCTAATAGTGGGTGGCGGTTAATTTATTTGATTCATTTTGGGTCTTGACTAGAAGTACACCATTGTTTCAAGTACTTGATGGGTCACACACACACACACGGACACGGACACGGACACAGAATGGGCCACAACACACACAGGAAAGTCTTTGGAATCCCTAGTGTCTCCTAGGCAGACGGGTCCTTGGTTCATATAGAGTGCAGGTTAGGGGTTTGGGGTTTAGAGTTTAGGGGTGAGGGTTAGCCACAGGGCAGTGACAGCTTGGAGGTCGAAGGAAGGCGCCGGCTCCCCCATATGTAGTGCAGGGGTACCATCTGTGCCATTGTTAGGACGTGTGTCCCCTCTCCGTCTCCCCTGGTGGGGGGACTGGTACCCCGCGTAAGGGGACTATCGTGCGGGGCTACTCCCTCCCTTTACACTGGGGGTCACGGGGATATACATCGCTAATGCTATTATCCACACACAGTGAGAGAAGCATGCATGTGCACGAGTGTGTGGGCAGACACACACACAGACACATTCACACATACAGTACACACAGGGATACATATGCACACACACACACGCACACGTCACTCTTCTCTCTCTGTGTGTGTGCGTGTCTCTCTCTCTCTCCCTCTGGCACATCTACAAAAACAAACCATGTCTATTTCTCTGTCTCTCACATTCTCACACTCGCTCCTAACTGTAAACCTTCCCTCCCTCCTTCCCCTCTTCCCTCTCTCTCTCGTGTTCTCCCTCAGTATGGCTCACCGGTTCAATCTGCAGTGCGTTCCTGTAGCTGCCGAAGAGAGCGGCCTGTGTTCTTAGAAAGGCTCGAGCCACGCCGTCTCCTGTCGTTGTGGAAACCTTCTTTAGGCGGTTCTTTAAGGAGGACACCTGGGGAAAACAAACAACAACAAGCAGTTACACCTTACTATTGTTTATGTCGTCTACATAAGGACTGCGTGATTGAGTGATAAGCAACGTGTAACATTTTCACAAGAGCCACCTCCATAGTCATAGGTGCATTTACAGGTAATGTTTACAGCCATCCTTACCCCAATCCCTTCTCTTTGGCTCCCGCCATCCATCTCTTTCACCCTACCTTAATACCTTCTCCCATCATCCATCCATCCCTTTCACCTTACCAGTGTCTTTATCTATCCCTCTCTCCATTCACCCATCCATTCCTTTCCCAATACCCCAGTCCCTTCTCCTTTCCTACCAACATCTCAACCCTCTTTCCTCCCTTCATTCCCCCTTTCCCCCAGAGATAGACTGAGAGTATCTCTCGCCCCTAGGCCTCTCATCCCCTCTGGTAGCATCTAATCCTGACCCCGCTATTTTAATCAGCCCATCCCTTCCCCAGGCCCCCCTCTCTCCCTTCTCCCTCTCTGGCATCCATCCGCACAGCGCTGCTGGAAAAACGGCTCCACGAGTCAACAACAGCGTTATTCTACATGAATACACTCCATGAGACGGCCGTTTAGGCTAATGCTCTAGCCGGGAGCAAGCGCACGGGGGCTGAAGTAATCCTTTCTCTTTCCCTCTACTCTCTCTCTTCCCCTGTCGCTTTTCTCCTGTAGCGAGCTCCCCTGGTTATTAAGGACGCTTGGTTACCTTGTTAGCGAAAGTTTAGCCTCCCCCCGAAAACAAAAAAACTTGCGACTGGAAAAATAACCGTAGGAAAAAACACCGCTTTTTAGTGGCATTCGACATGACCTGGGTTTGTTCTCTTCCACAGTGGAGGCAAGGCAGATAAGACACGCAAATCAATTGTTGTGTCATTTCCTCCCTCATTTGTTTGCATGAATAGTTTTATTTGGAGGAAATGGAAAAGAGTGGTTATGAAATGTCAACATGTAAGCTCAATGTACAGTGTCTACTTTGTATAGAGCATTACTGTGTGTCTAAAACAATATTCCCCTCTGGGACATTAAAGTATATCCTATCATCCTATCCTAATGTGAAAGCTCAAGTCAATCAGTGTCCAGAAGGTAGAACGACTTTCATTTTCTGCATTCAGGCATAACATCATGCACAATATAAAACTGTCATACTGAGTGTATAAGGAAAGAGTAACGGGCCAAAGACAGTGCCCAGGGGAACACAATGCAATAGTCTCTTAATGAAGACCCCTTTTCAACAAGTACTCTTCCTTCGTCACTTCGTCAACACCAGGGGTGGCCAACTCTCATCCTGGAGAGCTACTGCCTGGGTGTGCAGGCTTTTGTTCCAGCCCAACACACCTGGGCTGGTGTGGTAGGCTGCAACTAATCAGCCGCTTATCAGGAACTTCATTCTATTGTATTTTGAGTCATTGCATATTTCTATGATCTGATGCTTCCTCCTTCTCACTACCACCAGCAGCCCCACTTCCTCCTAACGCTTCCTTAATACTTCCTCTACCTTTCCAGAACAGACACACACGCACACACTCTCCTCTTAATGTCCCCCTCTCAAAACACACTACAAGACAAATGAAAACCCAACAAAAATCCAGAATTACAGCCTTACGTTAAAAGGAAGAAATGAAAAAAAGAATGAAAAAAAGAACAGAGATGGGAATAAGAGGATGGGGTGAGTGTGTAATGACAGGACAGAAGTCTCTTAAAGGTTTACACCGTTTCTAGGAGCGGAGCCTGGGGTGGGAAGCTTTACGGATGAGGTGGCCTCTGATGTTCCCCAGTGATACTGCCAGAGACACGCTTGAATATGTGCTGAATCAACCTTTAAACACTAATACTATAGGAACTGTGCCCCTTCAAAATCAGTAATACTGTAGAAACTGTCCCCTTTAAACAGTATAAGAACTGGGCCCGTATCCACAAAGCGTAGGAGTGCTGATCTAGGATCAGTTTTGCCTTTTAGTTCATAATGAATAAGATTGTATGGACAGATACTAGAACAGCACTCCTACCCTGAGACCCTTGTGGATACGGCCCCTGGACCTCTGACAGCAGACAAAGAGAGATCAGGGTAATATGTGACCACCCTTAGCGGCGTTGGCATAAAGTGGATGTTTCTGGTTATCAGGGATACAGTATTTTCAACCCAACTTCTGTTTCCCCTGAAAAACTGAAGTGGGGACTCCGCTCAGGCTTCTTTCTATGCCTGCTACGTTAGGTTAATATGTGACACACATGTATCATCTGGCTTAGTCATGGAGTCAGCTCGGGTAAATTCACACACATACTGTACACACATCCATGCAGTCATGTAAGCATGCAGACACCCATTTAGACACATGCATATAAGTGTGACCATGCATGAAACACACAAACAGAAGGACACACAGACATTGAAGACGCTGCAGACACTTCAAAGCAACCAGCCGTTCTGTGGCACGCTTCGTTCCAATGACAGTTCATTAATATATTTCACCCACTTGTCACGCAAAGATAAGAACACGATAACATTTTAGATGCCAATGTAAAACAAACACACACAAGTAGACAGGCAAATAATACAGCCTGAATTCCAAATTGATTAAAAAAAAATAAAAAACACCCATCTACACACAATAGCACATAATGACAAAGTGAAAACATGTTTCTTGAACATTTCACAAGCACTTTCACATTTTTGTTCTGAAGTCATTCCAGCGTTGCTTTGGCTGTATAGCACTTTGCATTTAGGCCAAAGAGTTACATTTTTGTCTCATCAGTCCACAGACTCTTTTGCCTTATGCTCTCAGAGTGTTTCATGTGCCTTTTTGCAAACTCGAGGCATGCTTCATAGTATAGTTTCCGCTCTGACATACACTGTCAACTGTGGGACCTTATATAGTCAGGTGTGTCCAAACAATTGAATTGGCCACAGGTGGACTCACATCAAGGTGTAGTGACATCTCAAGGATGATCAAAGGAAATTTGATGCACCTGAGCTCAATTTGAAGTGTCATAGCAAAGGGGTGTGAATGCTTGTGTAAATGAGATATTTCCGAAATTTCATTTTCAATAAATGTGCACTGTTTCACTGTCAATATGGGGTATTGTGTGTAGATGTGTGAGAAAAAAAACTCCATTTGAATTCAGGCTATAACACAAAATGTGACCGGTTCTATGTAGCAACATTTGAAATTATGTTTTTTCATTGGATAAAAGTAAAGACTCAAAGCTATAAAATGCTATATCATACACTGCAGTAGAGGAACAATGGGAAAGTTATTCTGCTTTGAACGTTGATAAACTTGTAACCTCACTTTTGAGATAATGGCCCTTGAATGTTTTGGTACACCTTCTAGAGAGCTTCTTCTTCTTCTACACCCATTCAGCATCATTCACACCCTCTTAAGCCTTAGCCCCACCCATCTCTTTAAGAATTCACGTGAGGCCATGTGCTAAATAGATTGAATAAGGTAGTGTAATAAACAATCACAGATTTCAAGACTAAAAGTTGTGAAAGTAGTAGCATAAAGTAGTAGTAAAAATATATCTAGTCCTTGGCCTATATCCTAATCTGACTTTGTTGCAGGTCATGTTGTTCTTCACATTACCATCTCTGGTAAACACACACTATATCAAATAACATCAAAGTTTTTTTGTCACATGCGCAGGATACAGAAGGTGTAAACGGTACAGTGAAATGGTTCCATGCATAGTGGAGTCTTTTGTTTAGACATGTAGCTTGCTCGCTAGCTAGCTAGATAAACAATGAACAATAATCCTAACTCATACTAGCATGCACCTTGCATTAATCAGCAGGTAGCTAAAGCTAACCAACTAGGTTCATTGTTAGCTAGCTAGCTAACATTAAGCTATAACTAGTAATGCAAATGGATTTCTGAGATACGACTAATATATCTACACAGATCATACACATAACATTAGCTAGCTATCTAATAGTACGCTTTAACTTGCAAAGAAAACGACTTTCTGACAAAATTAGAAACTTATAATATCTGCAAATGTAGCTAGACTCTTGGATGTATACGGGTATGAGTCTAGCAACATTTTCAGATATTATACGTTTCTAATTTTGTCAGAAAGTCACGCTACACGCTTCTCCCTCTCTGACATGGATGCCATGGTTGCCCTTAGTTTGAAGATGTAATCCGGAGACAGGTGTTTAATACAACAGCCTTCTGTTTTCTCTTTTCGTCTCTCTCTGCATTTGGCAATCATCTCTCTGCTTCCACCGGGCATTCCATTGATTTCAAAACCCGGTCAACTTCTTCCGTGACAACAACACTGTTGATTTCCGTTTCTTCCCCATCACTGTCATCAGAAGAATCTACAATGTCTGGTTCAATTAAAATGTTTTTACCTAAATCAGGGATTTCCTCATCGTCTGCTTCATTTTCAGTCAGAGAGAGTTAGAATGGCAAAATCGTCCTCTAGAAAGTAGTCCATCAAAACTTTTTCCAACTGTTCTTTGTCAATAGTACCTGTTAAATTCAGGGCAGCAATGTTGAGAGCAGTAGCAACACGTTTTCAGTTCTTCATGATATATTTCCAAAAAAGCCGCGTTAGAAAGCATTATCTACACATACTGAGCTGCTCATGTTATAGACAGAAGCATGCTACATGGCAGACCAATAAACTCATCTCTCGGAATGTCCAGCCCATCCATTAACTCAGCCAATCATGGCTAGCAGGAAGGTTGCTGTCTTTTTCTGTGGCTAAACCAACTTGGCTCGTAATTTAACAATTGCATTTGTATTTAAAGATGGCATATACGTTTGTTATTACAGCACATGTCCAGAAGGCATTTCTCCCAAAAACGCATTTGGACGAAAAAATTATACTAATTCAAATGCCTCTCCTGTGAAGAAGTGATGTGCGACACACAAATAAAGAAAAACCCTTGAATGAGTAGGTGTGTCCAAACTTTTGATTGGTAGTGTATATACATGGCATTCTCTCAACCAGCTTCACCTGGAATGCTTTCCCCACAGTTTTGAAGGAGTTTCCACATATACTGAGCACTTGTTGGCCGCTTTTCCTTCACTCTGCCGTCCGACTCATCCCAAACCATCTCAATTGGGTTGAGGTAGGGTGATTGTGGAGGCCAGGTCATCTGATGCAGCACTCCATCACTCTCCTTCTAGGTCAAATATCCCTTACACAGCCTTGAGGTGTGTTGGGTCATTATCCTGTTGAAAAACAATTGATAGCCCCACTAAGGGCAAACCAGATGGGATGGCGTATCGCTGCAGAATGCTGTGGTAGCCATGCTGGTTAAGTGTGCCTTGAATTCTAAATAAATCACAGACACTGTCACCAGCAAAGCACCCCCACACCATCACACCGTTTCCTCCATGCTTCACAGTGTGAATCACACATGCAGAGATAATCCGTTCACCTACTCTGCGTCTCACAAAGACACGGCCGTTGGAACCAAAAATCTCAAATTTGGACTCATCAGACCAAAGGACAGATTACCACCGGTCTAATGTCCATTGCTCGTGTTTCTTGGCCCAAGCAGGTCTCTTCTTCTTATTAGTGTCCTTTAGTAGTGGTTCTTTACAGCAATTCGACCATGAAGGCCGGATTCACGCAGTCTCCTCTGAACAGTTGATGTTGAGATGTGTCTGTTACTTGAACTCTGTGAAGCATTTATTGGGCTGCAATTTCTGAGGCTGGTAACTCTAATGAACTTATCCTCTGCAGCAGAGGTAACTCTGGGTCTTCCTTTCCTGTGGCGGTCCTCATGAGAGCCAGTTTCACCATAGCACTTTATGTTTTTTGCGACTGCACTTGAAGAAACTTTCAAAGTTCTTGAAATGTTCCAGATTGACTGACCTTCAATGCCTTAAAGTAATGATGGACTGTCATTTCTCTTTGCTTATTTGAGCTGTTCTTGCCATAATATGGACTTGGTCTTTTACTAAATAGGGCTATCTTCTGTATACCAACCCTACCTTGTCACAACACAACTGAATGGCTTAAACACATTAAGGGGGAAATAAATTTCCCAAATTAACTTTTAACAAGGCACACCTGTTAATTGAAATGCATTCCAGGTGACCACCTCATGAAGCTGGTTGAGAGAATGCCAAGAGTGTGCAAAGCTTTCATCAAGGCAAAGGGTGGCTACTTTGAAGAATTTGTTTAACCCTTTTTTGGTTACTACATGATGTTTTGATGTCTTCACTATTATTCTACAATGTAGAAAATAGTGAAAATAAAGAAAAACCCTGGAATGAGTAGGTGTGTCCAAACTTTTGACTGGTACTGTATATACAGTGTATTTGGAAAGTATTCAGACCCCTTAACTTAATCCAAATGTTGACCCTTCGCCCCAGTCTGAGGTCGTGAGCGCTCTGGAGCAGGTTTTCATCAAGGATCTCTCTGTACTTTGCTCCGTTCATCTTTCCCTCGATCCTGACAAGTCTCCCAGTCCCTGCTGCTGAAAAACATCCCCACAGCATGATGCTGCCACAACCATGCTTCACCGTAGGGATGGTATTGGCCAGGTGATGAGTGGTGCCTGGTTTCCTCCAGACGTGACACTTGGCATACAGGCCAAAGAGTTCAATCTTGGTTTCATCAGACCAGATAATCTTGTTTCTCATGGTCTGAGAGTCCTTTATGTGCCTTTTTACAAACTCCAAGCGGGCTGTCATGTGCCTTTTACTGAGGACTGGCTTCCGTCTGGCCACTCTACCATAAAGGCCTGATTGGTGGAGTGCTGCAGAGATTGTTGTCCTTCTGGGAGGTTCTCCACAGAGGAACTCTAGAGCTCTGTCAGAGTGACCATCGGGTCCTTGGTCACATTCCTAACCAAGGCCCTTCTCCCCCGATTGCTAACTTTGGCAGGGCGGCCAGCTCTAGGAAGAGCCTTGGTGGTTCCAAACTTCTTCTATTTAAGAATTATGGAGGCCACTGTATTCTTGGGGACCTTCAATGATGCAGACATTTTTTGGTACCCTTCCCCAGATCTGTGCCTCGACACAATCCTGTCTCGGAGCTCTACGGACAACTCCTTTGACTTCATGGCTTGGGTTTTTGCTCTGACATGCACTGTCAAATGTGGGACCTTATATAGACAGGTGTGTGCCTTTCCAAATTAGTCCAATCAATTGAATTTACCACAGGTTGACTCCAATCAAGTTGTAGAAACATCACAAGGATGATCAATGGAAACAGGATGCGCCTGAGCTCAATTTCGAGTCTCATACGCAAAATATCTGAATACTCATGTAAATAAGGTATCGGTTTTACATTCTTTATAAAAACCTGTTTTCGCTTTGTCATTATGGGGTATTGTGTGTAGATTGATGAATAATTGTTTTTATTTAATCAATTTTAGAATAAGGTTGTAACGTAACAAAATATGGAAAATGTGAAGGGGGCTGAATACTTTCCGAATGCACTTGGCAAAGGAGAATTGCTTATAATATACTGTATTTGGCCTGCGGGGATAGTAGTCCGTGGGATTTGGGATATGTGAGGCTTTGAAATGGGAATCACATACACATCTCTACTCTTAGATTCTGGATCAAAACGGGGTTTAGGTGGTGGGCATTGCGGGGGGCATGGCAATGGGTGTGGTCAGCCCGGTAGAAATTGTAGAGAACATTTTAGAGGCCCTCATCTTGGAGGTGTAGACATTTTTGCACTTTTAACCCAATTTCTGCAATTCTACACACATTTTCCAACGGAGATGAGAGACATTTTTGCCGTTCTAAAGCTAATTTCCTGCAATTCTATTCATTGTGTCATGGATAATGCTGTGTTCATTTTCTGAAAAATAATAACAAAATCAATACTGCAAAATTAATTGTTTTGGGAATTTTCAATTCTCCCTGACTGTCTAGCTTTTATTTTAGTGATTGTTAGTTGTTAAAGATTATACTATTGAAAGATATAAAGGTCCATTATCTTTTCTACACACTTTATTTCTGGTTTCAGTCATTTAAGTTAACACTGAAAGCGTTTTTCAATCGAAAATATTCATTTCTAATTATTCATTTTTTTACACAGTTTGTAAAAACACTTAGGCGGCCACCCCAAAAATCCCTGCAATCAAATTACATTTGGAAAGTAACCATTGCTCAAGAGCATCCTGTTCCGGAACTGTAGAGCTGGAGAAGTGGGTATGTGCGTGTCTGTGCAGATTACACATCCCTTCCAGTCTCCAAAGTGCCCTTTTGGGTGTTGGCATTATTTCCCCAAAAAATATTATTTTGTATAGATTTTTTGTCATTGAACCCACTGCCCGCAATTCGTTGTGATATCGTCATGTTCGCCACACCCAGCCCTTCCATTGGTTGCGCCTGTTTATCTGCCCTGTACAGAGCTCACGCACGCCCAGTATCCAAACATGCATGGCTTGAGAGATGCGGTCACCGGTCGAGTATGTGTAGCGAGCTACCTAGTTTAAATATCAACAGTACAGCCACAGCAGTATAACATTTGATTAACACTTGATAAAACTTGATTTGGCCTACATCATCATCAATATTCAGTCTGGTTGCCTGATATGTGCAGCAGAGAGAGGCAAAAAGACATAGAGAAGACATACTGCATCAACGACACCTCCGACCAAACTCCATCCCTTCTTCAGTCGGGAGTTGCACATGTGTGTCAGGGCAGCAGCAACACAACTGCTACACTCTAGCTAACTACCATATACTAAAATATCCACACAAGCCACTAGCCATCATGAGTTAGAAGATTATGAACATTACATTATGAAGTTAGTATATTGATACGAGTATTGAAGATGAATCACAATCAGTAAGATAAATTGAGCTAGCTAACTAGCAGATTTACATCAATCATCAACATCAATGATCAGCTGATATCCCACCCTCTTTTCCATCATGTGTTTAGGAGGCACTGTATCTACACCTAACAAAAATATAAACGCAACATGCAACAATTTCAAAGATTTTACTGAGTTACAGTTCATATAAGGTAATCAGTAAATTGAAATAATGCAGAAAGGCCCTAATCTATGGATTTCACAAGACTGGGAATACAGATATATATCTGTTGGTCACAGATACCTTAAAAGAAGGTAGGGGCGTGGAACAGAAAACAAGTCAGCATCTGGTGTGTCCACCATTTGCCTCATGCAGCGCGACACATCTCCTTCGCATAGAGTTGATCAGGCTGTTGATTGTGGCCTGTGGAATGTTGTACCACTCCTCTTCAATGGCTGTGCGAAGTTGCTGGATATTGTCGGGAAATGGAACACGCTGTCGTACACATTGATCCAGAGCATCCCAAACATGCTCAATGGGTGTCTAATGGGTATGCAGAACTGGGGCATTTTCAGCTTCCAGGAATTGTGTACAGATCTTTGCGACATGCGGCCGTGCATTATCATGCTGAAACATGAGGTGATGGCGGCGGATGAATGGCAAAACAATGGGCCTCAGGATCTCGTCACATTCAAATTGCCATCGATAAAATGCAATTGTGTTCGTATTCTTGTCCGTAGCTTATGAACACCCATACCATAACCCCACTGCCACATGGAGCACTCTGTTCACAACGTTGACATCAGCAAACAGCTCGCCCACACAACGCCATACACACTGTCTGCCATCTGCACGGTACAGTTGAAACCGGGATTCATCCGTGAAGAGCACACTTCTCCAGTGTGCCGGTTGCCATCGAAGGTGAGTGTTTGCCCACTGAAGTCGGTTACGACGCCGAACTGCAGTTATGTCAAGACCCTGGTGAGGACAACAAGCACACAGGTCAGCTTCCCTGAGACGGTTTCTGACAGTTTGTGCAGAAATCCTTCAGTTTTGCAAACCTACAGTTTCATCAGCTGTCTGGGTGGCTGGTCTCAGACGATACCGCAGGTGAAAAAGCCGGATGTGGAGGTCTTTGGCTGGCGTGGTTACTCGTGGTCTGCGGTTGTGAGGCCGGTTAGACGTACTGCCAAATTCTCCAAAACAACGTTTGAACATTCAATTCTCTGGCAACAGCTCTGGTGGACATTCCTGCAGTCAGCACGCCAATTGCCTGCTCCCTTAAAACTTGAGACATCTGTGTCATTGTGTTGTGTGACAAAACTGCAGAGTATCGAGTGGCCTTTTATTGTCCCCAGCACAAGGTGCACCTGTGTAATGATCATGCTGTTTAATCAGCTTCTTGATATGTCACACGTGTCAGGTGGATGGATTATCTTGGCAAAGGAGAAATGCTCACTAAAAGGGATGAAAACAAAGTTTTGCACAACATTTGAGAGAAGTAGGCTTTTTGTGTATATGGAACATTTCTGGGATATTTTATTTAAGCTCATAAAACATGGGACCAACACTTTACATGTTGCATTTATAGTTTTGTTCAGAGTAGCTTGCTTAACATTTGTAATGAGTGAGTCTGTTGTTGCAGAAATAAATAGCCCTACGCAACAACAAACAAATCTTTGCACGGCCCTGCATGTGTCTCACCACGTCGTTAGGCAGGCTTTGGAGGTCGTCGAAGGGTGTTTCCAGGGTGTTAGTGTCTACGTTGAGGACTACCACGTCATCCAGGGCCATCCCCCTCACCTTCTGCAGGGAGAAAGAAACACAGAGAGAAGGCTTGACACTTGCACACACACATTCACAGACACACACACACACAGGCAGGCAGTCATACAGATATGCATACACAAACACACTTAGAGGTTGGGTTTATAAACCTGTCTGTGGTTAGGAACTTACCTCCATTAGGCTGGAATGCACTCCAATGAGGTAAGGCATGGGCGCACTGCAAAACACAAACAGATCAGTGAATTAAACAACCATGAATGTGAGAATTTACCCACAGCATGATCTCAGCCATGAACACAAAAGGGTCATATAACAACCCAATTTGCAGAGTAATGAGAAACTCAAACATACACTTGAGTACCTTGTTCATTTGTCATGATCATTGTGACACACATCGACCAGATTGTGTACACTTTGTACACGTTCAGGGCAAAACTTTGACAATGCAAGAAAACAAAAACATTGTCTCTTTATTTATGTCATATTCATTCATCATCAACCTTCAATACAGTTCTCCTCGAAATGTTGCTTGTTTTTTCACAGTTGAACAAATTATATCAAATGCTATTGGTCGCACACACATAATTAGCAGATGTTACTGCAGGTGTAACGAAACGCTTGTGATCCTAGCTCCAGCAGTGCATTAATGTCTAACAATTCACAACAATACACACAGATCTAAAAGTAAAAGAATGGAATTAAGAAATATATACATATTAGGACGAGCAATGTCGGAGTCCGGAGTATGAGGTCCATTCGGAAACTATTCAGACCCCACATTTTGTTACATTACAGCCTTATTCTAAAAATATATATATATATTTTTTTATAATCCATCTACACACAATACCCCATAATGAAAAAAGCGAAAACAGGTTTGTAGAAATGTTTGCAAATGTATAAAAAATTGAAAAACAGATACCTTATTTACATAAGTATTCAGACCCTTTGCTAGAGCTGGCCGCCCAGCCGAATTGCGCAATCGGGGGAGAAGGGCCATGGTCAGGGAGGTGGCCAAGAACCCGATGGTCACTCTGACAGAGCTCCAGAGTTCCTCTGTGGAGATGGGAGAACCTTCCAGAAGGACAACCATCTCTGCAGCACCACCAATCAGGCCTTTATGGTAGAGTGGACAGACAGAAGCCACTCCTCAGTAAAATGCACATGACAGCCTGCTTGGAGTTTGCTAAAAGGAACATAAAGGACTCTCTGGTCTGATGAAACCAAGATTGAACTCTTTGGCCTGAATGCCAAGTCTCACGTCTGGAGGAAACCTGGCACCATCCCTACGGTGAATCACGGTGGTGGCAGCATCACGCTGTGGGGATGTTTTTCAGCGGCAGGGACTGGTAGACTTGTCAGGATCGAGGGAAAGATGAACGGAGCAAAGTACAGAGAGAACCTGCTTCAGAGCGCTCAGGAACTCAGACTGGGGTGAAGGTTCACCTTCCAACAGGACAACGACCCTAAGCACACAGCCAAGACAACGCAGGAGTGGTTTCAGGACAAGTCTCTGAATGTCCTTGACTGGCCCATCTAGAGCCCAGACTTGAACCCGATCGAACATCTCTGGAGAGACCTGAAAATAGCCGTGCAGCGACGCTCCCCATCCAACCTGACAGAGCTTGAGAGGATCAGCAGAGAATAATGGGAGAAACTCATACCCAAGAAGACTGGAGCCTGTAATCGCAGCCAAAGGTGCTTCAACAAAGTACTGAGTAAAGGGTCTGAATACTTCTGTAAATGTGATATCTGTTTTTTGCACACTAAAATAATTAAAATGTTCTTGCTTTGTCATTATGGGGTATAGGGTGTAGATTGATGAGGGAAAAAACAACAATTTAATATATTTTAGAATAAGGCTATAACATAACAAAATGTGGAAAACGTCAAGGGGTCTGAATACTTTCCGAAGGCATGGAATGTATGCGATGGGATGTATAGTATGTGGATAGAATATTTAGTACATCTGTAGAATACGTAGGATAGAATAGTATATATACAGCAATAGTTGAATAGGATGGCACTGACTAGAATACAGTATATATACACTACTGGTCAAAAGTTTGGACACACCTACTCATTCAAAGGTTTTTCTTTATTTTTAATATTTTCTACATTGTAGAATAATAGTGAAGACATCAAAACTATGAAATAACACATATGGAATCATGTAGTAACTAAAACAGTGTTAAACAAATCAAAATATATTTTATATTTGAGAGTCTTCAAATAGCCACCCTTTGCCTTGATGACAGCTTTGCATACTCTTGGCGTCCTCTCAACCAGCTTCATGAGGTAGTCACCTGGAATGCATTTCAATTAACAGGTGTGCCTTCTTAAAAGTTATTTTGTGAGAGTGATGGAGTGCTGCATTAGATGACCTGGCCTCCACAATCCCCGACCTCAACCAAATTGAGATGGTTTGGGATGAGACGGACTGCAGAGTGGAGGAAAAGCAGCCATCAAGTGCTCAGCATTCAGTGAGGGAAAAAAGTATTTGATCCCCTGCTGA
This sequence comes from Coregonus lavaretus, assembly GCF_964263955.1. Lineage (NCBI taxonomy): Eukaryota > Metazoa > Chordata > Actinopteri > Salmoniformes > Salmonidae > Coregonus > Coregonus lavaretus. Next base: position 3,242,713 of record NC_140011.1, on the reverse strand, counting down.
TTTTGTACGTTTGCCCACTGACAAAGAAATGATCAGTCTATAATTTTAATTGGTAGGTTTATTTGAACAGTGAGAGACAGAATAACAACAAAAAAATCCAGAAAAACGCATGTGAAAAATGTTATAAATTGATTTGCATTTTAATGAGGGAAATAAGTATTTGACCCCCTCTCAATCAGAATGATTTATGGCTCCCAGGTGTCTTTTATACAGGTAACGAGCTGAGATTAGGAGCACACTCTAGGAGTGCTCATAATCTCAGTTTGTTACCTGTATAAAAGACACCTGTCCACAGAAGCAATCAATCAATCAGATTCCAAACTGTCCACCATGGCCAAGACCAAAGAGCTCTCCAAGGATGTCAGGGGCAAGATTGTAGACCTACACAAGGCTGGAATGGGCTACAAGACCATCGCCAAGCAGCTTGGTGAGAAGGTGACAACAGTTGGTGCGAATATTCGCAAATGGAAGAAACACAAAATAACTGCATGGAGCCCCTCGGCCTGGGGCAAGATCTCACATCGTGGAGTTGCAATGATCATGAGAACGGTGAGGAATCAGCCCAGAACTACACGGGAGGATCTTGTCAATGACCTCAATGCAGCTGGGACAATAGTCACCAAGAAAACAATTGGTAATACACTATGCCGTGAAGGACTGAAATCCTGCAGTGCCCGCAAGGTCCCCTTGCTCAAGAAAGCACATATTCAGGCCTGTCTGAAGTTTGCCAATGAACATCTGAATGATTCAGAGGAGAACTGGGTGAAAGTGTTGTGGTCAGATGAGACCAAAATCGAGCTCTTTGGCATCAACTCAACTCGCCGTGTTTGGAGGAGGAGGAATGCTGCCTATGACCCCAAGAACACCATCCCCACCTTCAAACATGGAGGTGGAACATTGTGCTTTGGGGGTATTTTTCTGCTAAGGGGACAGGCCAACTTCACTGCATCAAAGGGACGATGGACGGGGCCATGTACTGTCAAATCTTGGGTGAGAACCTCCTTCCCTCAGCCAGGGCATTGAAAATGGGTCGTGGATGGGTATTCCAGCATGACAATGACCCAAAACACACGGCCAAGGCAACAAAGGAGTGGCTCAAGAAGAAGCACATTAAGGTCCTGGAGTGGCCTAGCCAGTCTCCAGACCTTAATCCCATAGAAAATCTGCGGAGGGAGCTGAAGGTTCGAGCTGAAAAACGTCAGCCTCGAAACCTTAATGACTTAGAGAAGATCTGCAAAGAGGAGTGGAACAAAATCCCTCCTGAGATGTGTGCAAACCTGGTGGCCAACTATAAGAAATGTCTGACCTCTGTGATTACCAACAAGGGTTTTGCCACCAAGTACTAAGTCATGTTTTGCAGAGGGGTCAAATACTTATTTCCCTCATTAAAATGCAAATCAATTGATAACATTTTTGACATGCGCTTTTCTGGATTTTTTTGTTGTTATTCTGTCTCTCACTGTTCTAATAAACCTACCATTAAAATGATAGACTGATCATGTCTTTGTCAGTGGGCAAACGTACAAAATCAACAGGAGATCAAATACTTTTTTCCCTCACTGTATGTGGGAACTCCTTCAAGACAGTTGGAAAAGCATTCCAGGTGAAGCTGGTTGAGAGAATGCCAAGAGTGTGCAAAGTTGTCATCAAGGCAAAAGGTGGCTATTTCAAGAATCTCAAATTTTTGGCCTTACTGTGACATCGGATTCTGTATGTGTCCTGGAGGGCAGGCAGTGTGCCCCCGGTGATTCATTGGGCAGACCGCACCACACTCTGGAGAGCCCTGCGTTTGCGGTGAGACAGCCCGACAGGATGCTCTCAACGAAGCATCTGTAAAAGTTTGTAAGGGTCTTGGGGGCCAAGCCAAATTTCTTCAGTCTCCTGAGGTTGAAGAGGCACTGTTGCTGCTTCTTCACCACACTGTCTGTGTGGGTGAACCATTTCAGATTGTCAATGATGATGTGTACGCTGAGGAACTTGAAGCTTTTCACCTTCTACACTGCGGCCCCGTCGATGTGGATGGGGGCGTGCTCCCTCTGCTGTCTCCTGAAGTCCACGATCAGCTCCTTCGTTTTGTTGACGTTGAGGGAGAGGTTATTTCCCTGGCACCACTACGCCAGGGCCCTCACCTCCTCCCTTCAGGCTGTCTCGTCATTTTTGTAATCAGGCCTACTACTGGTGTGTCGTCTGTAAACTTGATGATTCAGTTGGAGGCTTGCATGGCCACGCAGTCATTGGTGAACAGGGAGTACAGGAAGGGGCTGAGCACGCACCCTTGCGGGGACCCTGTGTTGAGGATCAGCGTAGTGGAGGTGTTGTTTCCTACATTCACCAGCTGGGGGGCGGCCTGTCAGGAAGTCCAGGACCCAGTTGCACAGGGCGGGGTTGAGACCCAGGGCCCCGAGCTTAATGATGAGCTTGGAGGGTACTATGGTGTTGAAGGCTGAGCTGTAGTCAATGAACAGCATTCTTACATAGGTATTATTTTTGTCCAGATGGGATAGGGCAGTGTGCAGTGTGCTGGCGATTGTATTTTCTGTGGATATATTGGGGCGGTATGCAAATTGAAGTGGGTCTAGGGTGTCAGGTAAGGTGGAGGAGATATGATCCTTAACTAGCCTCTCAAAGCACCTCATGACGACAGAAGGTAGTGCTATGGGGAAATAGTCATTTAGTTCAGTTACCTTTGTTTTCTTGGGTACAGGAACAATGGTGGTGGACATCTTGAAGCAAGTGGGGACAGCAGACTGGGATAGGGAGTGATTGAATATGTCTGTAAACACTCCAGCCAGCTGGTCTGCGTATGCTCTGAAGACGCAGCTAGGGATGCCGTCTGGGCCGGCAGCCTTGCGAGGGTTAACACGCTTAAATGTCTTACTCACGTCGGCTACGGAGATCAAGAGCCCACAGTCCTCGGGAGCGGCCTGCGTCAGTGGCATTGTGTTATCCTCAAAGCAGGCGAAGAAGGTGTTTCGCTTGTCCGGGAGGAAGACGTCAGTGTCCGCGACGTGGCTGGTTTTCCCTTTGTAATCCGTGATTGTCTGGAGTCTCTGCCACATACGTCTTGTGTCTGAGCCGTTGAATTATGACTCCACTTTGTGTCTGTACTGACGTTTCGCCTGTTTGATTGCCTTATGGTGGGCATAACTGCACTGTTTGTATTCAACCATATTCCCAGTCACCTTGCCGTGGTTAAATGCGGTGGTTTGCACTTTCAGTTTTGCGCGAATGCTGCCATCTATCCACGGTTTTTGGTTTGGATAAGTTTTAATAGTCACAGTGGGAACAACATCCCCGATAAACTTCCTGTTGAATTCAGAGGCAACCCAGAACATATCCCAGTACGCGTGATCAAAACAGTCTTAAAGCATGGATTCCGATTGGTCAGACCAGCGTTAAATAGACCTTAGCACATGTATTTCCTGTTTGAGTTTATGCCTATAGGAAGGGAGGAGCAGAATGGAGTCGTGATCTGATTTGCCGAATGGAGGGCGGGCCTTGTAGGGAGAGTAACTATGGTTGAGAGTTTTTGAAGTGCGAGTACTACAGGCAATGTGTTGATAGAATTTCGGTAGCAATTTCCTCATATTTCCTTTGTTAAAGTCCCCAGCTACAATAAATGCGGCCTCAGGATATGTGGTTTCCAGTTTGGACAAAGTCCAGTGTAGTTCCTTGAGGGCCGTTGTGGTATCGGCTTGAGGGGGAATATACACGGCTGTGACTATAACCGAAGAGAATTCTCTTGGGAGGTAATACGGTCGGCATCTGATTGTGAGGTATTATAGGTTGGCTGAACAAAAGGACTTGAGTTCCTTCACGTTATCACAATCACACCATGAGTAGTTAATCATGAAGGATACACCCCCGCCTTTCTTCTTCCCGGAGAGTTCTTTATTCCTGTCTGCGCGATGTACTGAGAACCCAGCTGGCTGTATGGAGGGGGACAGTATATTCGGAGAGAGACATAATTCAGTGAAACAGAGTATGTTACAGTCCCTGACATCTCTCTGGAAGGAGATCCTCGCCCTGAGCTTGTATACTTTATTGTCCAGGAACAGAACATTAGCGAGTAAAATACTCGGAAGCGGTGGATGGTGTGGACGCCTCCTGAGTCGGACTAGAAGTCCACTCCGAATACCTCTTCTCCGCCGGCGGCGTCTTGGAGCAGCCTCTAGGATAAGTTCATTTGCCTTGTGGGGTATAAACAAAGGATCTAATTCGGGAAAGTCGTATTTCTGGTTGGAATGCTGGTGAATTATCGCCGCTCTGATATCCAAAAGTTATTTCCGGCTGTATGTAATAACACAAAAAAACGTTCTGGGCTAATAATGTATGAAATAAAAAATACAAAAATACTGCAAAGATGCTTTGGAGCTAGAAGCAGAGCTGCCACATCTGTTGGCTATGACATAGGGTCCATTGACATGCTATCACAGTGAGACAAGAAGTTGGGATAAAACATTTTTACTTTCCAAGCATACTGTAGTGTGTGTGTGCCTCTGTGTGTCTGTGCATGTGTGTGCCCGTGTGTGTGTGTGGTGTGTACACTAATGTCTGATCCTGTGAAGCTAGACAAGGGACCCTCAGACACTCAAATACTGCCAGAGAAGAGATATGGCTGATTGGGTAACAGTCTGAAGGATAAAGCGAGCAAGGGAGGGAAAGAGAATGTGAGAGAGATAGGCAGGAGGGATGTGAGAAACCTGTCAACCCGTGAGGAGGTGATGAAGCCAGACCCGAAAACACTTAATTAACTGTCCTCTTCTCCATTTCTCCATCTCCTCAGCCTAGTGTGACATTCAATTAAAATACAGCAGCAAGCAGGGAAAAAGCCACAACAACTCAAGGGATCAAGAAGTACTGGAAAGCATAAAAAAAGGAAAATGAATATAGGAAAATGTAAATACATATCTGATTTGATGTTTTGGCCAATGCTAATCGTCCACATGGCCAATTATTTACTGTCGCTGCGAAAAATGGGGGAAATTAAAAGTTGCCATTGCGTAAAATGTGAAATGATGCCTGATGGAGCTTCCTAAGCTGGAAGCTCCATTGCCAACTTCTCAAAAGCTGATGTCGAATTAGCTCTCGGCTACCATCTTTTTCGAGGTCCCCTTTGCCAATTTCCCAACTAAAAGCCTTTTGGAGTGCTTTTACCTTCTATCTCCATGTTTTACCCTCAGTCGATAGAAGAGTATATAGGAACAATTATCAATATACGAGAGAAGGAAAAGAGAAGGAGAGAAGGAAAAAAGAGAGAGCGATAATTAGCTTATTGCACCCCTTCTCTCTACCCCCCTCCCTGTCGTGAACAACCCCTTTAATTAACACTGGCTGCTTACCACAAGAGAGAAAATCAGCTGTTGTTAGATATCTCCATATTTATGTTTCCCAAACATACAGTCTTTGTTTATGCAAATTCCACTTAAAATGGCCGATCGTCGTTTGGCTATTTTAATGAAGCCAGGGGTATTAACTGAGGTCAGTCATTCATAAAATCTCTCTGTGGGTCTGTAACCCTCAATTAAATACATTCCTAGCCTCAGTTATATTATTCCTCAGATCTCTCTCCTTCCTTTTCAATACCTAATGTGTGTATATGTTGGTTTCTGTGTTTCAAGAGAGGTGAATTACAGCAAAGTTTGATACCATTGCCTGTAGTACAGAAAGAGGGAGGGAACTTAATCGTGGCAATTTTGTGATTCCTAGAAAATAGACGCCAAGACCCCAATGGCCTCTTCGGCATCTAAAAAATTATGTTTCAGTAAGTTTCCATTTCTGTTGTCTCAACGTCAACAGTGAAGAGGCAACTCCGGGATGCTGACCTTCTAGGCAAAGTTGCAAAGAAAAGGTTTTGCCCATCTTAATCTTTTACTTTTATTGGCCAGTCTGAGATATGGCTTTTTCTTTGCAACTCTGCCTAGGTCAGCATCCCGGAGTCGCCTCTTCACTGTTGACGTTGAGACTGGTGTTTTGCAGGTACTATTTAATGAAGCTGCCAGTTGAGGACCTGTGAGGCGTTTGTTTCTCAAACTAGACACTAATGTATTTGTCCTCTTGCTCAGTTGTGCACCAGTTTTATTGTTTCTTTAATCAGCACAACAGTTTTCAGCTGTGCTAACATAATTGCAAAAGGGTTTTCTAATGATCAATTAGCCTTTTAAAATGATAAACTTGGATTAGCAAACACAACGTGCCATTGGAACACAGGACTGATGGTTGCTGATAATGGTCCTCTGTACGCCTATGTAGATATTCCATTAAAAATCAGCCGTTTCCAGCTACAATAGCCATTTACAAAATTAACAATGTCTACACTATTTCTGATTAATTTGAATTTGTTATTTTAATGGACAAATAAATTGCTTTTCTTTTAGAAAACAAGGAAATATCTAAGTGACCCCAAACTTTTGAACGGTAGTGTATGTATTTATGTGTTTATGTATGTGTTTATGTATGTATGTATGTATGTATGTATGTATGTATGTATGTATGTATGTATGTATGTATGTATGTATGTATGTATGCATGTATGTATGTATGTATGTATGTATGTATGTATGTATGTATGTATGTATGTATGTATGTATGTATGTATGTATGGAGCATAATGTATTTACAGTTTTATTCACGTTTTCAAGTACTGGTGAGAAATAATGCATTCCAATTATTGCATAGATTGTAATGGACACCTATGATGTGTGTCAAATACTTTTTTGGTATTTTGTTGTACTGATTATAATGAGCTAATGCTAAGCTATTTGCCAGCTATGTGTTGCGCCATGTTTGTTGACATTATACAATGCATTCTGGGTGTCACATAAACGTCTGTCAGACCAAAGATGTTATAATGAGTTGAAGGAATGGTTCACTTATCTTTCGAGTAAACTTCAGGAAGTGAATGAAGGGAAGTGAATGATCGTAGACAACACACCCCCTTCAATATGCATACTGGAAACAGGCCAAACTGATCTGGTCTCCTCTTATTATCTTTGGTTGAAGCGAAAAAACAAACATGGCGGCGTGCACAAACTACCCATCCTCAGATTATTTTTTATATCTAGAAAGTGCTTTACTCAATTATTTTGATCAATGTTGAGCTCAATTGTGATATGATGAATTATAAATAGTAATTACTATTAGCTAATTCATATTGTGGTTTCTGTCAGCCGAGAGTTCTCTAAATATGACCGCTTGTCAATCTTTCCTCAGTTAGCGCTAGGACGAATGTGGCCTACATTTTCCAGTTTGGATGATTGGGTATGCTGTGGCTACTTCTGTGAATGTCTGAACATTGCATCCAAAAATAAACTGGTCACATTCAGGACAAAACTTTGTAAGGACTGTGTTTGTGCAAAACGTTTCTGTGAAAAGAACAGTGTGGCTAGCTCAAATGCTGACTGTTGCGTCAATAGAAACTGGGCTAAGGAAATGAAGATAACATCTACACTGAAACAATGAAAACTCCTGGAGCTTCTATGTGAGCCATCTGAAACAGAGCTGTGCTTCACACCTTCAGTTAACTGTACACCATGGGTGAAGGGGTGGGGGCGATTATTCCTGTTGACTGAGATAGGTCCACTTACTCGGGTTCACCATTATACATACACAAGCATGGACAAATACAAACACACGCCCTCACGCATGCACACACGCAAAACACACAAACCTTCAGCCTTTGAACCAGAATAAGGAACCAGATTCACTATAAATAATATATTTTTTAAAGTGACACTGTCCAAATATTGTGATATACTCAATATTATTGTAAACAGGGTCATATTGTACTATCCCACCCCTATTTCAGACACATTCATGCATACACATATGTATTTTATGTTACTGTGTCAAATAAAAAATTTAACGGGGCAATCTGCAGTTCAAACAACAACAAAGCATTACCCCGCCACTGTCTTGGTAAACAGTTAAGGTATGGGGCAGGAGAAATGTAAACACTCAAATTCATAGACAGAGCTAAATCAAATTTATAGACCGAGCATTGGATGCAAGGTAGAGCTCTCATCGGGCCTGAAAATTTGAGGCTGGTCTTACCCAAGCCCGGTGAGCTGAAGCCCAAAGCCCAGGCCCAGTCCGACATTACAGAAATGCAATGAGCCCGAACCCGAAACCCCCCCAGACTTCTAGAAAACAGAATATTGATTTAAACTGGTGTTGAGAAGGCAGAGGCGGGCAGAGTGAGGAGACGAGGAAACAGCCATTGTCTTAGAAAAGCGTGGAGAGAAGAAAAACGTAGTTATGATCAACTGAATGACAAACATTTGTAATAAAGTAGGCTAATGCAATTGAAGGCATGTATCATATTGTTGCTTATACTGAAGTCACAATGTCATATCCAACCGTTATACTAATTTTAAAGCAATAGCCCTGTGTGGTCAAACTAGATGATAATTTCAGCACCGTTTTGATTGGGACAGTGCAATTGCGCTGCTTTCAGACAAGCATGGGGGACTCATCTTGATAAATCAATCAATGTCCTATTTTTGTTATCACTGAATCTCCGTTTGGATATTTGGTTACAATTACAATCATGATAATCTTTATTCTAGTTTGCTCATATATTAGCACTGATCAAAACATTTTGCTGGCATGTTATGTAGCGTAACAAGTGTATTTTGCCCTTCACTCACGTAGTAGCATGTCCTACTCCCGACCAAAAGCCTGTGACTTGTCTGACAATTAATTTGTTTCACTGACTCTCCGTCTGTATATTTGGTTAATTGATCGCTGGCTGGGCAAATACAGTGCCTTCAGAAAGTTTTCAACCCCCTTGACTTTTCCACATTTTGTTGTGTTACAAAGTGGGATTAAAATGGATTCAAATGTCATTTCTTGTCAACGATCTACACAAAATACTCTGTAATGTCAAAGAGAAATATATATATATATATTTTTTTACATTTGTCAAAACAAAAAAACACTAATATATCTTGATTACAAGTATTCAACCCCCTGAGTCAATGTTAGAATCACCTTTGGTAGTGATTACAGCTGTGAGTCTTTTGGGGTAAGTCTCTAAGAACTTTGCACACCTGGATTTTACAATATTTGCCCATTATTCTTTTAAAAAATGTCAAGCTCTGTCAAGTTGGTTGTTGATCATTGCTATACAGCCAATTGCAAGTCTTGCCATAGAAGTTCAAGCCAATTTAAGTCAAAACTGTGATTAGGCCACTCAGGAACATTCAATGTCATCTTGATAAGCAACTATGGTGAATATTTGGCTTTCAGTTTAAGGGTTATTGTCCTGCTGAAAGGTGAATTTGTCTCCCAATGTCTGATGGAAAGCAGACTGAACCAGGTTTTTCTTTTGGATGTTGCCTGTGCTTAGCTCTATTCCGTTTCTTATTATCCCCCCAAAAAACTCCTTAGTCCTAGCCGATTACAAGCATACACATAATATGATGCAGCCACCACCATTCTTGAAAATATGAAGAGTGGTTCTCAGTGATGTGTTGTGTTTGCCCCAAACAGTATTAATTATTGCAAACAGGATGCATGTTTTTGGAATATTTTTATTCTGTGCAGCCTTCCTTCTTTTCACATTGCCATTTAAATCAAATCAAATTGTATTTGTCACATGCTTCGTAAACAATAGGTTTAGACAAACAGTGAAATGCTTACTTATGGGCAATTCCCAGCAATGCAAAGAAAAAAAAAAGGTTGTTGAATTTTTTTAATAAAAAAAGTAGATGAGTTATTATTAATTTTTTTGTCATTTAGCAGACGCTCTTTTCCAGAGCGACTTACAGGAGCAATTAGGGTTAAGTGCCTTGCTTAAGGGCACAGACAGATTTTTCACCTAGTCGGCTCAGGGATTAGAACCAGACAAACATTGGCAGTAGAATGGCCTTACTGAAGAGCTCAGTGACTTTCAACGTGGCACCGTCATAGGATGCCACCTTTCCAAAAAGTCAGTTCGTCAAATTTCTGCTCTGCTAGAGCTGCCCTGTCAACTGTAAGTGCTGTTATTGTGAAGTGGAAACGTCTCGGTGCAACAACGGCTCAGCCGCAAAGTGGAAGGCCACACATCTCACAGAACGGGATCGCCGAGTGCTGAAACGCGTAGCAGGTAAAAATTGTCTGTCCTCGGTTGCAACACTCACTACCAAGTTCCAGACTGCCTCTGGAAGCAACGTCAGCACAATAACTGTTCGTCGGGAGCTTCATTAAATGGGTTTCCATGGCTGAGCAGCAGCACACAAGCCTAAGATCACCATGCACAATGCCAAGCGTCGTCTGGATTGGTGTAAAGCTCGCCACCATTGGACTCTGGAATAGTGGAAACGCGTTTCCTGGAGTGATGAATCACACTTCACCATCTGGCAGTCCGACAGACTAATCTGGGTTTGGTGGATACCAGGAGAACGCTACCTGCCCCAATGCATAGTGCCAACTGTAAAGTTTGGTGGAGGAGGAATAATGGTCTGGGGCTGTTTTTCATGGTTCGAGCTAGGCCCCTTAGTTCCAGTGAAGGGAAATCTTAACGCTACAGCATACAATGACATTCTAGATGATTCTGTGCTTCCAACTTTGTGGCAACAGTTTGGGGAAGGCCCTTTCCTGTTTCAGCATGACAATGACCCCGTGCACAAAGCAAGGTCCATACAGAAATGGTTTGTCGAGATCGGTGTGGAAGAACTTACCTGGCCTGCACAGAGTCCTGACCTCAACCCCATTGAAAACCTTTGGGATGAATTGGAACGCCGACTGCGAGCCAGGCCTAATCGCCCAACATCAGTGCCCGACCTCACTAATGCTCTTGTGGCTGAATGGAAGCGAGTCCCTGCAACAATGTTCCAACATCTAGTGGAAAGCCTTCCCAAAAGAGTGGAGGCTGTTATAGCAGCAAAGGGGGGACCAACTCCATATTAATGCCCATGATTTTAAAATGAGATTTTTGACGAGCATGTGTCCACATACTTTTGGTCATGTAGTGTATGCTATTTAGAAGACGCTTTTATCCAAAGTGACTTATAGTCATGCGTCCATACATTTATTACGTATGCATGGTCCCGGGAATCAAACCCACTATCTTGGTGTTGCAAGTGCCATGCTCTATCAACTGAGCTACATAGGACCATTGTGGTTACTCACCAGCAGTAGTCTATGAGGTGCTGAGGCAGGACGGGAATGAAAACGTGTTGCCAATACATGGGGTACATCATGGCCACCGACCCATGAACACATGCCGTTAACTGCGAGGGAGAGAGCATAAAACAGGACAATCACCCACAACACCACATAACATTATAAGGCATATTACTATTTCTCACAGTTTCATTTTGAAATATACATTATATTGACAGAGTCACTATTTCCTGCATTTTCATATTGGAGAAAAAATACATTAGTGGGGAGGGCACACAGTATCACCTAGAGTGCAAGATGCTCTGTACCTCTCAACTTGATACATATGAGAATACCGTTAACATTTCATTTCAGGAATATGGTTATAGCACAGTAAGTTCAAAATAACGCTTCTCTCATCAAACTTAATGACAACAAACTAATTCTCAACGTTTGACATTCATATTCATAAGATGGTAATGATTATTCAGAAAGTGTAATATAGTTCTCTCTGCTCTTGCCTCTGTGATGCACTCTAAACTGAAAAATATTTTGGATGGAAGATCAAATGGAAAGCTACATTAGGCCCACAAGAAAGACTATAATGTTTGTACAGTATGCCTGTGTCTGTTTGCATGTGTGGTTGGTTTTACAAGACCAGACCAAGCGTGCTGTAGTGTGGGTAGCTTTTCATTACTGAAGCCTTCATAAAAGACAGCAAACTAAAACGCTCTATTAATTAACTTCTTGTCCACCCAAAATGACAGTAACCATCTACCCAGGAAACCAGAGCCAAAGTCACAGTCAAGTGCATGCAAGCACACATGGGTTGAAGTCGAAGAGTAAATTGGCCATTGCTCATGGCATCAAAGCTACCCCAGAAATGAAACAAATTACACCACCGGAAATTAGACCAGCAACGTAATTTACAGTAAGAAGAGAAAAATTACATCTATTCCCAACTTTTTTTTCTTTGACAGTTCCTGTCACTGACGCTTAATACGAGCGTGACAAATCCCGCTCCCTTTTGTGTGTCAGCTAGGAGGAATATAGCGCCTGCCAGCCTATGGGACTGATCAAATTCAGACGGCGCCGTCAAACGCCAGCAGATGTGCCAATAGTAGTGACGTTGTGCTGCCCGACCAACAACAGAACAGCCCTTCCCCAGAATAACAGCGTTTGTCTGAGACATGTGACGTGGGTGGTTTTCTATATTAAGAGCTGTCAAAAACGCATGGGAGTGAACATAAAATGTGTTCCTTTCTCTCACCCTCCATAGTCAATCAAACTGGCCAGCTTGGTGGAGATTCTGAGAATGTTGCTCTGATCTAAGACGGGGGGAGGAAAACGTTGTGGCAACGTTTGTTTGAGGGACGTCATAGCGAATGGGGTGTGGGGAGAAAGGGCCATTGGGGAATACCCGTCCACAGCCATGTCAGGTAAAGTATTTTTCACTTAGATTAATCATATACCTTTTATAGGGGAGGTGGAAGACGTGTGGTTTCTCTGTTTTGATAAAACAGAGGAACCTTCTGCTTTTCTCCCATGGCTCTGGTCAAAAGTAGTGCACTATATAGAGTGCACTATATAGGGAATATGGTCACATTTGAGATGTGTCCCTTGTTTATATTCCTCAATAACCACTGATATGGGAAAAAAATAGTGTGTTCTCCCCATATTCTTCAAAGAGCATGGCCACATTTTGATGGAAGGTACAGTTAGTTTTATACCACACCACTCTAACATACACTACCAGTCAAAAGTTTGGACACACCTACTCATTCAAGGGTTTTTCTTTATTTTAAATATTTTTTACATTGTAGATTAATAGTGAAGACATCAAAACTATGAAATAACACATATGGAATCATGTAGTAACCAAAAAAGTGTTAAACAAATCAAAATAGATTTGAGATTTGAGATTCTTCAAATAGCCACCCTTTTTACCTTGATGACAGCTTTGCACACTCTTGGCATTCTCTCAACCAGCTTCATGAGATAGTCACCTGGAATGCATTTCAATTAACAGGTGTGTCTTCTTAAAAGTTAATTTGTGGAATTTATTTCCTTCTTAATGCGTTTGAAACAATCAGTTGTGTTGTGACAAGGTGGGGGGGGGGGGGGGGGGGGGTATACAGAAGGTAGCTCTATTTGGTAAAAGACCAAGTCCATATTATGGCAAGAACAGCTCAAATAAGCAAAGAGAAATAACAGTCCATCATTACTTTAAGACATGAAGGTCAGTCAATACGGGACATTTCAAGAACATTGAAAGTTTCTTCAAGTGCAGTCACAAAAACCATCAAGAGCTATGTTGAAACTGGCTCTCATGAGGACCGCCACAGGAATGGAAGACCCAGAGTTACCTCTGCTGCAGAGGATAAGTTAATTAGAGTTACCAGCCTCAGAAATTGCAGCCCAAATAAATGCTTCACAGAGTTCAAGAAACAGACACATCTCAACATCAACTGTTCAGAGGAGACTGTGTGAATCAGGCCTTCATGGTCGAATTGCTGCAAAGAAACCACTACTAAAGGACACCAATAATAAGAAGAGACTTGCTTGGGCCAAGAAACACGAGCAATGGACATTAGACCGGTGGAAATGTGTCCTTTGGTCTGGAGTCCAAATTGGAGATTTTTGGTTCCAACCGCCGTGGAAATTTGTGAGACGCGGTGTGGGTGAACGGATGATCTACGCATGTGTATTTCCCACCGTAAAGCATGGAGGAGGAGGTGTTATGGTGTGGGGGTGCTTTGCTGGTGACACTGTCTGTGATTTATTTAGAATTCAAGGCACACTTAACCAGCATGGCTACCACAGCATTCTGCAGTGATACGCAATCCCATCTGGTTTGGGCTTAGTGGGACTATCATTTGTTTTTCAACAGGACAATGACCCAACACACCTCCAGGCTGTGTAAGGGCTATTTTCCCTCAACCAGCTTCATGAGGTAGTCACCTGGAATGCATTTCAATTAACAGGTGTGCCTTCTTAAAAGTTATTTTGTGAGAGTGATGGAGTGCTGCATCAGATGACCTGGCCTTCACAATCCCCCGACTTCAACCCAATTGAGATGGTTTGGGATGAGTAAGACTTCAGAGTGAAGGAAAAGCAGCCAACCAGTCCTCAGCATATGTGGGAACTCATTCAATATTGTTGGAAAAGCATTCCAGGTGAAGCTGGTTGAGAGAATGCCAAGAGTGTGCAAAGCTGTCATCAAGGCAAAGGGTGGCTACTTGAAGAACCTCAAATATCAAATATATTTTCATTTGTTTAAAAAAAATGTTGGTTACTACATGATCCCATACAGTGGCTCGCGAAAGTATTCACCCCCCTTGGCATTTTCCCTATTTTGTTGCCTTACAACCTGGAATTAAAAATGATTTTTGGGGGGTTTGTATCATTTGATTTACACACCATGCCTACCAAATTGAAGATGCAAAATATCAAACTAGAAATAAGACAAAAAAACTGAAAACTTGAGCTTGCATATCTATTCAGCCACAAACCATCCCCACAGCATGATGCTGCCACCACCATGCTTCACTGTGGGGATGGTGTTCTCGGGGTGATGAGAGGTGTTGGGTTTGCGCCAGACTTAGCGTTTCCTTGATGGCCAAAAAGCTCAATTTTAGTCTCATCTGACCAGAGTACCTTCTTCCATATGTTTGGGGAGTCTCCCACATGCCTTTTGGCGAACACCAAACGTGTTTGCTTATTTTTTTCTTTAAGCAATGGCTTTTTTCTGGCCACTCTTCCGTAAAGCCCAGCTCTGTGGAGTGTACGGCTTGAAGTGGTCCTATGGACATATACTCCAATCTCCGCTGTGGAGCTTTGCAGCTCCTTCAGGGTTTTCTTTGGTCTCTTTGTTGCCTCTCTGATTAATGCCCTCCTTGCCTGGTCCGTGAGATTTGGCGGGCGGCCCTCTCTTGGCAGGTTTGTTGTGGTACCATATTCTTTCCATTTTTTAATAATGGATGTTCAAAGTTTCAGATATTTTTTTTATAACCCAACCCTGATCTGTACTTCTCCACAACTTTGTCCCTGACCTGTTTAGAGAGCTCCTTGGTCTTCATGGTGCCGCTTGCTTGGTGGTGCCCCTTGCTTAGTGGTGTTGCAGACTCTGGGGCCTTTCAGAACAGGTGTATATATACTGAGATCATGTGACAGTTTATGTGACACTTAGATTGCACACAGGTGGACTTTATTTAACTAATTATGTGACTTCTGAAGGTAATTGGTTGCACTATATTTTATTTAGGGGCTTCATAGCAAAGGGGGTGAATATATATGCATGCACCACTTTTCCGTTATGAATTTTTTTGAATTTTTTGAAACAAGTTATTTTTTTCATTTCACTTCACCAATTTGGACTATTTTGTGTACAAATCCAAATAAAAATCAATTTAAATTACAGGTTGTAATGCAACAAAATAGGAAAAACGCCAAGGGGGATGAATACTTTTGCAAGGCACTGTATGTGTTATTTCATAGTTTTGATGTCTTCACTATTATTCTACAATGTTGAAAATAGTAAAAATAAAGAAAAAACCCTGGAATGAGAAGGTGTGTCCAAACTTTTGACTGGTACTGTATGTCTTCATCTTTGCTACTACATGTTCAGGTGTAGTATCTAAACAAGAGTATTTTCCCATTGGGCTTGTGAGCTCTATTCAGCATCAAAACTACAGTATGTGTAAAAAAACAGCACCTAGACTGGGCTTCGGTAATCAGACTTGAGTAACTTTAAGGGGGGCAAGAGGGTGGGAGGGGCTTAATTGTGTAGCGGGGATTTCACATAATGGAAGACTTAGGAATGCCTCAGGACTCCATGTTAGGACCATTACTAAAACCATAATGGAAGACTTTGCTTTGTATGGTACAGTACAACAAAGGACGGCTCCTTCAATGTACGTGTAAGGAGATATTTTTATAAGTTCTTTACACTGTCCTCTCTATAGAAAAAGGTGTGAAGAGGGTTATGGCTTTTACCGGTGGAGGGTAGAAAGAAAAATGTAACAGAAAATGTAAAGGGTGTAAAAAGATTCTGCAGTTGAAGGGGAACACACCCAGATTCCCCACACACATCAACAATATCTTAAAATATTATACATAATTACAGTTGGGTGTGCAACCATTTTATGCTGTGAATTATTGTATGGTGTTGCAACAGTACCAAGCCAATCCTGTAAAAAAAGGACACTTTGGTTAATAAGTGGATATGCATGGAGAGATAGAGAGAGAGATGAAGAGTGAGAAAGAGGAGGAGGAGGGAATGAAGAGTCCACAGTACTTACAGTGCTTAGTTTGCTACAGCAGATGAGGATTCGACGCTCATAAAGCATACTAGCGTACAGATGGAGCATGTTATTGACATCTACAGCTACAAAATATTCTGTTAGGTTTCTCTGCAAAAAAAAACAACAACAAAAAAACAACAACAAAAAAACAGGGTAGAGGTTAGTCGTGAAAGCAAGGGTGGCCCAATGACTGTGCATGAATAGTACAAGGCATCAACATCAATTACATAGCTTTTATTGGTATAACATAGGTATAACAGGTGAAGAGTCTAACAGGAAGATGCATCCCCCATTTCAACTCAGACTTTTCATTGTGATCATCAGAGTGTAATACAATTAAATACAATAGCGTAAAAAACCTTATATTTAAACTATATATTTTGGGATGCTTGAAAAAATATGTAGGCATTCCACCAGAGCGTTAAGTGAGATAAGCTGAGTTAGAAGGCAGGGGTGTGTGCATATCTATCTGTCATTCGCCAATCCTCCACAACCATTACTTCTGAAGACTACAGCCTCCTCCTCCTGCTTACTGGGGTCCAAAGGTTGCCTGACGACTCATACTGAATTTAATTCTGTTGCTCTATCTATCGCTACATACATTCAGCCTTAGACTGCCATCATAGAAGTTGTTTCTGCTGACATCAAAGTTAAGGGTGTTGTACAAAAATAGTCATCAATGATTGGATTGTCTCTAACTAAGCAGAGTATCAAAGACAATTACTATTTCCAAAACATCGCTTTACTCATGTGTGTTCAGGCGCTGGCCTAACCAATCGGTTTCTCGGACCAATCAGAACGGTTTGAATGTGTTCACATTCGAGAAGTCATTGGGGATGTGATCATATGCAGACATCATGGAAAATAAACGTTAGTGTGGGTGTGGAGTTTTGCCAGAGTCATGTGGCTGGGTAACCAGGCAAGTTCAAAGGCACTGCACTGCCGGCTCCCTTCTTGTCTCCGTCACGTCTCCATCACGCCGTGGATATCAAAAGTAGAGAGACAAGCTAATATGTAAGCTCTCCCTTTACTGCGTTCTGTCTGTCTGTCTAAAGGCCCACCAGAGATGGGGAGATGGGTAGCTGGGGAGGGCTCACAACCTTAGAGGTCTAGCGAGGGCTTTCTGATTTGCCCCAACGGCAAACTAACTATGCAAGGATGCCAGGGCCATTCGGGGAAATCAAATGAGGTATTGAAGAGTGGAGTAACATTGGTGTGGTTTGTTCTGGTTTTGATCTACAATGAAAACACCTTAGGGGTAAATCTGGGAGTTCTTTCATATCAAATCAGATGAGATTGAGTAATGTATTTTGGTATATCATCAATGATCTCAAATGGATATTGTCAGTGGTGCCAATTGTGCTGTGAATGTCTTTCTAAACAATGAACAATAAAGAGCAGCACATTCAAAATGTCCTTCAAATAGAACACCAGAATCTGTAGGGTAAAGGCCGAAGATACTCACACTTTCAGGTATGCTGGGGAGTTTCCTTGTGTCAGGCACAGTGAAGTAGGAATGCTAAGAGGAACATAGAAATATGGCAGGTAAAGGTCAAATTGAAGAGAATAAGGTATTTTAAGCCATCACAGTTCATGACAAAAGACGCTAATAGGATTAACACATCTGTTCAGTCTGGCATTCCCCTCAGTTTAGCTCACCCTTCCTCAGCCTTAGCCTAAGCTAAGTAGCTATTATTAATTGTATTGTCTTTTTCTTGTTTGGTTTTATACTGTTTGGGTTTTTTGAAAGGCAATTAAAGTCCCATGTATTATTATTAATACCGTACTTACATACACTGAAAAAAGTAGCGTACTGCCTTTTTCCACTTCCTGTTTCAATCAGTTTTCTTCCATTTGATGCCTAATGAACAATACCCTGTTCTCAACAATGGTAACAGCCCAGGGAAGATTACAAACAGGGAAGGGAAGGTGAGGTGGTCCCTTGAGACTCAACATATGATAATAAACTCAGCTCCTTTGCTGGGAGTAGGGGAAGAGTGGAGAGTGATGCACTCATTACTTCCTCTATATCCGTTTTATTTTGGCGTAACTCTGACTCGCTCCATCGCCCGTGAAACGCTTTGAGTACGGGTCCTAACACAGAGCCCTGAGGCATTCCTAAACATCTTTCCAATGGAAAGGCCTGCGTTGTACCCCATTGTGCAGCACAGCTGAGGGATAAGCCTTTGATGGTGCACCTCTCTCCCACTCTGCAGGGGTGGCAGCCTTGGTGCGCCCCCCTTTGAACCCGCAACTGACCTGAAAACAGTCGGCAAGAACGGCAACCTATCTCAAAGCATCCTCTATGAAGGATAAGGCTGTACCTCGCTGACCCAAGTGCTATGGCCATGAGATGGGATACATTGATGTATTCTGCTAAATCCAACAAACATACTGTAGGCATATGTATTATGTGATAAAAGTAGATATCTAATGGGGGTTTCACATGACAGGTGCAAGGAGGGCATTGCACCAAGGGAGCCATTGTTTTTTAAGCAGCACTTCTGGGACATCACCACAGCACTCAAAGTTCAAATAACTTGAACTTTCACCCACTGCCGAGCTTGACCCTAAGGCTCTTGGCGTCTTGCTTGTATCAAGGGCCCTGAAGTGTGATGACGATTGCTAATTCTGCTATCTGCAACCATGCTAATGAGACATGAATTTTAAGCATAATGGGCAACTAGTGGTTGAAGATTTGAATGTGTTGGAAACGGTTCAGGGAACAGAACCGAAAACCGGAAAATAATCCAATCAAATTTAATGGCTCACATGCACAGAATACAACTGGTGTAGACTTTACAGTGAAATGCTTATTTACGAGCCCATTCTCAACAGTCAGAGTTAAAAATACAAATAATTGCTAAAACAAAATAAAGAAAATAGTAACACAATAAAACAATAACGAGGAATACCAGTACAGAGTCAATGTGCAGGGGTGAGAGGTAGTTGAGGTAATACAGTATTTACATTTGGGTAGGGGTAAAGGTGACTAGGCAGGAAATAGTAACACAAAAAATCCATGGGTCCTGGTTGGGATATGTACGTATGGTCACTGTGGGGACAACGTCGTTGATGCACTTATTAATGAAGCCGGTGACTGATGTGGTAAACTCCTGAATGCCATCAGATTAATCCCAGAACATATTTCAGTCTGTGCTAGCAAAAGAGTCCTGTAGCTTAGCGTCCGCTTCATTGGACCACTTCTGTATCGAGCGAGTCACTGGTACTTCCTGTTTGACCTTTTGCTTGTAAGCAGGAATCAGGAGGATAGAGTTATGGTCCGATTTGCCAAATGGAGGGCGGGGGACAGCTTTGTATGCATCTCTGTGTGTGTAGTAAAGGTGATCTAGAGTGTTCATTCCTCTAGTTGCACAGGTGACATGCTGATAGAAATGATGTAAAAACGGATTTCAGTTTTCCTGCATTGAAATCACCGACCACTAGGGGCTCCGCCTCTGGATGAGCATTTTCTTGTTTGCTTATGGCCCTATACAGCTCGTTGAGTGCAGTCTTAGTGCCAGCATCGGGTTTTTTTTGGTAAATAGACAGCTACAAGAACAACATTTTTCTAGGAACAGATACAGAACTGGGAACGAAAGTGGTCTATACTGTTCTGGAACATGACTGTTATTTTAAAAGCATGTGAACTGGTTAATAACGTTTTGTACGTTCCTGGCAATATATATATATATATATATATATATATATATATATATATATATATATATATATATATATATATATATATATATATATATATATATATAACATTCTGTTTATGATTATTTTTTCAATATACACATACATAGACATACAAGAAGAACATGAACAACAAATTCCTATATCCCCATCCCCTCCCCGAGTCCCTTCTACCCTAACGGCACATAGGGCTCCCTCCCCTCCCATCCCTTCCCCAGTCCCCTCCCAGCCCTATTCCCCCAGTACTAGGCCTACATACAAAGATTGTAGTGATTAAAAAATAATAATAATACAAAAATAAACAATAAATTAAACAAATAGATCAACATAAAATGAAAATAAACACTGGGATCAGCTCATATTTACATATGAATAAGGTTTTTAGATACATCACTCATTGCTCATCACAAATCAACCTAACTTGTAAAAAAAAGAAAGAAAAGAAAACATCAGCCCCACATCCAAAGTCTCCCCAAATTACACACATCCTATGCAGCAGAATCTAGAAGGTCTATGAAGTCCCTCCAAACCTTCCGTATATTGTATGTTATCTTTTCACACGGAATATAAGAAGACCACTCCCTTTGCCACATTTGTTTGCTCGGAGGGGAATTACTCTTCCAATTAAGAGCTATACATTTACAAGCAGCTATAATTGCTAATTTAACATATGTGGCTTTATATTGATTTCTAGTTGGCAATAAAGACATCTCCCAGAAGTACTAAGAAGGGAATTATTGGAATAGTCAAAGAGGTCACTTGAGATTTGATCTGAAATATGACCTCCCAATATAAACCCACCTCTGTCTCATACTGAAGGCAGTATTTGGAGTATTTTGCATTAATCTTAATCTCTTGTGCAGCAAATTAAACTGCACCATTTTATGCCTAGTGCTGAAAGATATCTGTTGGGCATTTAAGAAAAGTTTCTCCCACATCTCTTCTTCAATAATGAGGCCAAGGTCATCTTGCTATTTAGAACATACATCCAGGACATACTTTCCTATCAAGGTCTGTAGACCAGAGTATATGTAGACCAGAGTATATGCATGAAATAAAGCCTTTCACCCCCCACTCTATCCTGCTATAGTTTGTCAGCTGCAGGTGAGGTCAAAGGTTGTGTTCTACCTCCCTCTTGGGAAGTCTGACCTGTAAATACTTGAAAAAGTGAGAGTGGGGAAGTTGGAACCTAGTGGCCAATATTTGAAAGAGAGCATGCCCCCATCCTCATATAATTGACCAAATGACCTTATACCTTTGTTGAACCAGAAAAGAGTGATACCATCGCTTAAGGCTTTTGGTAACATAGGATTTTCATTAAATGGAGTTCAATTACATACTCATCTAAATCCTGCAGTTAGCTTGTCAACTTCTGTCAATATATTAGAGGAATGTTTTATAAAGAGATTATTTACGGAGCTACTAAATGCTTTGGGTGGTGATACGTAAGGCACGATTGCCAGTGACAATGAATTAAGATTATTTTATTTTATTTGCCTCCAAGACAGTGGTACAGAACTGGTGTCCTGCCACACCAATATGGCCTTCAGTTGCAATGCCCAGTAGTAAATCCTCAAATCGGGCCGAGAAAGACCACCCTTTGAATATAGTCTGGACAAAGTCATGAGTTTAACCCTGGGGGGCTTCCCTGTCCATAAGAATTAACAAATCAGAGAGTTCATTTGTCTGAAAAATGATTTAGGCAGAGGTATGGGTAGAGTTTGGAACAGATATACAACTGTAGGCAAAATTTTAATTTTGATGCAATTAACATGTCCAATTAGTTAAATTGGTAGATCACGCCACCTATCTAGTTCTTCCCCAGCCGTTTTAAGTAATGGCACATCATTTATCTTATAGGTGTTAGCCATTTCTGTGGGAATTTGCAGTCCTAAATAAGTCATTATTTGAGATCTCCAGGAAAAGGGTTGATTTAAGATTGGATTGTGTGTCACAGCCTTATTGAGTGACATAATTATATTTTTTGTCATGTTGACTTTGTAGCCTGAATTCATTCAACGTTTCTACCGCGTATAGGGAAATAGCATGTTCCCGTTCATGAATACCATGGATAGCTGGCTGAGACCTAATAGCTTCCGCTAAGGGTTCAATGGCCAGGGCAAAAAGGAGTGGTGAAAGGGGGCATCCCTCTCTGGTCCCACGAGAGAGCTTAAACTGAGAGGAGATATTGTTATTAGTCCGAATCTGGGCAACAGGAAGGTTATATAGTAGTCTCATAAACCCAACATATTTTGGACCCGCAGTTGAAGTCGGAAGTTGACATACACTTAGGTTGGAGTCATTAAAACTCGTTTTTCAACCACTCCACAAATGTCTTGTTAACAAATTATAGTTTTGGCAAGTCGGTTAGGACATCTACTTTGTGCATGACACAAGTCATTTTTCCAACAATTGTTTACAGACAGATTATTTCACTTATAATTCACTGTATCACAATTCCAGTGGGTAAGAAGTTTACATACACTAAGTTGACGGTGCCTTTAAACAGCTTGGAAAATTCCAGAAAATGATGTCATGGCTTTAGAAGCTCCTGATAGGCTAATTGACATCATTTGAGTCAATTGGAGGTGTACCTGTACCTCAATTGGGATGTGGTCTGGACTTTGAGTAGGCAATTCCAAAACATCAAAATGTGTTGCTTTTTAACCATTTTCATGTAGACCGGATTGTGTGTTTTGGATCATAGTCTTGCTGCATGACCCAGCTGCGCTTCAACTCACAGACCGATGGCCTGACATTCTCCTGTAGAATTCTCTGATACAGAACAGAAATCATGGTTCCTTCTATTAAGGCAAGTCATACAGGTCCTGACGCAGCAAAGTATCCCCAAACCATCACACTAACACCACCATGCTTGACTGTTGGTATGAGGTTCTTACTGTGGAATACAGTGTTTGGTTTTTGCCAGACATAATGGGACCAACCACGTCCAAATAGTTGACTCAAGTTTGCCAAAAAGCACCTGGAAGCACCTGGATGATCATCAAGACTCTTGGAATAATGTTCTATGGACAGATGAGTAAAAAGTACACTGCTCAAAAAAATAAAGGGAACACTTCACACTTCTGTGAAATCAAACTGTCCACTTAGGAAGCAACACTGATTGACAATACATTTCACATGCTGTTGTGCAAATGGAATAGACAACAGGTGGAAATTTTAGGCAATTAGCAAGACACCCCCAATAAAGGACTGGTTTTGCAAGTGGTGACCACAGACCACTTCTCAGTTCCTATGCTTCCTGGCTGATGTTTTGGTCACTTTTGAATGCTGGCGGTGCTTTCACTCTAGTGGTAGCATGAGACGGAGTCTACAACCCACACAAGTGGCTCAGGTAGTGCAGCTCATCCAGGATGGCACATCAATGCGAGCTGTGGCAAGAAGGTTTGCTGTGTCTGTCAGCGTAGTGTCCAGAGCATGGAGGCGCTACCAGGAGACAGGCCAGTACATCAGGAGACGTGGAGGAGGCCGTAGGAGGGCAACAACCCAGCAGCAGGACTGCTACCTCCGCCTTTGTGCAAGGAGGAGCAGGAGGAGAACTGCCAGAGCCCTGCAAAATGACCTCCAGCAGGCCACAAATGTGCATGTGTCTGCTCAAACGGTCAGAAACAGACTCCATGAGGGTGGTGTGGGGGTTGTACTTACAGCCCAACACCGTGCAGGACATTTGGCATTTGCCAGAGAACACCAAGATTGGCAAATTCACCACTGGCGCCCTGTGCTCTTCACAGATGAAAGCAGGTTCACACTGAGCACGTGACAGACGTGACAGAGTCTGGAAACGCCGTGGAGAACGTTCTGCTGCCTGCAACATCCTCCAGCATGACCGGTTTGGCGGTGGGTCAGTCATGGTGTGGGGTGGCATTTCTTTGGGCCGCCCAGCCCTCCATGTGCTCGCCAGAGGTAGCCTGACTGCCATTAGGTACTGAGATGAGATCCTCAGACCCCTTGTGAGACCATATGCTGGTGCGGTTGGCCCTGGGTTCCTCCTAATGCAAGAT
Source organism: Coregonus lavaretus (assembly GCF_964263955.1). NCBI lineage: Eukaryota > Metazoa > Chordata > Actinopteri > Salmoniformes > Salmonidae > Coregonus > Coregonus lavaretus. The sequence goes on along the minus strand of NC_140011.1, from coordinate 3,218,598 downwards.
AATGCTAGACCTCATGTGGCTGAAGTGTGTCAGCAGTTCCTGCAAGAGGAAGGCATTGATGCTATGGACTGGCCCGCCCGTTCCCCAGACCTGAATCCAATTGAGCACATCTGGGACATCATGTCTTGCTCCATCCACCAACGCCACGTTGCACCACAGACTGTCCAGGAGTTGGCGGATGCTTTAGTCCAGGTCTGGGAGGAGATCCCTCAGGAGACCATCCGCCACCTCATCAGGAGCATGCCCAGGCATTGTAGGGAGGTCATACAGGCACGTGGAGGCCACACACACTACTGAGCCTCATTTTGACTTGTTTTAAGGACATTACATCAAAGTTGGATCAGCCTGTAGTGTGGTTTTCCACTTTCATTTTGACTCCAAATCCAGACCTCCATGGGTTGATAAATTTGATTTCCATTGATAATTTTTGTGTGATTTTGTTGTCAGCACATTCAACTATGTAAAGAACAAAGTATTTAATAAGATTATTTCATTCATTCAGATCTAGGATGTGTTATTTTAGTGTTCCCTTTATTTTTTTGAGCAGTGTATAACTTTTTGGATGACATGGGTCCCATTATGCCTGGCGATGGTACAGTGGTTCTTCCTTTTAAAGTTGTGTCATACTGCAGCACAGCTTGTGGGGTGCCGCAGAATTCTATGGCACGTTAATTATCTGTCAGCCATTGTTGCCATTAATGCTAGTTTGACCACCAGAGGGCAACTTTGAGAAGCTAAGTTATTGAAATGACATGGAGCTGTAGGCCTAAGATTCCTGTTTACTGTTGCTGTTTTAGCGTAACTTACTTATTGGCATAAATACCTACTTTATAGGCCTAAATAAAGCATACACGTCATCCATGTCTTTAAATACAGTCAAGCATTTTAGTTATAAAACGAAATTTCAAAGGGAGCCTTGAATAATTAAACAATGAATAAACTGCAACATATCAGCTAAAGCGATTGAATTCACAAATGCATTTGAATGTTTTTAATATTGGCTGTACTAGTGACTTTAAAACTTGTTTTTGTTAGAACAGACTATACGGGATTGATTATAATTTATTTTTAAATTATTATAGTATTTGTTTGGTCATCATTTACAGTATATGTTGTGCTGTTTATACTGTTAGAAATGTAGCTTAATTAAATTGATTAATATTATGGTGTTTTTATTCTAAGAAAAACTCAAATGAATTTTAAAGTAGCCTACAATTGATTTCGGAAGTTTACATACACCTTAGCCAAATACATTTAAACTCAGTTTTTCACAATTCCTGACATTTAATCCTAGTAGATATTCCCTTTCTTAGGTCAGTTAGGATCACCACTTTATTTTAAGAATGTGAAATGTCAGAATTATAGTAGAGAGAATGATTTATTTCAACTTTTATTTATTTAATCACATTCCCAGTGGGTCAGAAGTTTACATACACTCAATTAGTATTTGGTAGCATTGCCTTTAAATTATTTAACTTCGGTCAAACGTTTCGGGTAGCCTTTCACAAGCTTCCCACAATAAGTTAGGTGAATTTTGGCCCATTCCTCCTGACAGAGCTGGTGTAACTGAGTCAGGTTTGTAGGCCTCCTTGCTCGCACACGCTTTTTCAGTTCTGCCCACACATTTGCTATAGGATTGAGGTCAGGGCTTTGTGATGGCCACTCCAATACAGTGGGGGGAAAAAGTATTTAGTCAGCCACCAATTGTGCAAGTTTTCCCACTTAAAAATATGAGAGAGGCCTGTAATTTTCATCATAGGTACACGTCAACTATGACAGACAAATTGAGAAAAAAATATCCAGAAGATCACATTGTAGGATTTTTAATGAATTTATTTGCAAATTATGGTGGAAAATAAGTATTTGGTCACCTACAAACAAGCAAGATTTCTGGCTCTCACAGACCTGTAACTTCTTCTTTAAGAGGCTCCTCTGTCCTCCACTCGTTACCTGTATTAATGGCACCTGTTTGAACTTGTTATCAGTATAAAAGACACCTGTCCACAACCTCAAACAGTCACACTCCAAACTCCACTATGGCCAAGACCAAAGAGCTGTCAAAGGACACCAGAAACAAAATTGTAGACCTGCACCAAAAATCCCAGAACCACACGGGGGGACCTAGTGAATGACCTGCAGAGAGCTTGGACCAAAGTAACAAAGCCTACCATCAGTAACACACTACGCCGCCAGGGACTCAAATCCTGCAGTGCCAGGCGTGTCCCCCTGCTTAAGCCAGTACATGTCCAGGCCCGTCTGAAGTTTGCTAGAGTGCATTTGGATGATCCAGAATAGGATTGGGAGAATGTCATATGGTCAGATGAAACCAAAATATAATTTTTTTGTAAAAACTCAACTCGTCGTGTTTGGAGGTCAAATAATGCTGAGTTGCATCCAAAGAACACCATACCTACTGTGAAGCATGGGGGTGGAAACATCATGCTTTGGGGCTGTTTTTCTGCAAAGGGACCAGGACGACTGATCCGTGTAAAGGAAAGAATTAATGGGGCCATGTATCGTGAGATTTTGAGTGAAAACCTCCTTCCATCAGCAAGGGCATTGAAGATGAAACGTGGCTGGGTCTTTCAGCATGACAATGATCCCAAACACACTGCCCGGGCAACGAAGGAGTGGCTTCGTAAGAAGCATTTCAAGGTCCTGGAGTGGCCTAGCCAGTCTCCAGATCTCAACCCCATAGAAAATCTTTGGAGGGAGTTGAAAGTCCGTGTTGCCCAGCGACAGCCCCAAAACATCACTGCTCTAGAGTAGATCTGCATGGAGGAATGGGCCAAAATACCAGCAACAGTGTGTGAAAACCTTGTGAAGACTTACAGAAAACGTTTGACCTGTGTCATTGCCAACAAAGGGTATATAACAAAGTATTGAGAAACTTTTGTTATTGACCAAATACTTATTTTCCACCATAATTTGCAAATAAATTCATTAAAAATCCTACAATGTGATTTTCTGGATTTATTTTTCTCATTTTGTCTGTCATAGTTGACGTGTACATATGATGAAAATTACAGGCCTCTCTCATCTTTTTAAGTGGGAGAACTTGCACAATTGGTGGCTGACTAAATACTTTTTTTCCCCACTGTACCTTGACTTTGTTGTTCTTAAGCCATTTTGCCACAACTTTTGAAGTATGCTTGGGGTCATTGTCCATATGGAAGACCCATTTGCAACCAATCTTTAACTTCCTGACTGATCTCTTGAGATGTTGCTTCAATATATCCACATAATTTTCCTTCCTCATGATGCCATCTATTTTGTGAAGTGCACCAGTCCCTCCTGCAGCAATGCACCCCCACAGCATGATGCTGCCACCCCCGTGCTTCACGGTTGGGATGGTGTTCTTCGGCTTGCAAGCCCTCGCCCTTTTTCCTCCAAACATAACGATGGTCATTATGGCCAAACAGTTCTATTTTTGTTTCATCAGACCAGAGGACATTTCTCCAAAAAGTACGATCTCTGTCCCCATGTGCAATTGCAAACCGTAGTCTGGCTTTTTTATGGCGGTTTTGGAGCAGTGGCTTCTTCCTCGCTGAGCGGCCTTTCAGGTTATGTCGATATAGGACTCGTTTTACTGTGGATATAGATAATTTTGTACCTGTTTCCTTCAGCATCTTCACAAGGTCCTTTGCTGTTGTTCTGGGAATTATTTGCACTTTTTGCACCAAAGTACGTTCATCTCTAGGAGACAGAACGTGTCTCCTTCCTGAGCGGTATGACGGCTGCGTGGTCCCATGGTGTTTATACTTGCATACTATTGTTTGTACAGATGAATGTGGTACCTTCAGGTGTTTGGAAATTGCTCCCAAGGATGAACCAGACTTGTGGAGGTCTACAATTTTTTATCTGAGGTATTGGTTGATTTTTGGGGGATTTTCCCATGATGTCAAGCAAAGAGGCACTGAGTTTGAAGGTAGGCCTTGAAATACATCCACAGGTACACCTCCAATTGACTCAAATGATGTCAATTAGCCTATCAGAAGCTTCTAAAGCCATGACATTATTTTCTGGAATTTTCCAAGCTGTTTAAAGGCACAGTCAACTTTGTGTATGTAAACTTCTGACCCACTGGAATTGTGATACAGTGAATTATAAGTGAAATAATCTGTCTGTAAACAATTGTTGGAAAATGACTTGTGTCATGCACAAAGTAGATGTCCTAACCGACTTGCCAAAACTATAGTTTGTTAACAAGAAATTTGTGGAGTGGTTGAAAAACGAGTTTTAATGACTCCAACCTAAGTGTATGTAAACTTCCGACTTCAACTGTATGTAGGCCTCAGGGTTTCCGTGAGGAAAACTATGGCGCTGTACAATGTGACCAGTCGGGAGTAGGCCTAGGCTACTAAGTGGCTGCGAGTGAAGAGCAAAATAATCCTAACATTTCCACACCCTAATTGTAGGCTAACCAATACCCAAACGGAGATTTAGTGAAAATACAAATCTGATTGATTTATCAAGACCAGTCCCCATGCTTGTCTCAGAGCAGCGCGAAACGGTGCTGAAATAGTTGACCACATGCGGGTAGGCTATTGCTTCAAATCCTATTATAACAATTGCTGACTTTGGGTGTTTAGGTAAGCAACAATTTGTTGCCTTCATTAGCCAACTTAATTCCAATATTTCTGTCATTCAGTGATATTTTATCCCATAGTAATTTGTTATGGATCCATCCAGATGTGGTTAGAAAACAGTGCATTTGGTGGGCTATGCAAAAGAGATGGGAGAAGTGACATGCCTCGCAAACAGCTATTAACACATTTAAAGTCCCTAAACTCTATTGTCCTGCTGATAGCCCATCAAGGGTGGATGGCTTCTTTTGTATTCTTAAAAGAACTCCAGCACAGAGAAGATAAAGGACCCTTGAATGATTAAACAATGAATAAACCGCTTAATGTCGGCTAAAGCGATTGAATTCACAAATGCATTTGACTGTTTCTAATATTGGCCATCAGCCAAAAACACAGCATCTACCGTGGTAGAAATGTTATTGAATTCGATAAAAAAATGTTTTGTAAAGTTTTCAAAATGCATATGTTTATTAGGCTACTGTGCAGTGTTTTTAAATACAATACTCCTCCTACCCTTCTTCTTGATCTCCTTCTTGGCAAGAGTCTATTGTCCTGCTAATAGCCCATCATGGGTGGAAGGCTTCTTTTGTATTCCAATGTATTGAATGAATGGTAAATTACTATAATTAATACATTCTCATTCACGGAGTGGAAACGTTGTTTGCAGAGGTCACAACCTGCTACACTTGTGAAAAACAATTAGAAAACATGTTTTCAAAATGCCTCCAGCTGTCCATCACTACTGTAAACTGAGAACTGTATTCTAAAAATAAAAACACAGCATCTACAGTGGTAAACATATATTATTGAAATCATTTTTTTTTTTTTTTTTACAACTCTTTTAAAATGTATATGTTTATTAGGCTACTGTGTAGTCTGTCATAAACCAACAGGACAATGAGATGTTTACTGTAGCCTACATAGTAAAGATAGTAAAGTGCCTAATTCGTTACGTAAGGGAGAGCAGGCCATGTCCAGACTTTCTCTGTGACCTCAAGTACTCATTAACTCTGTCTTTCTTGTTTTTTCGGGTTGCATCACTCATGGACAGAAACTTCTGAGACACAGTATTAATGATGAACACTCAGAGGTTCACTGGTAAGCCACATTTGCCTCGAGATCCATCCCAGTTGGTATTCTGTGTCCACTTGTGGTATCTCTCTTCGGTTTTTTTGTGTGTGAAATTGCTTTATCCGACATTTTGCAGTTGCATGAGGCTTGGTGATCACAGAATCAGTAGGATATTAAACAAACACTCAAATAGGCAACAGAAGCAGGAACAGCATAGGGCTGAGTGACTCACTCCTTCCTGTCTTTCTTTCAAAATAAGTTATATTATTAAAATGGAGTCTGGTGCTCTGTAATGTGTGGATAGGCCACTGGGAGTAAACGGATACTGGACTGCACTCTGGTCAAAGAGTGATGACAGACACAGAAGCCCAGTCTAGGAGTTGAATGATGAACCAGAGGATACATGTGGTCTGTGTTCAGAGGGAAACAGGATAAAATAAAATTACTACAATGTAAATCCAATAAACAACATTACATTAAACAGTAATGTCAACAATCTCTACACACAATTGACAATAAGAGAAAAATAACACCATCATTCCTCTCAAGACAATTAACATTACAGTTACACCAACTGGTAGGCTAATTACACCATTGTACAAAATGGTAAGAGAACTGGTGAAGAAAGTTACCCCTCTACATACACCTTTCTTGTATTAGGAATGTTATGAAGGTGAAATAAGTATTTGTTCTGACTTACATTTGGTTAAAAATGCACAAATATCCCTGCAAATGAAAACGATCTGATCTCCACGAAAGCCAACCGAACTGAGAAATACGTTTTTGTTTTTTATACTAGCAAGTGGTTAACATGGTGAATAATCAAATAATAATTGGTAGGACACAACGAGTTTACCGGAATCTCTAAATGAAAATACTGGCAGATCAATAAAATGTCTGTGTATATCTAATTAAATGTAGAGAATTCTAAATTAATATCTAAGGGGCTTTTATACCATTATAATGCAGGGTTAATAATACATTAATATATTTGTAGGGGTTGATGCATTTTTCGTTAGGGCAAATCTGGTCTGTGATATTGAGTTAGAAATGTACATTGCAAGTTTTACCATTTTTGGCCTTTAGGCTACACTTTACAATAGAACTCAACTCTGACCGCAGCGTGTATCGGTAGTCTAAACTGTGGCACAAATTGGGGAATTTTTCACACCTAGCCGAGCTATTAGACTATCCTTTTGTAAATGAATGGAGGTGTGAATGTTTCAGTCAGTCTCTCTCCTATCACACTAGAGTCCTGCATCACGCAAAAAAAAAAAAATCAGCTGCCAGCTATTGTGAAAGAATACTTGTGGATCTTGTTGTTTTCCTCTATCGTTTCAAGAGGCCACCTGGTAATTGCATGGTTCTAAAGGATAAAGCGTCACCTTCAGATGGATGCATTGTTTCAGAGAGAAGCTGCGAGCCTGCGACCAGGCACGGCAGATTACATCCTTTTCCTGCACAGGAAATTTAAGAAATCCAGTGATGAATGGACTGTTTTCTAAGTTATTGTTTTAGTATATTTATTTGTTGTCTAATATTAGAAGGCTCTTTAAAGCGATTTGAGTTGTGAAAAAAAAAATACAGTGCCTTGCAAAACTATTCATCCCCCTTGCAGTTTTTCCTATTTCGTTGCATTACAACCTGTAATTTAAATTGATTTTTATGTAGATTTCATGTAATGGACATACACAAAATAGTCCAAATTGGTGAAGTGAAATGAAGAAAAAAAACTATCAAGCCCCTAAATAAGATCTGGTGCAACCAATTACCTTAAGAAGTCACATAATTAGTTAAATAAAGTCCACCTGTGTGCAATCTAAGTGTCACATGATCTCAGTATATATATATATATATATATATATATATATATATATATATATATATATATATATATATATATATATATATATATATATATACCTGTTCTGAAAGGCCCCAGAGTCTGCAACACCACTAAGCAAGGGGCACCACCAAGCATGCGGCACCATGAAGACCAAGAAGCTCTCCAAACAAGTCAGGGACAAAGTTGTGGAGAAGTACAGATCAGGGTTGGGTTATAAAAAAAAAATCTGGAACTTTGAACATCCCACGGAGCACCATTAAATCCATCATTAAAACCAGGCAAGGAGGGCATTAATCAGAGAGGCAACAAAGAGACCAAAGATAACCCTGAAGGAGCTGCAAAGCTCCACAGCGGAGATTGGAGTATCTGTCCATAGGACCACTTTAAGCCAAACACTCCACAGAGCTGGGATTTACGGAAGAGTGGCCAGAAAAATGACATTGCTTAAAGAAAAAAAGAAGCAAACAAGTTTGGTGGGAGACTCCCCAAACATATTGAAGAATGTACTCTCGTCAGATGAGACTAGAAAATGCTATATCTGGCGCAAACCCAAAACCTCTCATCACCCCGAAAACACCATCCCCACAGTGAATCATGGTGGTGGCAGCATCATGCTCTGGTGATGTTTTTCATCGGCAGGGACTGGGAAACTGGTCAGAATTGAAGGAATGATGGATGGCGCTAAATACAAGGAAACCTGTTTCAGTCTTCCAGAGATTTGAGACTGGGACGGAGGTTCACCTTTCAGCAGGGCAATGACCCTAAGCATACTGCTAAAGCAACACGTGAGTTGTTTAAGGGGACACATTTAAACGTCTTGGAATGGCCTAGTCAAAGGCCAGACCTCAATCCAATTGAGAATCTGTGGTATGACTTAAATATTGCTGTACACCAGCGGAACCCATCCAACTTGAAGGAGCTGGAGCAGTTTTGCCTTGAAGAATGGGCAAAAATCCCAGTGGCTAGATGTGCCAAGCTCATAGAGACATACCCCAAGAGACTTGCAGCTGTAACTGCTGCAAAAGGTGGCTCTCATGCGCTCAAGGTGAACAGTCATGCATGCTCAAGTTCTGCTTTTTTGTCTTATTTCTTTGTTCGAAATTTGGTCAGAAGTATTAAAATCAACCAATGTCAGCCTTTAAATGCTTTATTATCCAAATGTTGAAAGTGCGTCTGGGCGACGCAGAAACAAAATGGAGTAGTCTAAACTGTGGCACAAATTGGGGGATTTTTCACATCTAGCCGAGCTATTAGACTCTCCTGTAAATTAATGGAGGTGTGAATGTACATTTCATGAATAAAATAAGTAGCTAAGGCCCCTCCCTATCCTCGCTGGACTCTCTTTCATTCAATTACTTCTTCACATTAGCAAAGAAGGACTCTGTGTTTCAGAAACTCACTTTATATAGTGGGTCTATCACTCTTTCACACTGTGGTAAATAAAGCCAGTTTGTTATTTAGAATGATTTATTTCACAAATTAAACATTAATCAGATGGAGAAGATGATAGCGTGAATAGTTCAGGGTATTCCCTCTTCAGGTATACCTCGGCTGTCTTTACTGTGTCGAATGTGAGTTCTCCGGTGTTGGTTCGAATCCACTGGGTAGCCGGGTGGTGTCAACCGTATGTCAGTCCAGACGGTCTCAGCAGCCTCTTGATTGAAGTGAATGCCATCCTTCTCTTCTGGAGTGCTATCGATATATCGGGAAAGATCATGATGTGGGATTCCCCAAACCGTATGCCCCCCCTTTGCTCTGGAGGCCTTGAGTATGCTGATGGTATCCTGGTAGCGGAGCAGCTTCATAACGAAAGCTCTGGGAGGCACTCCCTGACTGGGTAACCTTCTCTGCTGTGTACGGTGAGCCCTTTCGATTTCAATTTGGTGAGCTGAGGTGGATAGGTCCAGTAGCTTGGGTAGCCATTCCTGTAAGAATGCAACTGCACTGCATCCTTCAACTAACCTCTGGGAAGCTTTTGATCCTGAGATTGCTTCGCCACTAAAAATGATTTAGTACATCAATCTATTCCTCTAGCTTGAATATTTAGCCCTCTAGTTTCTTGTTAGGTTCCTCCACATGTTTGCGTACATCCACAATTGCGGTGTCATCGTCAGAGTGCTTGGTTTCCAACTGGGTTTAACTACACACTTGTGGCCTGCTGGTCTTGGTGTAGCTTTTGTATGTTTTCATCCACTTTTTTAGGTCAGGCAGATATGGTATCTTCTATTTGAATGATGGCCTTATCCATCTCCCTCTTGAACCAGGCAGGCGCTGCCTAATTGTCCGTCTTTGACGGGGAGGTAGTTGAGGGTTTAGGAAGGTCTGTCTTTTTAGGAGGCATCTTATTTTGTAGCTGGTAAGCGAGTTATGTCTACTTGCTTTTTTAGTAGGTTAACAGCAGGAATGTGATTGAAAAACAACATTATGTATACATTTCTCAAATCGTCCTCTCAGTGTGCCGCCATTTCCGGTCCCCATTTCAGAAATGTTTTTCAGTCCCATAAAAAACACAACAAGGCACCTATGCAAAGCATTAACTCTGTCACTCAGAAACATATTCTAGTGTCTGTCTGCCAGCTGAAAATCTTTGCCAGTGTGTGTGCGTGTGAAGGTAACCTGGCCCTCCCCCTCCGAAGCTTAGGCTACTGTAGCCTACTGACGCTACAAGTATGATGGATTAACTTTTTCAATGCTAGTTACCAAATAAAATGTAATGGAATTTGTCACATGCTTCATAAACAACAGGTGTAGACTGACAGTGAAAAGCTTCCCAACATTGCAGAGGGAAAACTTTATAATAGAAAAATTATAACGATAAATAAATATACAATGAGTAACAATAACCTGACTATATACACCAGGTACCAGAACCGAGTCGATGTGCAGGGGTACGAGGTAATTGAGGCAGATATGTACATATACTGTAGGTTGGGATAAAGTGACTAGGCAACAGGATAGATAAACAGTAACAGCAGCGTGTGATGCGTAAAAGAGTTAGTGCAAAAATAGTCAATTCAGATTATCAATAACTACCTGGACTAACTATTTAACTAACTATTTAGCAGTCATATGGCTTGGGGGTAGAAGCTGTTCAGGGTCTTGTTGGTTCCAGAGTTGATGCATCGGTACCGCTTGCGTGCGGTTAGCAGACAGGAGAGTCTATGACTTGGGTGGCTGGAGTCTGTGACAATTTTAAGGGCCTTTATCTGACTCCGCATGGTATAGAGGTCCTAGGTGGCATTGAGCTCGGCCCCAGTGACGCACTGGGCCGTATGCACTACCCTCTGTAGCGCCTTGTGGTCAGCTGCCAAGCAGCCAGTCAAGATGCTCTCAATGGTGCAGCTGTATAACTTTTTGAGGATCTAAGGGCCCATATCAAATCTTTTCAGCCTCCTGAGGGGGAAGAGGCATTGTCATACCCTCTTCACGAGTGTGTTGCTGTGTGTGGACTAGGGCTGTGGCGGTCATTACATTTCTTCAGCCGGTGATTGTCAAGCAAATAACTGCCGGTCTCACGGTAATTGACCGGCAATTAACATAAGCACATTTAGCATCTCCTGACTTCCATGCATAGCATACGAGCCACAGATGCAGACCTTTGGAACATCTATATTTAAAAAAGTATAATAAATCCATGTAATATAGCCTAACCATCACAATAAATCCATGATATATTTTAGACACGTCTAAAAAAAACATGATATGAAGAAAATGTAGTTTATTTCAGAAGAACATAATAGCATACTCTGAGTTGTCCTTATCTTAGGCCCTGATCTGTCTATGCCATTATGGCTATGGGCTACACTAGTTCATTTAACAGACAAGATTAGCTTAGAATTCCGTGGCATTATTTTATATTGTTTTATAGTATGAAGAATACAATTGAACATAGCTGAATAAAATAGAAAGGATATTTTCTCCAAACGATTTGAGGGAGTGCGCACGTGACTATTCTGTGTTGAGCGGTTAACAAAGAAATAGGTACTCCTATATGCTTCATTTAGAGTTATTTATGTAACTTTAGTAGTAATACAAACGTTGGGCTATATGTTTTGATTTTCAATACATTCTAAGGTTGCATGATGCGACTCTAATGATGATTTAAAAAAAAAAAGTTGCATGAAAGGCATGAGCTCTGCTTAGTTTTTGCGCAGGCTGTACACATTTCATCAGTCTCTCATTCACAATTTGAAAAGCACTTGATAATGCCTCAAATTTCCCGGCTGCATCCCCTTTGTGTGGCCGTAATGCCCCCTGCCTGTTTGATGGATCGTCGGAAGGCGTAGCGGGATTTCTTATAAGCGCCCAGATTAGTGTCCCACTCCTTGAACACGGCAGCTCTAGCCTTTAGCTCAGTGTGGAGGTTGCTTGTAATCCATGGCTTCTGGTTGGGATATGTACGTACAGTCACTGTTGGGACGACGTCGTCGATACACTTATTAATGAAGCCGGTGACTGATGTGGTAAACTCCTGAATGCCATCGGATGAATCCCGGAACATATTCCAGTATGTGCTAGCGAAACAGTCCTGTAGCTTAGCTTACCCCATATGTAACTCTGTGTTGTTTTTATTGCACTACTTTGCTTTATCTTGGCCAGGTCGCAGTTGTAAATGAGAACCTGTTCTCAACTGGCTTACCTGGTTAAATAAAGGTGAAATAAAAAAATAATAAAAAAAATTAGCATCCACTTCATCGTAGCACTTCCATATTGATCGCATCACTGGTACTTCCTGTTTGAGTTTTTGCTTGTATGCAGGAATCAGGAGGATAGAGTTATTGTCAGATTTGCCAATTTGAGGGCAAGCTTTGTATGCGTCTCTGTGTGTGGAGTAAAGGTGAACTAGAGTTGTTTTGCCTCTAGTTGCACTGGTGACATGCTGGTAGAAATGATGTAAAACTGGATTTCAAAATTCATACATTAAAGTCACCTGCAACCAGGATCGTCGCCTCTGGGTAAGCATTTGCTTCTTTGCTTATGGCCCTTTACAGCTCATTGAGTGTGGTCTTAGTGCCAGCATTGGTTTGTGGTGGTAAATAGACAGCTACGAAAAATATAGATGAAAACTCTCCTGGAAAATAGTAGTTTATTCTCCAGTGATTGCACGTCCGCCAATAGAACGGAGGGTAGAGGCAATTTATCCACTCTCCGATGTAGTCTCGTCAGGTATCCCGCACACCTGCCTCTATAGCGGCGTCTCCTCCTTCTTCGAGTGTCGGGGATTTGGGCATGGTTCGGTATAATCAGTATGTCTTTCGCCTCCGACTCATTGAAGTCCAAATTGAGGTTATTGAATCGCTGTTCTGATGTCCAGAAGCTCTCTTTGGCGGAAACATTATGTCAAAAAAATTAAGATCAGCAGGGGAAAGAAATACACAAAATAGCACAATTGGTCGCTATTACCCCCAGTGCCATTCTGTGTTGTAATCCAATGTTTCACATTGGATTTATTAACTACAAAAAGGTAAGACGTCTTTAAACTCTGGAGCTGCTCTGCACACACAAGCTTGTTAGCTAGTTACCTAGCTAGCTCTAGTCCAACTTTAAGCCAACTCTCAGAAGTTCAAAGACAATCAAAGTTCCTCCATAGAAGCCACTCCTCCGTAGGTATAATTTGTTGGGCCTAATTCAGAAATTGCATGTCATAACAAGTCCCAGCGCATCAAGCCAAGCCTTCTTCTCCACCCTCTCACTCTCTCCCCACCTGCAAAATTTCAGTCGCATCTCGTGCCCTACACTTGTCTGTCCATCGCACATGTAAACAACTATAGCCTAGGCAGCCGATAGCATCCATGCACTTCCGGCTAAAACAACTATAGCTTGCCCGCTCCATAGCAAGCTGCTCTATCCGCACTGATTGGTGAAGTAATTTAATGTCGAGCTAATGAAAAAATATGTTGATTACAGAGGTTTTAAAAGGAACAATATAAACTGGTTCTGAACTTTACTTTGCAGGTTGGAACAGTGGAACAGAACGGATAAAAGAATGCTTCTGCTCAGAACGAAACAATTGGAAAATAATTTCAGTTCCATCCCCTGGTTGCTCCTCTGATAAGGTGCAGTTTTACAGCAATTTTTCTGCAATTCTAAAAATGTTGCCATAGGGCAGAGAGAAATGTTTGCAGGTTTTTAATTTGATATCTTAGTGAGAGTGGCTAAGAAAATCAATGGGGGCCCCCCAGTTGGTAAATTGACCATGATTAGAAAGCTGGCCATGCGGTCTACGGTGAGGTGGTCAAAGACTTACCACGCTAAGATGAACAGGCACTCCAGGATCAGGGATGGGGAGTGTGTGGAGTGACTCCAGGAGCTCTCGCCACTGACTCTCCTGAAACACACACAAAAACATACACGTACAATCTCACAGAATGCACCACAAGAACCCCAGTATCAATAGCAACTGTCACAGGAACAAAATGTTTATGTGAGCAAAATAGCTAACAATATCACCTCCTTAAATTATGGATCCTCTGAGGAAAGAACCAATAGCCTATGGCAGGGATGGGCAACTTTGATGGGGGTGGGGGCCACAAAAAATCTGAATTCATCATGAGGGGCTCGCGGGTCTGCGTACCCACATACATACCCACACATGCAGTCAGAGCCGGCCCTAGCCGTTTGACCCCCCCCACACCAAGTGAGAAAAAATATATAGCGGCCCTCAATTTCACAGTGTAGAGAAAAAAGTTTGAGATAATTTCCTGCAATTCTACACATTTTGCCTAGAGAAAATGTTGGAGTTTTAAAGGAAGTTTGCTGCAATTCTACACATTTACCATGGGACTGAGAGAAGATTTGGTAATTTTATAACTAATTATATGCAATTCTACTCATTTTGCCATTGGGCGGAAAGAAACATGTGCAATATTACCACAAATTGCCTGCAATTCTGCTCACTTTGCCATAGAGTGGAGATAAACATTTGCAGTTTTGAATATGATATCTGAGTGAGAGTGGTTAACAAAATCAATGGGGGCCTGTCATGCCAAATAGTGTCCCCCTGCCAAAAAGTGCACCCCCCCCCCCCCCTAGATACATATTTACCTCAGCCTGCCTAGTCAGCTAGCTAGCTAGCCAGACAGTTTTATTTAGCTAACATTATCTAGCTAGCTAACTGTTATTGTAGCTTTCTGTTTGTAAGTAGCTTGCTCATTAATGGCATCCCTCAAGGAGATTTTATTTTATCTTTCCAACCAGGCGAAGTACTATGAAGGCACCACTGATCTCAACAAGAGGTGCAACATTCGTAGGGGGCAGAGAAATTCACAATTCAGGGTAACATTAAGCAGTTAATTTATATTACTATTAGAAGGAAAATGGTTGTTAAATGGTTGTACATAAATCATTCCAGTTATCTAACTAGCTAGTTGGTCATCTAGCTACAGTGGGGAGAACAATTATTTGATACACTGCCGATTTTGCAGGTTTTCCTACTTACAAAGCATGTAGAGGTCTGTAATTTTTATCATAGGTACACTTCAACTGTAAGAGATGGAATCTCATTGTATGATTTTTAAGTAATTCATTTGCATTTTATTGCATGACATAAGTATTTGATCACCTACCAACCAGTAAGAATTCCGGGTCTCACAGTCCTGTTAGTTTTTCTTTAAGAAGCCCTCCTGTTCTCCACTCATTACCTGTATTAACTGCACCTGTTTGAACTCGTTACCTGTATAAAAGACACCTGTCCACACACTCAATCAAACAGACTCCAACCTCTCCACAATGGCCAAGACCAGAGAGCTGTGTAAGGGCATCAGGGATAAAATTGTAGACCTGCACAAGGCTGGGATGGGCTACAGGACAATAGGCAAGCAGCTTGGTGAGAAGGCAACAACTGTTGGCGCAATTATTAGAAAATGGAAGAAGTTCAAGGTGACGGTCAATCACCCTCGGTCTGGGGCTCCATGCAAGATCTCACCTTGTGGGGCATCAATGATCATGAGGAAGGTGAGGGATCAGCCCAGAACTACACGGCAGGACCTGGTCAATGACCTGAAGAGAGCTGGGACCACAGTCTCAAAGAAAACCATTAGTAACACACTACGCCGTCATGGATTAAAATCCTGCAGCGCACGCAAGGTCCCCCTGCTCAAGCTAGCGCATGTCCAGGCCCGTCTGAAGTTTGCCAATGACCATCTGGATGATCCAGAGGAGGAATGGGAGAAGGTCATGTGGTCTGATAAAAATTGAGCTTTTTGGTCTAAACTCCACTCGCCGTGTTTGGAGGAAGAAGAAGGATGAGTACAACCCCAAGAACACCATCCCAAGCGTGAAGCATGGAGGTGGAAACATCATTCTTTGGGGATGCTTTTCTGCAAAGGGGACAGGACGATTGCACCATATTGAGGGGAGGATGGATGGGGCCATGTATCGCAAGATCTTGGCCAACAACCCCCTTCCCTCAGTAAGAGCATTGAAAATGGGTCGTGGCTGGGTCTTCCAGCATGACAACGACCCGAAACACACAGCCAGGGCAACTAAGAAGTGGCTCCGTAAGAAGCATCTCAAGGTCCTGGAGTGGCCTAGCCAGTTTCCAGACCTGAACCCAATAGAAAATCTTTGGAGGGAGCTGAAAGTCCGTATTGCCCAGCGACAGCCCAGAAACCTGAAGGATCTGGAGAAGGTCTGTATGGAGGAGTAGGCCAAAATCCCTGCTGCAGTGTGTGCAAACCTGGTCAAGACCTACAGGAAACGTATGATCTCTGTAATTGCAAACAAAGGTTTCTGTACCAAATATTAAGTTCTGCTTTTCTGATGTATCAAATAATTATGTCATGCAATAAAATGCAAATTAATTACTTAAAAATCATACAATGTGATTTTCTGGAGTTTTGATTTAGATTCCGTCTTTCACAGTTGAAGTGTACCTATGATACAAATTACAGAACTCTACATGCTTTGTAAGTAGGAAAACCTGCAAAATTGGCAGTGTATCAAATACTTGTTCTCCCCACTGTATACATTTAGTTATACGTCTGTCAAATGATGTATCTAGCTATAAGTTAACCCTGATCAATCAAATGGAAAGGTGTAAGTAATTATGGTAAAATCAACTGCCCTTAACTAGGTGTCTTCGCTAGACAGAGAGAGACCCATACAGAGAGAGAGAGGAAGAAAGTGAGAAAGAAAGTGACAGATGGAGAGAGAGAGGTGGGAAGAGAGAGAAACAGAAAGAGAAAGACAGGAGTGCAAATTTACTAAGACTTTAGTATTTCAACAACTGTTGTCTTCCAACTTGTTAGGCAATCATTTGTACCTACGGGGGAAGGATGGCCAGCCACACAGGAGGGTGATTTTCACTACGGAGGAGGAGGAGGAGGCCGTGCTGACCGAGATGCATGCTGGACATTTTGGAGTGAAATGCATGATTGCCAAAATCAACCTACGCTTCTTCTGGCGGGGATTGTCAAGGATGTGGACAGCTGGGCAAGTGAAATAACCTTTTGTTTATCAATAACATGCTATTATATCTGAAATATTATGATTTTGATTAATGTCATATCAGAGCGCACACAGTGTTTCAATTTGTCACACTGTGCTTATAGGTCAGTACCTGTCTAGCCTGCCAGAAGTTTGAGAGGGTGAAGACTGTGGCGCCGGAGTTGAAGCCTTCACGAAATCCAGGAATGGCAACTGCTGGTGTCTGACCCATTAAGGTCAGTAAAGGAAGAGAATGTGTTTAACTCTAAATTCCCTTCTGTAACCCTATTAAAAAGGGTGCTTGGAACCAAAAATCGATTTTCATGTTGTATGATACCCATCAAGGACAAGACTGGAGAGGCCACATCCAAGGCGATGATGCACATCTTCAACACCCACGGTGCTCCTGAAGTCATCTTGAGTGACCGAGGTCGTGAACTCTGGAACAAGGTAATAATATTATAGGCTATATTTTGTCAACAACTATATAAATAGCCAAGTTTATTTACTGATGTACAGTTTTCTTTAGACCAACATAGCATTGTTTGAGGACCGGGTCTCCGCTGCATACGGTGACCAATGGTTTGTTTTACTTTTTTTACAATTCATTTTTATTGTTTTTTTTATGGTACATAATCAGACATATTTTAATATATTTCATTGTCAATAGATATCCCTTTCCTACCCCCTCCTCCAGGTTTGGTTGAATGGACCAACCAGACCCTCAAAACTGCCATGGGTAAGTCCCTTGACGGGTACCAGGAACGGTGGGAGGACAACCTGAAGGTAATTATCTTTGCACACAACAGCATTGTCCAGGCCTCCACCAAGTACTTGCCCTATCGCCTGCTGTACGGCCGGGAGCCGCAGCTGGTGGCATGAGATAAACAATGCAATTGTATATACAATTATATCAAATTATTGCATATACTGCAGTCATTCAAATTTGTGATTGACTTAATGTGTTATTGTTTGTCTATTGCTATTTTTGAATGACATACTTTTAGATCACTGAAACTCCACCTGATGTGGTGGAAGTTGACTAACCAGATCAGAATGCCTTTGAGGACCATGTTCAGGCAGGGCTGATAAGGACGTGGAGGTTTTTGACCAGGTAAAAATGATTGTCAGCTGTTAATATAATTTTTGGCCCTCCAAGAGATATATTTGCATTTATTTCTGTCATCAATCAAGGTGAGACTGAACATCGACAAGGCGCAGGATAAGCAGAAGGAGAGCTACCGGAGGAGAATCAAGAAGGGGACCAAGTGCTTCAACATCCGGCGAATTACTTGGAAGAAGGACGAAAGGAAGGCGAGACCTGGGAAACCTCATTGCTCTTTTGCTCCTAGCTGGGGTCGTCATCCGTTAAGGTGAATATAAAAAATCTCAGATAATAACTATTTTAATTTGCACAACAAATAACCTGAAGCTAGTTTTAGTTTTCCTAACACTGACATTTTTCTCTTTGTCTTCATAAGGGTTACCTCGGTGGAAGCCAACAATCTTCTTCAGTTGGAGCAGTTGGACGGTCGACCACTGAAAGCCCTGACGCCCTACACTTTGGTGAAGCCCGTGAGACAAAGTATGTTAAGCTTTGGGTGAAATTTGAGAAAGCAAGAAATGGTAGTTATGCTGAGCTCATAAAAATGTACATCTTCAATTTACCTCTCTAAATGACTTTAGGACCATCGACTGTCCGAGCCACCCAGGAGGTATCCCATCCACCAGAGCCAGTGAGTTCAGATCAGTCTGATTCTCTGTGCTTTGAGTCGGAAGGGGACCAGCTTGAGGTAGGCTATACTTTCCAAAACTATTGAAAGTATAACACTGCACTAATCCATCAAATGTTCTCACAGGTGGCTTGTGTCGGACTGGAGGAACGGGCAGGAAAGTCCAGTCACTTGACTAGAAGACACTAGTGAGGTTCTCGTCACTAGTATCCAACAGGGGGAAGGTAAGGCCAGCTGCTCTCTGTGGCCGGATGGAGGACCTTCGGGGGGGTCATTCTTCTGTCACACTTCTGGTTAGACAATTTTACAATTGATCATGCTCAAGCTCTTTTGCAGTTGCAGCATCCAGAAGTAGGAGGCCTCCTCGCAGTGGGCGGCATGATCAATTGTAAAATTGCTGTCAGCAGTACCAATACTGGCCCAGGAGTTTGTCCAGAGCATCGCCATGCTGTCAGCAGTACCAACACTGGCCCAGGGGTTTGTCCAGAGCACCGCCATGCTGTCAGCAGTACCAACACTGGCCCAGGGGTTTGTCCAGAGCACCGCCATGCTGTCAAGCAGGACCAACACCGGCCCAGGGGTTTGTCCAGAGCAACACAATGCTGTCAGCAGTACCAACACTGGCCCAGGGGTTTGTCCAGAGTATCGCCGTGCTGTCAGCAGTACCAACACTGGCACAGGGGTGTGTCCTGACAGTCAATCTCAAGGCTAACCACTGGGTCACAGTAAGTAACCTTCACTGCCAGGTAGGTACCCCAGAGTTTCTCTCACAACTCACCCTTCACTTATCTTTTCCAGGGACCTCTGTGACTGTGGAGTGGCCAGCAGTCCAGCAGCAGAAAGGGGGTACAGATTGTGGGCTGTCTGCTATTGCAAACAGTCTTACTCTCTGCAGAGATGAGGAACCATCCATGGCACAATACCATCAGAAATCCACGAGAAAACATATTTTCTCTTGTTTTCAGGCTGGGCACCTGGCACCATTTCCCAGTCCCGATTCCAGTCCCCATCCTGGGTCCAGGCCTCGCTAGGTGTCCACACCCTATACAACAGAGGTCAGCGTCCACTTCTTCTGTCGGAAATATGTGAGAGAAGGTAAGGAGGTGGCCCAGTGCAGGAGATGCGGCAAGCATTTTCATGTGTCTTGTTTATCTCATGTCGTCAATGTGCGTGAATTTGTCTGTCCATCGTCCGTTTTGTCTGATGTTTTCCCCTTCACTGCTTGGCCGGCTCCCCACCTCAAGACGATAGGTATTTTATATATGTAAATTGTATGTTATTGTAAATAACCATAATAATCATTTTGTAATATTGTTTTTAAGTTGTATAAAGATGTGTTTTCTTGCAGACATTGGCTGTGAAGTTGGTAAGTTGGTTGGTAAGTATATAGTACATGTATCTGTCTTGTATTGCAAGTAACATTTACAGCATGTACATATTTGTATATTTTTCCATATGTTTGCTGGTAAATATTTGAAACTTGCAGGAATTGGCTGCAAATGTATACATTTGCATACTAAATGTATTAATTGTAAGTTAAATTTTCAATTGACTGAAATTAACTGTTCAGTTTCCCTGTTCCTTATTGGTCCTTAACCCCTTCTCCCTAGCCATTAATCTTTTGTGCCCAATTCCAAACTTTAGGCCAGGGTTAGTATGGAATTGGACATTTGTTTCTAGTTAGTGTTTGCATATCTGGAGGTTCTAGATTTGTGTACGTAATATGTCAGAAGTGTCCTGGAGCCCATTACACAGCAGGGTGGAGTCATCACCATATTGCTACACCTATCCAAGCCCCATCAGGTCAAACACTAAAAAAGATAGTGTAGGGGGTTAAAGGCCTGAATTAAACTGGGTAACAAAATATATAATTTAAATAAATTAAAATATCTCGGCCTGTACCTTGACGTGGTGAGAGGGCTTCCAACTAAACCAGGCCCATGTTATTGAAAATTGAGTATCCTTTCTGTTTGCTTTTCCATCCCATCACCCGACTGAGACAAGTGACAGGAAGAACTAGCTGCAGCACCTGTCTCTAGATTCTGCCTCTTCACTCTCTCCTCATCCTTTAACTCTTTCTCTCCTCTCCCTCCAGATGAAATTCTGCATCTAGTGACGTCTGATTGCCCAACAATCTGACCATTCATCCCATCCCCTCCTCCATCTCATTACATCATCTAAAGCTACTGTTATTGTCATGTTGTCATTATCTGTTAATAAAGTTTGCTAGCCGTATCATACTGGGCACATAATATGTGAGATACACAGATGAACTAAAAACACTAGCACTGCAAACACTCAGAACAAAGAGAGCAGCAGTGTATGGACTTCAAGTCCCCCTTCCTAGACTGGCTGCCTGTTGAGAACAAGTGACAGGCAGAACCTTCCAACCACACAGCACCCACCTCTCCATTCCACACACCAGAATTAAGTATTTCAGTCTGATTGCCATGTGAGTGTACAAAAAAAAAGTTGGAAAAATGTTTTATGACACGCCTGTACCACAAAAATATGAAAGTTTATATATTTAAATCGTAAATATTGCCAGCTTGGTTTTCACAGCTGTTTCACAAGGTGTTCATTGCTGTAAATTGTAACGTATCCCTTGATGGTATTTGTTAGTTCAACATGATTCATTGTTGTATCCTAGTACCTATAATATGTACATATATATTCTACCACAGGGGTGTACTAATGAGCTATGCGAGATAGAAAAATAATGAATCATAATAGAGGACAACTGAAATAATATTAGAAAAAACAAGGGAAGGGAAGCTCAAAATAAAAACATGCCAGCCAGACAAGCCAGTGTATGAATCAAGCTGATTTGCATATTAATGAATTACTTTGTGATCTGTAAGGTAAGTAACATTAATGTGTCAAGCAGATTACACGTTTTCTTTGCTATTTCCGAAACCTAGCAACGTTTAAGACATTGATTTCATGTTGTGGAAATGTTAACAAGGTACCCAAAAGTGGTTTGAAGTAATGTTTTCATCTTATTAGCGAAACAAAACTAATTCAAACAGCAAAAATTATCGCGGAAATCTGCTTTGTTTAACATAGCGGGGATGAAAAGAATGTCATTTAGGCTGTAATAATCACCAAAATTCGACACATTAGGTCATCACACCGTTGATATAGCAACGGACGCTAATAGTTTATTGAATCCCATTGTTACGCAGAGGGGGACACTTTTGAGTGACTGTCAGTGACTGATATAACAAGAGAAAAACTGCAGATACACAACCACATTCTAAAACTGCACCTTGTGTATTCTACTATTCTAACTCTCAACATTAACTTGAGACCCCGACTGAGTTTTCTTTCTTTCTTAAAAAAAAAAAAAAATCATCCGCGGGCCTACAAAATGCGGGCCACAGGCAGCCAGTTGCCCATCCCTGGCCTATGGTATCCATTTTACAACATACTCCCAGTATATTGTACCTCATCAACAAAACTTCTCTTTATCCTGTTAATGGCTAAACAAAAACCAAATACTATTTGATGTGGATTCCTTAGACAAATGTGTGATGTCTGGAATAATTATTATGCTACAGTATACTCTCTGTTCACTATCTCCCAGGTATAGGGCTTTGTCTGAGTGCTGAGAGCACAGCGAATTAGAAACATAAACAACAATCCTGCAGGGCTGAGGACTGAACAGCTGTTTGCCAAAGTGCTCTGAATGCATTACTAAAAATACCGGAGTGCCTGTCGATTAAACTCATGCCTTATTCAAGTATTTTTTTGGACAATACACTTTTCACATCAGTATCACTACGTGTGCGGAGAGTAATATGTTTGTTAATATGTTGAGTAGTAATAATAATATTTTATTATTATAGCATTACAGTAAACAGAAAAAGTTGCAGGGGAAATTAGAGTTAAATGTCAATCCATCTCTTTTCTTTTCAAAAGAGGAAAGAAAAGATTAGGAAAAAAACTGTTGCCAGAAGAGAGAGTGGGTGAGAGATGTTTGCCAGTAGGGTGGCAGCTCTGACAGAGGGGACACCACTTTAATATGAGATGGGATTGGCTGTCACCAAAAACACAGGCAAAGACAAAGACGAAGAAAGCTGACAAAGTCTTTCTCCTGCAGTGAACATCGCTGTCTGTCTCTACCTACCTACAGAGCCTTCAGAAAGTATTCACACTCCTTGACTCCACATTTTGCTGTTACAGCCTGAATAAAAAAATGTCCGACACACAATTACCCATAATGTCAAAGTGGAATTACATTTTTCAAAATGTTTACATATTAATTAAAAATGAAAATCTGAAATGTCTTTAGACAATAAGTATTCAACCCCTTTGTTTTCGCAAGCCTAAATAAGTTCAGGACTAAACATTTGCTAAACAAGTCACATAATAAGTTGCATGGACTCACTCTGGTTGCAATACTAGTGTTTAACATGATTTTTGAATGACTACCTCATCTCTGTAAGGTCCCTCAGAAGAGCAGTGAATTTCAAACACATATTTAACCACAAAGACCAGGGAGATTTTCCAATGCCTCACAAAGGAGGACACATATTGGTAGATGGGTAAAAAATTAAAAAAGAAGACACTGAATATCCCTTTGAGCATGGTGAAGTTATTAATTACACTTTGGATGGTGTATCAATACACCCAGTCACTAAAAAGATACAGGCGTCCTTCCTAACTTAGTTGCTGGAGAGGAAGGAAACAGCTCAGGGATTTCACCATGAGGTCAATGGTGGCTTTTAAACAGTTACAGAGTTTAATGGCTGTGATGGGAGAAAACTGAGAATAAATCA
This sequence comes from Coregonus lavaretus, assembly GCF_964263955.1. Lineage (NCBI taxonomy): Eukaryota > Metazoa > Chordata > Actinopteri > Salmoniformes > Salmonidae > Coregonus > Coregonus lavaretus. Next base: position 3,195,155 of record NC_140011.1, on the reverse strand, counting down.
ACAACATTGTAGTGACTCCAAAATACTAACCTTATTGACAGAGGGAAAAGAAGGAAGCCTGTACAGAATAAACATATTCTAAAACATGCATCATGTTTGCAACAAGGCAAAAAAAGTGGCAAAGCAATTACATTTTTGTCCTGAATACAAAGTAAAACATTTCGGGCAAATCCAATAGAACACATTACAGAGTACCACTCCTCATATTTTCAAGCATAGTGGTGGCTGCATCTTGTTATGGGTATGCTTGTAATCGTTAAGGACTGGGGAGTGTTTCAGGAAAATAAATAAATAGAATGGTGCTAAGCACAGGCCAAATCCTAGGGGAGAACCTGGTTCAGTCTGCTTTCCACCAGACACTGGGAGATTAATTCACCTTTCGGCAGGACAATAACCTAAAACACAAGGCCAAAGTTCCTTACTAAGAAGACAATGAATGTTCGAGTTACAGTTTTGACTTAAATGTACTTGAAAATCTATGGCAAGACCTGAAAAGGGTTGTCTAGCAATGACCAACAACCAATTTGACAGAGCTTAAAGAATTTCGAAAAGAATAATGGGCAAATGTTGCACAATCCAGGTGTGGAACGCTCTTAGAAATGTACCCAGAAAGACTCACTGTTGTAATCGCTGCCAAAGGTGCTTCTACAAAGTATTGAATCAGGGGTGTGAATACTTTTTCATTCTCAATAAACGTGCAAAGATGTAAAAAATATTTTCACTTTGTCATTATGTGGTATTGTGTGTAGATGGGTGACATTTAAAAACATATTTAATCCATTTTGAATGCAGGCTGTAACATAACAAAATAAATCAAGGGGTATGAATACTTTCTGAAGGCACTGTACTCTGATTAAGGCCAAAAGCCGAAACTTTTTTTATTAACTTCCACTGTCGTTCAAGAGTTGCTGAATCTCCTCTCTACCTAACTCAATCAAATTCAATCAAATGTATTTAATAAACCCCTTTTACATCAACAGTTGTGATCTATCACCATCAACAAGGTTCACCCTAACCACAATTATCACTATAATTGAAAACAAATCAAATACATTTTTATTGGTCGTGTGCACATATTTTGCATATGTTATCGCGGGTGTAGCAAAATGCTTATGTTCCTATCTCCAACAGAGCAGTAATATCTAACAATACATGCAAATGCAACAAATAAAAATAAAGAAATATAGAAATATTAGAATGAGCAATGTCAGAGTCCAGAAAATAAATATATATGTACAGTGAGGGAAAAAAGTATTTGATCCCCTGCTGATTTTGTACGTTTGCCCACTGACAAAGACATGATCAGTCTATAATTTTAATGGTAGGTTTATTTGAACAGTGAGAGACAGAATAACAACAAAAAAATCCAGAAAAATGCATGTCAAAAATGTTATAAAATAATTTGCATTTTAATGAGGGAAATAAGTATTTGACCCCCTCTCAATCAGAAAGATTTCTGGCTCCCAGGTGTCTTTTATACAGGTAACGAGCTGAGATTAGGAGCACACTCTTAAAGGGAGTGCTCCTAATCTCAGTTTGTTACCTGTATAAAAGACACCTGTCCACAGAAGCAATCAATCAATCAGATTCCAAACTCTCCACCAAAGTTCACAGTTCTCATGAGCGGCAGTGGCCAGCGTGGGCGGCACTGTGTTTTCTCGATGCGGGCGAAGAAGGTGTTTAGCTTGTCCGGGAGCAAGGTGTCAGTGTCCGCGACATGTCTCGTTTTCCCTTTATAATCCGTGATTGTCTCGAGTCCGTGCCACATAAGTCTTGTGTCTGAGCTGTTGAATTGCGACTCCACTTTGTCTCTGTACTGACGTTTTGCCTGTTTGCCTTATAGAGGGCATAGCTGGACTGTTTGTACTCATCCATGTTCCCAGTCACCTTGCCATGTTTCAAAGCGGTGGTTCGGGCTTTCAGTTTTGCCGAATGCTAATTGTCACAGTGGGAACAACATCATCTATGCAGTTCCTGATGAACTCAGTCACCAACTCAGTGAATACATCAATGTTATTCTCAGAGGCAAATCAGAATATATCTCAAAACAATCTTGAAGCCTAGATTCCGATTGGTCAGACCAACGTTGAACAGTCCTTATCACGGGTACTTCCTGTTTAAGTTTCTACCTATATAGGGAGGAGCAGAAATTAGGTGTGATCAGATTTTCCGAAGGGAGGGCGGGGGAGGGCCTTGTAGCTGTCCTGGAAGGGGGAGGAGCAAAGGTCCACAATTCTTAATGAGTGACTAGCGCAGACAATGTGTTGATAAAACTTTGGTAGGGTTTTCCTCAGATGTGCTTTATTAAAGTCCCCAGCTACAATAAATGCCACCTCAGGTTATGCGGTTTCCAGTGTCCAGTGTAGTTCCTTGAGAGCCGCCGCGGTGTCGGCTTGAAGGGGAATATACACATCTGTGATGATGACCGAAGAGAATTCTCTTGGGAGGTAATTGACAGTGAGGTATTCCAGATTGGGAGAACAAAAGGACTTGAGTTCGTATACATTACCACAATCACACTGTGAGTAGTTAATCATGAAACATACACCTCCACCTTTCTTTTTCTTGGAGAGTTCTTTCTTCCTGTCTGCACGATGTACGGATAACCCCATTGGCTGTATGGACGGGGACAGTACATCTGGAGAAAGCCATGACTCTGTGAAACAGAGTATGTCCAGGGACTGAACATTAACGAGTAACATACTCGTAAGCGGTGGATGGTATGCACGCCTCCTGAGTCGGACTAAAAGCCCACTCCGTATTTCCCTTCTCCATCGGCGGCATCTAGGAGCAGCCCTTGGGATGAGTGGAAATGCCTCTGGGGGTGCGGACAAAGGATCCAATTCAGGTACGTCTTCTGGTCGAAATGCTGGTGAGTGACCGCCGATCTAATATCCCAAAGTTATTTTCGGCTGTAGGTAATAATGCAAGAAACATTCTGAGCAAATAATGTAAGAAATAACACACACACACACACACAAAATACTGCAAACTTGGCTACGAACTGGGTACAGGGCGGCCATGTCTGTCAGCGGCATCTTGTCCACACTGACCTGGCCTTTGATTGTGTAGTCAGCAAGGATATTGAGCAGCTTGTAGAACACCTCAAACCAGGGCAGATAGCTGTAAGAAAAGAAACACAGAGTTGAGAATTTAAGGATAACACTATAAACTGCTGTGTCTAACGTATTATGAATGAATGTACGCCTTCCATCATCATTCCATCCACACGCATCCTTATTCAGAAAAATTCAAAACTAAGAACAGATATAGCCCCTGGTTCACCCCAGACTTGACTGCCCTTGACCAGCACAAAAACATCCTGTGGCGTACTGCATTAGCATCGAACAGCCCCCGCGATATGCAACTTTTCAGGGAAGTCAGGAACCAATATACACAATCATTTAGGAAAGCAAAGGCTAGCTTTTTCAAACAGAAATGTGCATCCTGTAGCACTAACTCCAAAAGGTTTTGAGACACTTTAAAGTCCATGGAGAATAAGAGAACCTCCTCCCAGCTACCCACTGCTCTGAGGCTAGGAAACACTGTGACCACCGATAAATCTACGATAATCGAGAATTTCAATAAGCATTTTGCTACGGCTGGCCATGCTTTCCACCTGGCTATCCCTACCATGGCCACCAGCTCTGCACCCTCCGCTGCAACTTGCCCATGCCCCCCACCACTTCTCCTTCACCCAAATGCAGATAGCTGATGTCCTGAAAGAGCTGCAAAATCTGGACCCCTACAAATCAGCTGGGCTAGACAATCTGGACCCTTTATTTCTAAAATTTGCCGCCGAAATTGTGGCAACCCCTATTACTAGCCTGTTCAACCTCTCTTTCGTATCGTCTGAGATCCCCAGAGATTGGAATGCTGCAGCGGTCTTCAAAGAGGGTGACACTCTAGATCCAAACTGTTACAGACCTATATCCATCCTGCCCTGCCTTTTTTGTGTATGGGTGGTCCTCTGTAGCTCAGCTGGTAGAGCACGGCGCTTGTAACGCCAAGGTAGTGGGTTCGATCCCCGGGACCACCCATACACAAAAAAAAATGTATGCACGCATGACTGTAAGTCGCTTTGGATAAAAGCGTCTGCTAAATGACATATTATTATTATTATTAAAAATATTTGAAAGCCAAGTTAACAAACAAATCACCAACCATTTCGAATCCCACCGTACCTTCTCCGCTATGCAATCTGGTTTCCAAGCTGGTCATGGGTGCACCTCAGCCACGCTCAAGGTCCTAAACGATATAATAACCGCGATCGATAAAAGACAGTACTATGCAGCCGTCTTTATCGACCTGGCCAAGGCTTTTGACTCTGTCAATCACCACATTCTTATTGGCAGACTAAATAGCCTTGCTTTCTCAAATGACTGCCTCACCTGGTTCACCAACTACTTCTCAGATAGAGTTCAATGTGTCAAATCGGAGGGCCTGTTGTCTGGACCTCTGGCAGTCTCTATGGGGGTGCCACAGGGTTCAATTCTCGGGCCGACTCTATTCTCTGTGTATACAGTGGGGGAAAAAAGTATTTAGTCAGCCACCAATTGTGCAAGTTCTCCCACTTAAAAAGATGAGAGAGGCCTGTAATTTTCAGCATAGGTACACGTCAACTATGACAGACAAATTGAGACAAAAAATTCCAGAAAATCACATTGTAGGATTTTTAATTAATTAATTTGCTAATTATGGTGGAAAATAAGTATTTGGTCACCTACAAACAAGCAATATTTATGGCTCTCACAGACCTGTAACTTCTTCTTAAATAGGCTCCTCTGTCCTCCACTCGTTACATGTATTAATGGCACCTGTTTGAACTTGTTATCAGTATAAAATACACCTGTCCACAACCTCAAACAGTCACACTCCAAACTCCACTATGGCCAAGACCAAAGAGCTGTCAAAGGACACCAGAAACTAAATTGTAGACCTGCACCAGGCTGGGAAGACTGAATATGCAATAGGTAAGTAGCTTGGTTTGAAGAAATCAACTGTGGGAGCAATTATTAGGAAATGGAAGACATACAAGACCACTGATAATCTCCCTCGATCTGGGGCTCCACGCAAGATCTCACTCCGTGGGGTCAAAATGATCACAAGAACGGTGAGCAAAAATCCCAGAACCACACGGGGGGACCTAGTGAATGACCTGCAGAGAGCTGGGACCAAAGTAACAAAGCCTACCATCAGTAACACACTACGCCGCCAGGGACTCAAATCCTGCAGTGCCAGACGTGTCCCCCTGCTTAAGCCAGTACATGTCCAGGCCCGTCTGAAGTTTGCTAGAGTGCATTTGGATGATCCAGAAGAGGATTGGGAGAATGTCATATGGTCAGATGAAACCAAAATATAACTCTTTGGTAAAAACTCAACTCGTCGTGTTTGGAGGACAAAGAATGCTGAGTTGCTTCCAAAGAACACCATACCTACTGTGAAGCATGGGGGTGGAAACATCATGCTTTGGGGCTGTTTCTCTGCAAAGGGACCAGGACGACTGATCCGTGTAAAGGAAAGAATGAATGGGGCCATGTATCGTGAGATTTTGAGAGAAAACCTCCTTCCATCAGCAAGGGCATTGAAGATGAAACGTGGCTGGGTCTTTCAGCATGACAATGATCCCAAATACACCGCCCGGGCAACGAAGGAGTGGCTTCGTAAGAAGCATTTCAAGGTCCTGAGTGGCCTAGCCAGTCTCCAGATCTCAACCCCATAGAAAATCTTTGAAGGGAGTTGAAAGTCTGTGTTGCCCAGCGACAGCCCCAAAACAGCACTGCTCTAGAGGAGATCTGCATGGAGGAATGGGTCAAAATACCAGCAACAGTGTGTGAAAAACTTGTGAAGACTTACAGAAAACGTTTGACCTGTGTCATTGCCAACAAAGGGTATATAACAAAGTATTGAGAAACTTTTGTTATTGACCAAATACTTATTTTCCACCATAATTTGCAAATAAATTCATTAAAAATCCTACAATGTGATTTTCTGGATTTTCTTTTCTCATTTTGTCTGTCATAGTTGACGTGTACCTATGATGAAAATTACAGGCCTCTCTCATCTTTTTAAGTGGGAGAACTTGCACAACTGGTGGCTGACTAAATACTTTTTTTCCCCACAGTACCAATGATGTCGCTCTTGCTGCTGGTGACTCTCAGATCCACCTCTACGCAGACGACACCATTTTGTATACATCTGGCCATTCATTGGACACTGTGTTAACAAACCTCCAAACGAGCTTCAATGCCATACAACACTCCTTCTGTGGCCTCCAACTGCTCTTAAACGCTAGTAAAACTAAAAGCATGCTCTTCAATCGAACGCTGCTTGCACCCACCCGCCCGACTAGAATCACTACTCTCGGCGGGTCTCTGTGGACAACTACAAATACCTAGGTTCTGGTTAGACCGTAAACTCTCCTTCCAGACTCACATTACGCATTTCCAATCCAAAGTTAAATCTAGAATTGGCTTCCTATTTCGCAACAAAGCCTCCTTCACTCATGCTGCTAAACATGCCCTCGTAAAACTGACTATCCTACCGATCCTTGACTTCGGCGATGTCATTTACAAAATAGCTTCCAACACTCTACTCAGCAAATTGGATGTAGTCTATCACAGTGCAATCTGTTTTGTCACCAAAGCCCCATATACTACCCACCATTGTGACCTGTACGTTCTCGTTGGCTGGCCCTCACTACATATTCGTCGCCAAACCCACTGGCTCCAGGTCATCTATAAATCTCTTCTAGGCAAATCCCCGCCTTATCTTAGCTCATTGGTCACCATAGCAACACCCACCCGTAGTATGCATTCCAGCAGGTATATCTCACTGGTCATCCCCAAAGCCAACACCTCCTTTGGCCACCATTCCTTCCAGTTCTCTGCTGCAAATGACTGGAACGAACTGCAAAAATCTCTGAAGCTGGAGAAACTTATCTCCCTCACTATCTTTAAGCATCAGTTGTCAGAGCAGCTTACCGATCACTGCACCTGTACACAGCCCATCTGTAATTAGCCCACCCAACTACCTCATCCCCATATTGTTATTTACATTGTTATTTATTTTGCTAATTTGCACCCCAGTATATCTATTTGCACATCATCTTCTGCACATCTATCACTCCAGTGTTAATACTAAATTGTAATTATTTTGCACTATGGCCTATTTATTGCTTTACCTCCATAACTTACTACATTTGCACACACTGTATATAGATTTTCTATTGTGTTATTGACTGTATGTTTTGTTTATTCCATATGTAACTCTGTGTTTGTTGTTTTTATCGTACTGCTTTGCTTTATCTTGGCCAGGTCGCAGTTGTAAATGAAAACTTGTTCTCAACTGGCTTACCTGGTTAAATAAAGGTGAAATAAAATAAAAATAAATATTATATTATACATTACCCTGTTACCAATTTGTCAAGGGCACCCATACATATTTTTGTGCCCCATTCCATGGAAAGGAATGTGAATAATAGGGGAAGTAGCTTTCATCAAGACAATTATATCTGAGAGCGAGAGAGAAGGGGGGACTGGACACAGTGAGCAGTGGTGTGTCATCTCCAGTGGTTCCTCTACCTCAGGGTTTCCCAAACTCTGTGCACGTTTTGTTTTTTCACCTAAGTAGCACTACACAGCTGATTCAAATAATCAACGAATCTTCAACCTTTGATAATTTGAATCCTCATTGTAGTGTTGGTGGGGTCCTGAGGACCGGCGAGTTTGGGAAACGCTGCTCTACATGGTCTGGTTCTCACTCACCAAGTCATTCATCTGACAGCAGCTGTGCTTGTGTGTGTGTGTGTGTGTGTGTGTGTGGCCAGCAATGAGCATTCAGGGGGTATCCTTTAGGAGGCGGGCTCGTCAAGAATACAGAACAGGAGCCGTGCTCTCTCTCTCTCTTCTCCTCTGGCCCTGAGGGTGACTGGGTGAAAGAGAGAGATAAGAGGTACAGGGGCTAGAGAGGGGTAAAGTGCAAGGGGTGAAGGGAAGAGAGGGGAGAAGGGGAAGTGAGAAGTGGGTGAAAGGGGAGGGAGGTAGCCAAAGGTGAACGAAAAAGCAGGAGTGCATGAGGAAGGCATATGACAAAAATGTGAGGAAAAACAAGAGACAAACATAAAAAAAACGGGAGGTGGGGATTGAGCGAGACAAAGAGGAGGAGAAATATGTCTGATAGCAGCCAGCAACCATCTCTCTTTCCCTCTATTTCACTCTCGCTTTCTCTCTATCTGCCACACGTCTCGGTCCTGCGAGCAAAGTCGTCGAAGTCCTCAGCCTTATTTATAATATCTTGACAAGACACACCAGTGGCTGACGCTTGTTGCTTCGCTGAGTGAGACCGGGACGGGCGGTGTGCTGAAAAAAAACAGTTCCCTCATTACGGAGACAGGTTTAACGGGCGAGCCGCTGGCAAGGCTAATTTGACTGGGCCCGTTTGTATTTACATTTGGAGCGACTGGCGAGGTGGCTGATTGTGGGGCTACACCTCCTCGTCGCCTATAATTGCGACCGCCAGTCGGCCGTGAATGTGCCCGCCAAGAGGGGCTCTCTTGCTCATTACCATAGCGGACATTGCCACTAGCTTCACCAACCCACCCTCCCCTACCACCACCCATTCCCCTCGCTTGAGATCCAACGGCTGACACCAACTGACTCCTTGACGAGCCTTTCCTATGACTGTTCCGCGCTCAACCACTTTGTGCTTAATCCTCCTTCGGCCTTCATCCAGGTCGTATTCAAGGATCATATGCCTCTATTGAAATTCTATGCAAAAAAGTGTGGCTTCGGTTAATATCGATACCGAAAACAATGGTGAATAAATTAGTTTAGCCCATCTAGCCATGCAGATCCCCACATCTCAAGTTTTGAGTTGGTTCAAAACAAGACACTCTTGCTCTTTCCATGCTCTGCCAGTATTGGTATACTTTGGTACCTGTCTTGGTACAGATTACCAGTAATGTGTTGACTTGACCACTAAAATCTAGATAAACCCTGGGGAACATTAAGTGTATCCCTGGTATCAGGGGTTAATGGCATAAAAGCAACCAAGCAGAAAAACCTTTAAATTAATTAGACCAAGCAGATTGTCAGTTCACCCATATAAAAATATAAAAACTAATAGTAAATCTGAGATGGCATTAAGGCCTTACCAGCTACACTATTACCATAAACAAAAACAGGCTGGCTTTACTGGAAAACCCACTTGGGAATGAACCAGCAAACAATTCCTAAATTACCCTGCAGGTGTCTATTGCATTCGTATGTAGGTATAACCAAATGGGTATCAAGTGTGTGTGAGATTCAACACCATATCAGCCCTTCGAGGCATTAGCTCTGGGGGGGATCAGATCTCAAGCGGATCTCAAATGAGATTACACCTCACGGCAAACTGCCTCCGCTACACAGAGAGGCTTTCAACAAGTCGGAAAAGTCGGAACTTAAAGTATCTCCAGGTACAGCAGCCTTTCCTGTTGCGTTCTTTCCCTCCCTCCCTTTCACTGTCCCTCCCTCCCTCCATCCCAGGGAGGCATGGCTGGGCCTAAGCGATCCTGTTACACCACTGACAGTGCTCTCCATTGGCACCGTCTGTCCCAGGGGGGTGAGAGAGGACTGGGGAGGGGGGGACTAAGAGATGAGGCTGCTGCTGGCCTGCTTCAGATTGAGCACACCTTGACTGTGTCACTCAGCGGCAGCGAGAAGCCACCATGCACCGCAGGGAGCGGCGTGGGCAGGGAGGTGTGTGTTTACGGTTTGTGGGAGGATGTGTGTGTGTGCCTGTGAGGGTGTGTGTGTATATCTCTGTCCATGCGCATGTGTCTGTGTCTAGGGAAAAGGCCTGGTTCGAACTTCTCATGGCAAGCTGAAGCCACATAGAATACGAATCCGTTTCTCCCCAGTGACTTTAACCCTGGTTCTGGACCAGCTTCTGAATCTGTTTACAGAAGTGTGGGAGAAGTGTTTTTTTAAAATCATATACAAAGCTGCAAGGTGATCTGGTTGGGTCTACGTATAAAAAAAAAAAAAAAAGATACGCTAAAATATGCTATGCATTTTTTAATTGTGAGAAAAATAGGAGGATTTTAGTAAGGAGGGTACAAGGTTAGTATGTGACCTGCATGTGCAACGGCAGCCAATTCTGTTCTGGGTGCAGAGTTTATGTACCGTCGGCCGCTCGCGGGTCCTTTAATATTCTGCATTTCATTAGCCCAGATGAGCGCTAAACATCCTTGACTCTGCAAGGGGGATCAGTGTTGGGAGCTAGGATTATTCCGAGCTGCACATCACACCACCTTGTCCTCTCCCTTTCCTCCCCTCCACAGCTACTGCCTCCTAATGAGGCCTGGCCTCATTTCTCATGAATGAAGTGGCGAGCATCAACAATGGCCCATGATAGAAATGCAGAAGGGTTATGATAGGTATGGCCAATGATCACTGGAATACAAAGAGCCGCAGTGGTGGAGTAGTATGATATGGCGAACCAAATCCTAATGTGCAGCCTGGTATCAGAATATATGTGTCACTTGGTGATGCTTTTGCAAAAAATATGCATGACAATGGGCGTCAATGAGCTTTGCAGCCAACCATTGTTTGGTTGATCGTTTGAGTCTGTGTGAGGCGCAAACATAAAATCTGACAGTTCATTATTAACGCCATCCTCGTTGTTTGTTGAATTTGACTAGTAAGAAAGTCTCTATTCCTGGATTTAAGGATGGATGGACAACATGTGCAGTATTTATATGGGTGACTAGTTTATTTGAGTAGGGACAGATGCAGTAACATTGACATTGCAATTTACAACAGTAATATGCATTGCACCATAACACGTTAGCTTGCGCTAATTTACTGTGCCCGTCCCTAGATAGACAGTAACATGACAAGAAAATCCAGAAAAGAAAGAAAAAACAATGAAAAAAGTGAATAAATAATGAACAAAATATAAACACAACATGCAAGAATTTCAAAGATTTTTGTGAGTTACAGTTCATATGAGGAAATCAGTCAATTGAAATAAATAAATTAGGCCCTAATCTTTTACATGACTGGGAATACAGATATGCATCTGTTGGTCACAGATACATAAAAAAAAAAAAAGTAGGGGCATCAAATCAAATCACATTTTATTTGTCACATACACGTGTTTAGCAGATGTTATAGCGGGTGTAGTGAAATGCTTGTACTTTCAGAAAATCAGAAAACCAGTCAGTATCTAGTGAGACCACAATTTGCCTCATGCAGCACAACACATCTCCTTCATATAGAGTTGATCAGGCTGTTGATTGTGGCCTGTGGAATGTTGTCTCACTCCTCTTCAATGGCTGTGGGAAGTTGCTGGATACTGGCGGGAACTGGAACACGCTGTCGTACACATCGATCCAGAGCTTCCCAAACATGCTCAATGGGTGACATGTCTGGTATGCAGGCCATGGAAGAACTGGGACATTTTGAACTTCCAGGAATTGTGTACAGATCCTTGCGACATGGGGCTGTGCATTATCATGCTGAAACATGAGGTGATGGCTGCGGATGAATGGCACGACAATGGGCCTCAGGATCTCGTCACGGTATCCCTGTGCATTCAAATAGCCATTGATCAAATGCAATTGTGTTCATTGTCCGTAGCTTATGCCTGCCCATACCATAACCAAGAGTGTGCAAAGCTGTCATCAAGGCAAAGGGTGGCTATTTGAAGAATCTCAAATATAAAATGTATTTTGATTTGTTTAACACTTTATTGGTTACTACATGATTCTATATGTGTTAAGTTGATGTCTTCACTATTATTCTAATAAAGAAAAACCCTTGAATGAGTAGGTGTGTCCAAACTTTTGACTGGTAGTGTACACATAAACAATGAAAACAAATGACAAAACATACAGTTTCACAAACACAGTCCCAAACCAAGCCCAGCCCAAGACTAAAATACCCAGCACAATGGAAAATAGCCATTGCCCTCTAGTCCAGAACCTGGCATTATCCGTGTCCAGAAACCCTGTTAAGAGGTCTATAACTGATCACGTTGGCAGCAATTTGAGCCAGGCTTTTACTTTAACCAGAGAAGGTTGACTAAGCGACTGTACATCAGAACTCTACAGTTACCAATATTCAATGTCAAGCATGAGTTATCAAGCCATTCTACAATTGAAACCATATGTTGTGTCAACACATCAGTAGGGACATCAAATGTTCAGCCTGCTGCAGATACCCTATGGATGCTCTAGTCTAGTTAAATTGTGCTTAGGAGCATTGTTTTACTGTCTTCATGGTTAAAGTAGGAAGAAATAGATGTCATTGTTGTAAACATGTGTGAGTGTGCTACATTTACTATCATCATATATTAAAATATTGAATTACTTTGACATATTTAATTATGTTATATTACACAATCCCTATGGTGGACAGAACGTGTTACTACATTACACAGACTAACGTTTTCACCACACAACAATTACTGGAAATACACATCCTTTTTACCTCAGATTGGTGATGTTAGTATAAAAGTTTATAGTCATCACGATATCACAAAATCTATTGCTTAAAAAAAATCTATTTCTTTGGTTTATTACCAGTGTTTTTGTGATATGCGCCTCCCATAATTAATGGATTTGAGGGTTAAGCTATAATTCAAAATACAAGTAATCTGAACACAAGATGTGAAATGTATGTGTAGGGAGTAACTTTTATGTATTGGTCTTCAAACTATCACAACTTATTTAAGCATATTGATTATGAATTTGGACATCTTAAACCTGTGTTTTGACACTCGGCCAGAAATCAGAAAGCCATGACAACAGAAAGCACCAACAGTATCATTTCAATGTTCAATGTTTTAAGAATATAAATGGCACTTTTAACATAATTTTCCTACAGGATTCTACTTTATCAGGTGAAAACTACTGAATGTGCCAAAAAACATGCTATGATTTATTGATTTCGGTGATATTAGTGAAATCCTGAAAATATGTTTGTCCTGGCTAACATCAGTAACCACAAGACATGTTTTTCCTACCGCATAAACTACAGTGTCGTCAGCATAGATCTGAATACTAGCCACTGGACACACATCAGGCAGATCATTTATGTATAAACAACAACAAAAAACTAGAACCAATCCTTGTGGGACACCCATTCTGCTTTTCAGGGCTACAGACCTTATGTTATTGATCACTACACTTTGTTCCCTGTTCTTGAGATCAAATCATCTTAGTGCTTTGTTAGAAATGTTTTACCTTGAAGGTTTTGAGACCAGGATGCTGTGATTAAAGGTGTCAAAAGTGCTGCTTAAATCGAGAAAAATAACGCCAACCATATTGCCTTGGTCCAATCAATGTTTAAAACTATCTATCAGAAAACAGTTCGCTGTTTCTGTTGAGTGTTTACGTTTAAAGACAAATTGCTGTGAATGCAGGAATTGATTATCCTCCAAGTAGGCCATTAAATGCTCTGCAACAACTTTCTCCAACACTTGTGATAGAACTGGAAGAATGCCAATCGGCCTATAGTTACATGCCTAGTCGACTTCATCCGATTTAATAATGGGCGTTACCAGTGCCCCCTCTGGAAACTGTGTAGTTCTTATTGACAGATTTATCAGGTGGGTGAGAGGCTTGACTGTATTTGTCACTGTATTTCTTAAATAGTACTGTCTAGGCCGCCCGAGTTGCACAGCGGTCTAAGGCACTGCATCGCAGTGTTGAGGCGTCACTACAGGCTGGGGTTCGATCCCAGGCTGTTTCACAGCCGGCCGTGACCGTGAGTCCCATAGGGTGGCGCATAATTGGCAGAGCGTCGTCCGGGTTAGGGGAGGGTTTGGCCGAGGGGGGGGGCTTTCCTTGGCTCATCGCGCTCTAGCGACTCTAGTGGCAGGCCAGACACCTGCAAGCTGACTTCAGGCGTCAGTTGAACGGTGTTTCCTCTGACACATTGGTGCAGCTGGCTTCCAGGTTAAGCGAGAAGGTGTTAAGAAGCAGCGTGGCTTGGTGGGTCATGTTTCGGAGGACACATGACTCGACCTTCGCCTCTCCCGAGCCCGTTGGGGAGTTGCAGCGATGAGACAACATTGTAACTACAAATTGGGTATCACGAAATTGGAGAGAAAAAGGGGGTAAAATAAAAAAATACTTTCTAAATTAAGATTTCTGCATGACCTACAGTAAGACTTCTCTGTAATTTCAACAGTAAAACACTCTAGAATGCACAGTAAAATACCATACATGTGTTTTACAGCATTAATGCTGTCGATTGCACTGCATTATGGGTAAAATACTGCTATTAACTGTAATTGGAAACCTCCTGCAATATCTTTACAGTAATAGCTTATGCCTACTGTAGATTCAAATGATCAGTTTCAGGCGCAACCTCATACTGTCGAGACACATGAAGCTCAGACTATTTTAGAAAATATCTTCTTGAAGTGGTTGTGAAGTGGAATAATATTTTCAGCAGCTGCTGGGTAGGTACCTTGACTGGTTTTTTTTTATTTGTTTTTTTGTTTTTTTATCTATGGGTTAGATCAGCTTAATATTGCAGATAGATTGTAACTTCCATCAATGTAATTGTCTGCATCACTTCCAATCCCCCATGTTTTTTATATATATACTCCCCTTTATTACTTTTCAACCCCACCATCCTTTCCCTACTTGGGGTAAATTAGTGAACAACAATGCTTAGGCCTCTACTTCCAGCTTATACTTACTATCTACATTTTATGGACACAGTCAATTTTACAATAATTATATTTTATTTGTTTTTGCTCCTGAACTACTTCTACTCTCAACCTCTCCGATCATTTTCATGATGTCCATCCGGTTTGCTTCTACAGTGGGGAGAACAAGTATTTGATACACTGCCGATTTTGCAGGTTTTCCTACTTACAAAGCATGTAGAGGTCTGTAATTTTTTATCATAGATACACTTCAACTGTGAGAGACGGAATATAAAACAAAAATCCAGAAAATCACATTGTATCATTTATTTGCATTTTATTGCATGACATAAGTATTTGATACATCAGAAAAGCAGAACTTAATATTTGGTACAGAAACTTTTGTTTGCAATTACTGAGATCATACGTTTCCTGTAGGTCTTGACCAGGTTTGCACACACTGCAGCAGGGATTTTGGCCCACTCCTCCATACAGACCTTCTCCAGATCCTTCAGGTTTCGGGGCTGTCGCTGGGCAATACAGATTTTCAGTTCCCTCCAAAGATTTTCTATTGGGTTCAGGTCTGGAGACTGGCTAGGCCACTCCAGGACCTTGAGATGCTTCTTACGGAGCCACCCCTTAGTTGCCCTGGCTGTGTGTTTCGGGTCGTTGTCATGCTGGAAGACCAAGCCACAACCCATCTTCAATGCTCTTCATGAGGGAAAGAGGTTGTTGGACAAGATCTCGCGATACATGGCCCCATCCATCCTCCCCTCAATACGGTGCAGTCGTCCTGTCCCCTTTGCAGAAAAGCATCCCTAAAGAATGATGTTTCCACCTCCATGCTTCACGGTTGGGATGGTGTTCTTGTGGTTGTACTCATCCTTCTTCTTCCTCCAAACACGGCGAGTGGAGTTTAGACCAAAAAGCTCTATTTTTGTCTCATCAGACCACATGACCTTCTCCGAGCAGGGGGACCTTGCGTGCGCTGCAGGATTTTAATCCATGACGGTGTAGTGTGTTACTAATGGTTTTCTTTGAGACTGTGGTCCCAGCTCTCTTCAGGTTATTGACCAGGTCCTGCCATGTAGTTCTGGGCTGATCCCTCACCTTCCTCATGGCCATTGATGCCCCACGAGGTGAGATCTTGCATGGAGCCCCAGACCGAGGGTGATTGACCGTCATCTTGAACTTCTTCCATTTTCTAATAATTGCGCCAACAGTTGTTGCCTTCTCACCAAGTTGCTTGCCTATTGTCCTGTAGCCCATCCCAGCCTTGTGCAGGTCTACAATTTTATCCCTGATGTCCTTACACAGCTCTCTGGTCTTGGCCATTGTGGAGAGGTTGGAGTCTGTTTGATTGAGTGTGTGGACAGGTGTCTTTTATCCAGGTAAAGAGTTCAAACAGGTGCAGTTAATACAGGTAATGAGTTGAGAACAGGAGGGCTTCTTAAAGAAAAACTAACAGGTCTGTGAGAGCCGGAAATCTTACTGGTTGGTAGGTGATCAAATACTTATGTCATGCAATAAAATGCAAATTAATTACTTAAAAATCATACAATGTGATTTTCTGGATTTTTGTTTTAGATTCCGTCTCTCACAGTTGAAGTGTACCTATGATTAAAAAAAATTACAGACCTCTACATGCTTTGTAAGTAGGAAAACCTGTAAAATTGGCAGTGTATCAAATACTTGTTTTCCCCACTGTATATGCCATATTTTTCTAACTGTGCTCTTTCCCAAAAGCTCCCAACATACAACCTATATACTTATTATGGACACAGTATGCTTACATTATTAGTTATCTTGTTATTATTTGTTGTTATTTGTTATTAGTCCCATCATTCAACGCCATTCAACACCTCCCATCTATCTCTTAACACCATCCATATAGGATTTCTATTTTTAAACTGTACTGTGATGTTTTACAAATGTTCTGAACCTTTCTATTCTCATTGCTTCTACAGATTGTGAATTAAAAATAAACATTTTTGCTAAAAGTATTATTATATTATTGATCGATTGACTATGACTTTTCAGATCACCCAGTAATGCTATCTGCAAGGTTAGTTCCAGGTAAATATTGCAATCCTTTAGCCATTCCTGGACCTGTGTCCAAAATCAAGCTACAAATGGACAGAACCAAAACAAATTATCTAATGATTCTGTCTCTTCACAGCAAAATCTGCAGAGCTGGGAAGATTGTATCCCCCATATAAATAACATTCTATTGGTAGCAATAATTTTATATAATAATTTAAATTGAAAGATTCTAATTTTTGAATCCGGTGTTGTTTAGCGTGTCAGTTCATAAACACTATGCCATGGGATCGGTATGTCAAAAATCTCTTCCCAACTATTTTGCAATCTATATGGGAAAGCTGTCAATCCTTTGGTCCTTAAATGAAACTGATATATTTTTTTATTTATCACAGTTTTCCTTAACCAATTATGTTCTTTAATGCAAGGCAAGTTCCTTACTTTCTCCCCCTTCCACTTTCCTCTTCCATTTTTGCGGTAAGGCTGCAATTATTTGGTTGTAATTTTGGGCAGAGCAGACATTTCCATATGTTTTTGTTAGCTGCATGTGCGACATAACTCCACCAGTCCTACCGATGATATCATTTACGAAGATTGTACCTTGACTTGTTTATAAGTATATTTATTGCTAGCCAACGTTGAATTGTACGTTGCATATTATTAGCTAGTTCAAGTTGACACAAGCCATTTAGGTCTACTTTCTTGCAGTTTAAAAGATATGACCAATATATTACCGGCACAGCATTTCTTTTTTTTCTTCCGATTCACGGGCCGCATTTTAAAATATGGCCTAAAACTCATATCTCAATTTTTTCAAACTTATGGGCAATTCACAATATAGTGTGTATCTCTTTATTTTTTAAAAATGTTTTCTCTAAATAAGCTTTGTTGTACAATTAAAGGTCAAATACACTGCATTTAAAATGGTCAGCAATAATCTAATGACTTCAGAGCTTGTGAAATTATACCTAGGCTGAATATATGCCTTCCACAACCATAAGACCCACTAATAATTTAATTATTTTATCAAAATAGTTGTAACTGCTTTTTTTTGCATAATCACTGATCTGGCTTTCAGGTCTGTCTATATAAATGCACTTTTTGTTACAAATGTAACCAGAACCATGCATAATGCACATTCACAAATAATGTAGCAGGCATTATAGAACATGAACACCGGTCTCATAAACAGTCTCTCGAGCACAAGCCAACATGCTAGTGAGTGGCCAGCTAGTATTTATTTTTCAAGCTTATCCAACTTGGATCTAGGTATAATTTCACAAGCCCTGAATTCAGCTAACAAGGCAAAACAGTTGAATTGTTATGAGCACAACCTTCTGTCTGTCTCCAACTGTTTGAACAGCATGCTATCCTGTCCACTTTGTTCAGATGTTGAAATCAAGTGGCCTACCTTATTTCTCAGAATGAGAATGAGTTGCCAATTCCTTATATAATTGTTTTATGCTTATTTCACATTTATAAAACACAATCATCCAAACAGCTAGCGTAACAATCTTTATTTGACAAAAATGCTGCTAGCGATACGTGGTACCATAATGCATGCGTGACAAACTGAGCATTAATTTTCCAGAGAGAATGTTCATTGGTACATTCATTTTAGTAGTGTCTGCTCTGGAGTTGAAACAAACAGCATATGGTTTGAAAGGTTAACTTCTCCTCTTTACAGTAAAATAAGGCCTCCATGTTTTTCTATGCACTTATTTTGAACCTAAGCTTGTCGCCTGCCTCCCCGCCTTTGGGACAATGACTCCCATTGTTAGGGCGGAGACATGAGCATCTCGTCATTATATACAGATCTCTGGTGTAAATGGGAAGGTGCCCAGCACAGAAGGAGCGAACGAGACATTTTACATTTTAGTCATTTAGCAGACGCTCTTATCCAGAGCGACTTACAGTTAGTGCATACATTATTTTTTTATACTGGCCCCCCGTGGGAAACGAACCCACAACCTTGGCGTTGCAAACGCCATGCTCTACCAACTGAGCTACATCCCTGCCGGCCATTCCCTCCCCTACCCTGGACGACGCTGGGCCAATTGTGCGCCGCCCCATGGGTCTCCCGGTCGCGGCCGGCTATGACAGAGCCTGGATTCGAACCAGGATCTCTAGTGGCACAGCTAGCACTGCAATGCAGTGCCTTAGACCACTGCGCCACTCGGGAGATACGAGACCAAAAACACAACATGAGAACAAGCGGACATAAACGCTCATAAAAACTTGATTCTGCAATGCAGGCATTTGGAATATCGCGCAAAAACATGAATTTGAATTAATCCAATTAATTTGATATATCGCCCAGCCCTAGTTTGAAGTAGAAGTATCTAGCAGTTTTATTTGTATTTGATCAATTATGACTCAATTGATTTTATAAACTATAATGCATACAGTTGAAGTCAACTCAAACTCAGTTTTTCACACTTCTGACTTCAACTGTATTTGAGCTATTCCTGCCATAATATGGACTTGGTCTTTTACCAAATAGGGCTATCTTCTGTATACCCAGCCTACCTTGTCACAACACAACTGATTGGCTCAAACGCATTAAGGAAAGAAATTCCACTAATTAAGTTTTAAGAAGGCACACCTGTTAATTGAAATGCATTCCAGGTGACTACCACATGAAGCTGGTTGAGAGAATGCCAAGAGTGTGCAAAGCTGTCATCAAGGCAAAGTGTGGTTACTTTGAAGAATCTCAAATATAAAATATATTTTCATTTGTATAACACTTTTTTGGTGACTACATGATTCCATGTGTGTTATTTCATAGGTGTGATGTCTTCACTATTATTCTACAATGCAGAAAATAGTAAAAATGAATGAGTAGGTGTGTCCAAACTTTTGACTGGTAGTGTATCTCTAAACGTTAGCTACAGTAATAAGGAAAAAAATGGAGGGAGGGATTCTAGATTTGAATCCTAAGCAATTCTGAAAATTCAAGTGAAATGTAGTCTAGGTTGGTAGGGATATTTTCAAGCACGTCACCTGTGACATATAAAGCCATAAATTGACTCACCTTTTGTTAAATTTGCACTTTTGATAATGTATCATTGTACATTTAGCCAGGGGCGCAACTTTGGTTTCAGAAGGGTCAAATTACTCTCAAGGATGAAACTTTCCACTAAATAAAGAAACAGACATGTCATCAGATTTGGTCGAGTGTCTAATTAGCATGTCAATAGATGGTAAATAGATTAAAGTAATGTTTTGCTCCTATCGATGGCACTGAGGTGGTACAGGTGTAATCTTTTTGTTTTTTTATTTTTTATTTAACCTCTTAAGGATTGGACTCTTTTTTTCAATTTTCGTCTAAAATGCATACGCACATCTAACTGTCTGTAGCTCAGGACCTGAAGCAATGATATGCATATTTTTGATACCATTTGAAAGGAAACACTTTGAAGTTTGTGGAAATGTGAAATGAATGTAGGAGAATATCACATCTAGATGGCCGGGCGGGTTGGGTGTGGAGCCAGAGACAGCAGGGGTTCAAACTGTAGAACCCAGTTCCTACATTTGAATATAACAAATGTATCAAACAAAACTATGCTACATTTTATCTCTGGGACCCTTAAGATGAGAAATCAGAGCAAGATTACTGAATATAAGTACATTATTTACCTTCAGAGGTGAATGTATCAAACCAGTTGCCGTGATACGTTTTTTGTTGTGTGCACTCTCCTCAAACAATAGCATGGTATATTTACACTGTAATAGCTACTGTAAATTGGACAGTGCAGTTAGATTAACACGAATTTAAGCTTTCTGCCCATATAAGACATGTCTATGTCCTGGAAAGTTTGCTGTTACTTACAACAGTCATGCTAATCACGTTAGCGCACGTTAGCTCAACCGTCCCGTATATGGGACACCGATCCCGTAGAGGTTAACTAGGCAAGTCAGTTAAGAACAAAATTCTTATTTACAATGACGGCCCACCAAAAGGCCTCCTGCGGGGACAGGGGCTTGGATAAAAAAAAATATATATATATAATATATATATATATATATATATATATATATATATATATATATATATATATATATATATATATATATATATATATAAATATATATAGGACCAAACACACATCATAGCGAGACAACAAAACATTACATAAAGAGAGACCTAAGACAACAACATAGCATGGCAGCAACCCAGCAAGGTAGCAACCCAACATGAAAACAACATGGTAGCAACACAACATGGCAGCAGCACAAGACATGGTAAAAACATTATTGGGCACCGTCAACAGCACAAAGAGCAAGAAAGAAGAGACAACAATACATCATGCGAAGCAGCCACAACTGTCAGTAAGAGTGTCCATGATTGAGTCTTTGAATGAAGAGATGGAGATAAAACTGTCCAGAGTGTTTTTTGCAGCTCGTTCCAGTCGCTAGCTGCAGCGAACTGGAAAGTGGAGCGACCCAGGGATGTGTGCGCTTTGGGGACCTTTAACAGAATGTGACTGGCAGAATGGGTGTTGTATGTGGAGGATGGGGGCTGCAGTAGGTATCTCAGATAGGGGGGAGTGAGGCCTAAGAGGGTTTTGTAAATAAGCATCAACCAGTGGGTCCTGCGACGGGTATAAAGAGATTTACAAAGGAGTATAGAGTGCAGTGATGTGGCCTATAAGGAGCATTGGTGGCAAATCTGATGGCCGAATGGTAAAGAACATCTAGCCGCTCGAGAGTACCCTTACCTGCCAATCTATAAATTACGTCTCCGTAATCTAGCATGGGTAGGATGGTCATCTGAATCAGGGTTAGTTTGGCAGCTGGGGTGAAAGAGGAGCGATTACGATAGAGGAAACCAAGTCTAAATGTAACCTTAGCCTGCAGCTTTGATATGTGCTGAGAGAAGGACAGTGTAGTGTCTAGTAATGTGATGTATTAGGTTAAATAACATAGTTCTGGAGCCATATTAATTGCCTTAAACAGAGCAAACTTTGCCAAATCATCGCATATAAATATCAATCATTATTTCAATAATGACACAGTGTGGCTGATGAAAAGACTAAGAGAGTCGATTTAGTAAAAACGCACACTTGCTTTGTAGAGACTGCTTTGTAGATAGTGAAGGTCAACACCACTAAGCCACAGTAGACCAAACGGCATACGCCACAGACAAAACACTCCCTGTGTTGCAATACAGTGCTTTTGTTGAAAGTATACAGGATGGAGACTGCAGAGACAACCCCAGACCTGAATGATCTATCGATTAAATAATAATACAATGCACCAGGTGGAAAAAGAACAGCAGCAATCCATTTAGATTTTTTTTCTATCATTTGATTAGTTACTATTAGCTTCCTTTTTCTGGAAAGGTACGTTTTTCAGTTGCCGTCCAGATTTCAAGAAACATCTGTTTCGCTAAGCTTAATGGGCGAGGGTGTTAAAGAATGCCATGTAAGGGAAGCAAAAGTAAAGTGCTATTGGAAGTTAATTGACTGATTTGAACTGGAACATCTGTTCCTCGTTTGTTTGTCGGAGACGGTTTGGTCTAGGGAATTGCGACACGTGTGTGGCAAAGGATTAAAGGAAAAATATATCACACATACCCAGAAAGCATATAGACATGGCAGTCCTTTATAAGATCACTGAGTGATATTTTATCGCAGGGGATAATAAATCATTTTGAATGGGAACTCCAGAGACTTGTGAAGTCAAGGAAGACATGGAGGAACAAATGAAGGAAAGAGTCCAAGGTCCAAGAGAGGGAGCAGTTGTGACAGCTGTTTGCCTGCAACTCTGTCATGCTCTCGGAGCCCTCAGCATCTACAGTTTGTTCATAGCCTTCTTATAATAACGATACAATGTCACAGGGCCATTGACCAGTGGGAAGAGAAACTGTGGAAGACATTTTTACAATTTCCCTTTTGTCCGAATACAATTTAAAGTGCAATGGCACCGACACGGTACCATGTGGTATGCCAGCTGTACAAGATGGCTTTTCTTCTGCACACTCACACATGCAACATAACAGCCCTCCCCTGTCCGCGTCCTGAGCCCCTTAAAAAAAAACAGTCGGCAGAGAGACTGGGCCGCGTTAAAACATTACGAGCCCGACGCCCTCGTGCCATAGGCTGGCCGCGGTGGCACTCCTGCTCCACCGACGATTTATCACGTACCGCCAGTGCCTGTTTCATTTGTAACCAAGCACTTCCTCTATTTCCTCGCCGTCGGCCCCTCAGAACTTTTGACGGAGCCTTGTTTCGTGGGGTCAGGGGTTAAACAAAGGCGGAGGAGTGACTCGAAAGGCTCAGGTAAACAGCTGGACAGAGTAGCGGGCCCCCGCAGCGGGGTCTTACGCCAGGGGGGCTTTTTAAAGAAGGTGTCGGAGACTGGGGCCGATTAGAGAGGCAGTAAAAGGAATGGACGGGGAGTGTGAAACATCCCACTGAATTTAATTTGGCTGTATCTCAGTGCTACTACAGCCGTCGGCCAGGCTCCGCTTACTTAGCTACGTCTATCACATACAAGCTGACTTGAGGGTTTTATTTGGTGTCAAGTGCCTGGCTACTGGAACTAGACATGTCTTCGATCTGACGAGTGCTTTCATAAAGCCCAGTCCTAATAGTTAAGTAGATTGTCAGTTGTAGTGTTTACATCTCCTTGCACAGCGATGGTACAGGACTTGGTATAGTAACAATATTAAATTCCTATATCACATATCATACAATTCTACCACAGCAGGGATTTACGACGGACCATTTTAGAAGGAAGTGAATTTAATAAGGGAGGTCTTCCTGGTATTGGGCCTTGCTTGACATTTGGGCAACTGTTAAATGTATACAACTCATTAGCTAAACACAACTGCCAGTTTGGCAAGCTATACATGACCAGTAATGAGATTTGAGGCTTGCCAGGAATTCACTGGTTAAACCATGTGGTGGGGTATACAGAAGATAGCTCTATTTGGTAAAAGACCAAGTCCATATTATGGCAAGAACAGTTCAAATAAGCAAAGAGAAACGACAGTCCATCATTACTTTGAGACATGAAGGTCAGTCAATACGGAATATTTCTATTACTTTGAAAGTATTTTTAAGTGCAGTCGCAAAAACCATCAAGCACTATGATGAAACTGGATCTCATGAGGACCGCCACAGGAATGGAAGACCCAGAGTTACCTCTGCTTCATAGGATAAGTTCATTAGAGTAACCAGCCTCAGAAATTGAAGCCCAAATAAACGCTTCACAGAGTTCAAGTAACAGACACATCTCAACATCAACTGTTCAGAGGAGACTGTGTGAATCAGGCCATGGTCGAATTGCTGCAAAGAAATCACTACTACAGGATACAAATAAGAAGAAGAGACCTGCTTGGGCCAAGAAAGACGATCAATGGACATTAGACTGGTGGAAATTTTGGTTCCAACTGCCGTGTCTTTGTGAGACGCGGTGTGGGTGAACGGATTATCTCCACACGTGTATTTCCCACCGTAAAGCATGTAGGAGGAGGTGTTATGGTGTGGGGGTGCTTTGATGGTGACACTGTCTGTGATTTATTTAGAATTTAAGGCACACTTAACCAGCATGGATACCACAACATTCTGCAGCGATATGCCACAACATCTGGTTTGGGCTTAGTGGGACTATCATTTGTTTTTCAACAGGACAATGAACCAACACACCTCCAGGTTGTGTAAGGGCTATTTTACCAAGAAGGAGAGTGATGGAGTGCTGCATCAGATGACGTGGCCTCCACAATCCCCTGACCTCAACCCAATTGAGATGGTTTGGGATGAGTCGGACCGCAGAGTGAAGGAAAAGCAGCAAACAAGTGCTCAGCATATGTGGGAACTCCTTCAAGACTGTTGGAAAAGCATTCCAGCTGAAGCTGGTTGAGAGAATGCCAAGTGTGTACAAAGCTGTCATCAAGGCAAAGGGTGGCTATTTGAAGAATCTCAAATATAAAATATATTTTGGTTTTTTTA
The DNA here is from genome assembly GCF_964263955.1 of Coregonus lavaretus. Lineage (NCBI taxonomy): Eukaryota > Metazoa > Chordata > Actinopteri > Salmoniformes > Salmonidae > Coregonus > Coregonus lavaretus. Next base: position 3,170,511 of record NC_140011.1, on the reverse strand, counting down.
ACACTTTTTTGGTTACTACATGATTCCATATGTGTTATTTCATAGTTTTGATGTCTTCACTATTATTCTACAATGTAGAAAATAGTAAAAATAAAGAAAAACCCTTGAATGAGTAGGTGTTCTAAAACTTTTGACCGGTAGTGTATTTGTCAAGTAAAGCAAAGATAAATAGCATTTACAGCTAGCCTAACCTCCAGGGGTAACACACTATTTGATTGTTTCAGACATACGTTAAATTAGCAACACTGCTTTGGTAATCGACCAGCGATCTAACATCCCCTTCTCCAATCTCTGACATAAATCAGAAGGTTTTGCTTCAGAGTCAAGAGGTGGGGGTGAGTTTGGTAGTCGGGGAAGTAGGTGAGGGGGGCGACAGGGAGGACATAAATGCGTCAACAGGCGTTTTAATTGGCTGGGAGTGAATGACTTCTGTGTGCTTCCTTGGATGGCCCTTCCGCTCTGCTCTGTCTTTATTGTTCCTCCTCCCTGCCTGTAAAAAAGCCCAGGCAAGGGAAGTTATTAAGCCAGGTCTGCTGCTGTCAGACACACAAACAGACCAAAATGCACACAAGTGGTCACAGGGGGATCAGTGATATGGTTCTCCATCAATACACCAGGCCTCTAGACATCTGTGTCCTACCCTAAACCTAGCATTCAACAGTGTGTGTGTGTGTGTGTGTGTGTGTGTGTGTGTATGCTTGGCAAAAGTGCTTCATACCTTGTACAGTGAAGAACAGCCCTTAGGGCAGGCCCTGGAAGTGTACTGCTGCATCCATATACTACCAAGCACAACCCCATCAATGGAAGGTTCCCGGCCTGTATAGCGATCAGTGTGTGCTCTCAAGTGGACATTTACAAACTCCACACACACAGTGTGTCCAGCCAAGGACATAACGCACCAAATCAGTCCATTTCACAGTTAATCAGCCCCCATTAACACCTTAATCTTCAAACACCATTCTCCCATCTCCTTCAGTCTTTCTTAACCCGCTCAACCCATTGCCGCCCGTCCATTGAGAAGTAAACTAATCAAATCCCCCAATTGATTTCTTCATATCGGTGTATGGTGCCGGTGGAAGTCACAGCCTTTACTGTGTTGAAGAAGACCGAGGGGTTGTAATGGTTGCGGTTGTGGTGTCGGAGGCGGGTCAGAGGCCTAGCATCGGCTCTAATTCCCCCAGCTAAAGTAAAGATGATCCCCAGAGAAAGAGCCACACGCTGGGGCACTCTATAGTCCAGAGCCCCTTCCTTGGGGGATTGTCTCTAGGCAACCGTCTGGAGAATTGGATTGTTCTTTTTTTCCTTAAATTTTTTCCTGTTCTTTCTCTCTTTTTTGTTAGGGTTTCGTATTGGGGTCTTAGTTGTGCGTGACCTCTTAGTGCTAGGTGTCGGAAATACGTCAAATTATATGAAACGTCTATAGAATTGTGTAGATTTAGAAGATTTTGTTTGATGACGAGTCCGCAGAAGAATTGGCTCCACAAACTGGTCTACATACTGAGCATACATGGGCGCTGTGAGAGTTATTTAAGATACTCTTCAAAGACGTAGGGTTTCAGACGTTTTCGAAAGATCGGCAGGGAATCTGCTATCCTGACTTTAGGGGTAAGCTTGTTCCACCATTGGGGCGCCAGGACAGAGAAGAGGTTTAATTGGGCTGAGTGGGAGCTGCCCTCCCGTAGGGGTGGGAGGGCCAAGAGACCAGAGGTGGCGGAACGGAATGCTCAGGTTGGGATGTAGGGTTTAAGCATAGCCTGAAGGTAAGGAGGTGCAGTTCCTCTTGCTGCTCCAGAGTCTTGAAGATGATGTGAGCTTCGACTGGAAGGCAGAACACCAGGCAGGCTGCGGCATTCTGGATAAGTTGCAGGGGTTTGATGGCACAAACGGAGAGCCCAGCCCACAGAGATTTGCAGTAGTCTAGACGGAAGATGACAAGTGCCTGGATTAGGACCAGCGCAGCTTCCTGTGTGAGGAAAGGGCGTACTCTACAGATGTAGTAGAACATGAACCTGCAGAGAACGACAGGTGTTGTCCAGGGTCACACCAAGGTTCTTTGCACTCCGGTATGGAGAGGTCTTGGAGTAGGCAGGCCTTTCCCGGGAGGAAGAGCAGCTCCGTTTTGTCGAGGTTGAGCTTGAGGTGGTGGGCCGACATCCAAGCTGAGATGTCTGGCAGGCACGCAGAGATGCGTGTTGCCACCTGGGTGTCAGAAGGGGGGAAGGAGAAGAGTAGTTGAGTGTCATCCACATAGCAATGATTGGAGAGACAATGTCAGGATATGACGGAACCAAGTGACTTGGTGTATAGAGAAAAGAGGAGAGGGCCTAGAACCGAGCCTTGGGGGACACTAGTAGTGAGAGCACTGACTGGTTAGGGTCAAGAAGATCGTTCTGAGCTAAATAACAAGAAAGTTGGTCAGAGAGCACGTTCAATTGTTTTGGAAGGAAAATAATGGGGATACCCGTCTGTAGTTTTTGATATCAGAGGGGTAGAGTGTTGGTTTCTTGAGGAGGGGAGATAATCTGGCCATCTTGAAGTCAGAGGGGATGCAGGCAATGGTCAGGGATGAGTTGATGAGGGAAGTGAGGAATGGGAGAAGGTCTCCAGAGATGGTCTGGAGAAGGGAGAAGGAGGGGATGGGCTCGAGTGGGCAGGTTGTCATGTGGCCAGACATCACTAGTCGCAGGATTTAATCTGGAGAGAGGGGAGAAAGAGGTGTAGTGCAGTTATGTGTGAGTGGGACCAGTGGACTCAGTAGGCTGAGTAAAAGAGAAGCGAATGTCATCAACGTTGACAAAGTCCTCCGCAGCTAGGGTGGAGGGAAGGGGAGGAAGTGGAGGATTATGGAGGGAGGAGAAAGGGGAGAAGTGTTTCCAGGGTTGGAGGTGGAAGCTTGAAATGTAGAGTTAGAAAGAGGCTTTATTAGTAGATACAGCCGAAGAAAAGGTAAAGAGGATGAAGTAGAAGGAAGATACACCACCAGTCAAAAGTTTGGACACACCGACTCATTTAAGGGTTTTCCTTTATTTTTACTATGTTTTACATTGTAGAATAATAGTGAAGACATCAAAACTATGAAATAACACATATGGAAATATGTAGTAACCAAAAAAGTGTTAAACAAATCAAAATATATTTTATATTTGAGATTCTTCAAATAGCCACCCTTTGCCTTGATGACTGTTTTGCACACTCTTGGCATTCTCTCAACCAGCTTCATGAGGTAGTCACCTGGAATGCATTTCAATTAACAGGTGTGACTTGTTAAAAGTGAATTTGTGGAATTTCTTTCCTTCTTAAGGTGTTTGAGCCAATCAGTTGTATTGTGACAAGGTAGGGTTGGTATACAGAAGATAGCGCTATTTGGTAAAAGACCAAGTCCATATTATGGCAAGAACAGCTCAAATAAGCAAAGATAAATGACAGTCCATCATTACTTTAAGACATGAAGGTCAGTCAATACGGAACATTTCAATAACTTTAAAAGTTTATTCAAGTGCAGTCGCAAAAAACATCAAGCGCTATGATGAAACTGGCTCTCATGAGGACCACCACAGCAATGAAAAACACAGAGTTACCTCTGCTGCAAAGGATAAGTTCATTAGAGTTACCAGCCTCAGAAATTGCAGCCCAAATAAATGCTTCACAGAGTTCAAGTAACAGACACATCGCAACATCAACTGTTCAGAGGGGACTGTGTGAATCAGGCCTTCATGGTCGAATTGCTGCAAAGAAACCACTACTAAAGAACACGAATAAGAAGAAGAGACCTGCTTGGGCCAAGAAACACGAGCAATGGACATTAGACCGGTGGAAATGTGTCCTTTTGTCTGGAGTCCAAATTTGAGATTTTTGGTTCAAACTGCTGTTTCTTTGTGAGGCGCGGTGTAGGTGAACGGATGGTCTCAGCATGTGTAGTTCCCACCGTAAAGCATGGAGGAGGAGGTGTTACGGTGTGGGGGTGCTTTGCTGGTGACACTCTCTGAGATGTATTTAGAATTCAAGGCACACTTTATAGGCATGGATACCACAGCATTCTGCAGCGATACCCCATCCCATCTGGTTTGGGCTTAGTGGGACTATCATTTGTTTTTCAACAGGACAATGACCCAACACACCACTAGGTTGTGTAAGGGCTATTTTACCAAGAAGGAGAGTGTCTAGATGACCTGGCCTCCACAATCCCCCGACCTCAACCCAATTGAGATGGTTTGGGATGAGTCCGACGGCAGAGTGAAGGAAAAGCAGCCAACAAGTGCTCAGCATATGTGGGAACTTCTTCAAGACTGCTGGAAAAGCATTCCAGTTGAAGCTGGTTGAAAGAATACCAAGAGTGTGCAAAGCTGTCATCAAGGAATCTCAAATATAAAATATATTTATTATTTGTTTAACACTTTTTTGGTTATTACATGATTCCATATGTGTTATTTCATAGTTTTGATGTCTTCACTATTATTCTATAATGTAGAAAATAGTAAAAATAAAGAAAAACCCTGGAATGAGTAGGTGTGTCCAAACTTTTGACTGGTACTGTAGGTCATCCGGAAGTTTAGAATTCCTCCATTTCCGCTCAGCCTCCATTTCCGCCAGCCCGCAGCCCCGTTCTGCATGCAGTGAGTCACTCAGCCACGGAGCGGGAGGGGAAGGTCGGGGCAGCCGGGAGGAAAGGGGACAGTGAGAGTTAAAGGATGCAGAATGGGAGGATAGTAGGGTCAAAGTGGAAGAGTCAGGAGACAGGAGCGAGAATGATTTAGCAGAAGGAAGAGAGGATAGGATAGAAGAGGAGAGAATAGCGGGAGAGAGAGAGCGAAGATTGCGGTGGAACATTACCATCTGGATAGGGGTAATGGAGGAGAGATGAGAGAAAAGGAAACAAAGTAGTGATCAGAGACATGGAGGGTGGTTGCAGTGAGATTAGTAGGCGAACAGCCACTAGTGATGATGCGGTCAAGCGTATTGCCTGCCTTGTGAGTAGGAGGTGACTGGGAAAGGGTGAGGTCAAAAGTGGAAAGGAGTGGAAATAAATAATTGAAGTTAAGCATTGGGAGGTTAAAGTCGGCCAGTACGATGAGTGGTAAGCCATCGTCGGGAAATGAGCTTATCAAGGTTTTGCGGAACTCTCCAAGGGCACCTAATGGGCGATAGAGGACAACAATGTAAAGCTTGAGTGGACAAGTGACAGTGCCAGCATGGAATTCAAATGAGGAGATGGACAGGTGTGAGAGGGGCAAAAGAGAAAAATCTCCACTTAGGAGAAATGAGTAGCCCTGTGCCACCACCTCGACGACAAGATGATCTCGTACTATGAGAGAACACACAGTAAAATAACGAGAGAGCAGCTGGAGTAGAAATCTTCGTCAGCGCCAAAAAGTGTAGGGACTGAAGGGCAACATAGGTTGAGATGAACTCCGCATATTGACTGCTGATTGGCAGTTCCAAACGCTGCCGTAGACTAGGATTTCCACATGAGTTGTGCGCGTAGTCTTCACTAAATTAAAAGGGTTGGGGCCACAGGGTGGGGAGTGTCTGTAAAACCTACAAGGAGAGGGGTGAACTGGGATGGGAAACACATACTTGCCAAAGCTACAAAAGAGGGTTGGCAGAACGTCTCGGCAGAACATCTTTGTTTCGGCAACAGTGTTCATTTTGGTGACAACACCATCGCTTGACAATACTGCCGCAGAAAAAACAGTGGAGACTGAAGTACTAGCACTAAATGCCTAGCAGAAGTGAAAGACACACCTCTCAGCACTGATTGCTGAGGTGAAGAAAACCCACCCTACAATACAACTCGCCCACAAATTAGCAAGACTGTGACACAAATAGACCTGAAACTAATCCAAGTCCACAACGACAGTCACAAGTACTGAGCAATCAGACAGTTCAAACAGCAATGATTAACTAGGCTACTAAGTAAAAAGACAGCCTTTAAATTCAATTGCCCTAGTGAAACAATACCAACAGCTACTTATTGAATAAAAACATATACTTGCTGTTCTTGTAAGAGTTTATCCCCGTCCAAACTATAGATGACGCACTAAGACTGGGGCCAAGTAAGGCTCCTTAAATAGTCAGGGAAGACAGGTAAGGCCACTCCCTCTTAAAACACCCAACAGTTACCAAGAGCTATTACACAAATTGGGCTGAAACTAATCCAAGTCCACAATAACAATAACAAGTACTGAGCAAAAAGACAGTTCAGACAGCAATGATTAACTAGGCTACTAGGTAAAAGACAGCACTTAAATTCAAATGCCTTAGCAAGACAATACCAACAGCTACTTATTGAATCAAAAAATATACTTGCTGCTCTTGTAAGAGTTGATCCCCTTCCAAACTATACAGTCGTGGTCAAACGTTTTGAGAATGACAAGTATTGGTCTTCACAAAGTTTGCTGCTTCAGTGTTTTTAGATATTTTTGTCAGATGTTACTATGGTAAACTGAATTATAATTACAAGCATTCAATAAGTGTCAAATTATTTTATTGACAATTACATTAAGTTTATGCAAAGAGTCAATATTTGCAGTGTTGACCCTTCTTTTTCAAGACCTCTGCAATCCGACATGGCATGCTGTCAATTAACTTCTGGGCCACATCCTGACTGATGGCAGCCCATTCTTGCATAATAAATGCTTGGAGTTTGTCAGAATTTGTGGGTTTTTGTTTGTCCACCTGCCTCTTGAGGATTGACCACAAGTTCTCAATGGGATTAAGGTCTGGGGAGTTTCCTGGCCATGGATCCAAAATGTCGATGTTTTGTTCCCCGAGCCACTTAGTTATCACTTTTGCCTTATGGCAAGGTGCTCCTTCATGCTGGAAAAGGCATTGTTCATCACCAAACTGTTCTTGGATGGTTGGGAGAAGTTGCTCTCGGAGGATGTGTTGGTACCATTCTTTATTCATGGCTGTGAGTGAGCCCACTCCCTTGGCTGAGAAGCAACCCCAAACATGAATGGTCTCAGGATGCTTTACTGTTGGCATGACACAGAACTGATGGTAGCGCTCACCTTGTCTTCTCCGGACAAGGTGTTTTCCGGATGCCCCAAACAATCGGAAAGGGGATTCATCAGAGAAAATGACTTTACCCCAGTCCTCAGCAGTCCAATCCCTGTACCTTTTGCAGAATATCAGTCTGTCCCTGATGTTTTTCCTGGAGTGAAGTGGCTTCTTCGCTGCCCTTCTTGACACCAGGCCATCTTCCAAAAGTATTTGCCTCACTGTGCGTGCAGAAGCACTCACACCTGCCTGCTGCCATTCCTGAGCAAGCTCTGCACTGGTGGTGCCCCGATCCGGCAGCTGAATCAACTTTAGGAGATGGTCCTGGCGTTTGCTGGACTTTCTTGGGCACCCTGAAGCCTTAATCACATCAACTGAACCTTTCTCCTTTAAGTTCTTCATGATCCGATAAATGGTTGATTTAAGTGCAATCTTACTAGCAGCAATATCCTTGCCTGTGAAGCCCTTTTTGTGCAAAGCAATGATGACGGCACGTGTTTCCTTGCAGGTAACCATCGATAACAGAGGAAGAACAATGATTTCAAGCACCACCCTACTTTAAAAGCTTCCAGTATGTTATTCTAACTCAATCAGCATGACAGAGTGATCTCCAGCCTTGTACTCGTCAACACTCTCACCTGTATTAACGAGAGAATCACTGACATGATGTCAGCTGGTCCTTTTGTGGCACGGCTGAAATGCAGTGGAAATGTTTTTTTGGGATTAAATTCATTTTCATGGTAAAGAGGGACTTTACAATTAATTGCAATTCATCGGATCACTCTTCATAACATTCTGGAGTACATGCAAATTGCCATCATAAAAACTGAGGCAGCAGACTTTGTGAAAATTAATGTCTTTGCCCTGTAGATGTCTTTGCCCTGCTCCATGGTGCAGTGTTGTCAAGAGCAAAGTTCCTCAGCTGCTCACTCCCGTAAAATGGGGAAACAGAGTAGGCAGTGGCTCCCCTTTTTCCCTAAGATCCAGAAAGTATAGTAAGGAATTACTAATACTGACTGATCTCTAGCTCAATGGAGAGTGTTCTCCATAACAAAGCAAAGTCATCTTTGCCATGCAAAGGGAAAACATTATAAGTAAAAGTAAAAAATAAGTAAAAAATAGACTTTAAAGAAAGTATCACTGCCTCCTTCTCACAAATGATCCCAAAAATATAAAAATTAAATAAAGTTGGTTCAACACAGTGGCGGGTCATTTTGACCCTAGGACAACGGGAGGGTTAAGCTGTTCCTCCCTTCTCAACTTTTGCATGGTATTGTGCTCCATTCTGTCAACATTGAGTTTAATTTAAGTGTGCTGATTCCCCCAAAAAAATCCATTGGCCTAACTAACACATGCTCAAACTCACACACTTTTGATAGACTTAAACAGCTGCAAATAATTGAGATATCAAAGTGTCACCAACAAAAACATTAACAATAGGCCTATAGCAAATACAGCATATGGCATTCATACATTTCCCCCATGCAAATAGCACTTTTCGTTAGTGCTCAAAGCATGCCATTCCATGAGAGCAGCATTTATTTTTCAACTCGAAGCAATGAGCCCAATCAGTCCTCCATGACAACAAAATAAACAAGAGTAGGCTAGGCTAATAAGTCCTGTTTTTTTAAATGTAAAATATAGCCTAATCGTAGTATCTGTAGTAGAAGCAATGGGTTAGAAGAAGCCTACATTCCCAACCCATAAAGTAAAATGCTACAACCATTTATGGTCAGCTATCTAACATTAATTTATCCTGCAATAGATGTCGTTAAATTGGTAGGCTAATATAATTTTTTGTCTTCTTCTAATGCCTCTTAAGGGGAAAGTAATCTAAAATTGGATTACGTTAATGAGTTTGGGTAATCCAATTTTGGACAGGTAAATAGTAACTAATGGATTACATTTAGAAAGTAACCTACCCAACCCTGAAGAGAACTAATGTTAAGGTTAAGAGTACAGAAGTTTAGATGCTAATTGTTTACCTCAAATGTTAGCTAAAATGCAACACTGTGGTTAATAAACATATAATATATAATATAAATCAATCAAACTAACAATCAAACCAAATAAAATGTAAACAAATAACCTATAGACCCATTTCCCTGCTGCATCACGAAAAGATGTGTGCACATTACGGTTTAAGAAAAAGCTTTGTTTACCTAGCAATGGAAACGATCACACGCAACTTCAAATGCAGCTTGCGCAAGTTAACAAACACGTAATCAGATGGTTATCGTCTACAACATCACAATGTCATCAGAGGATTGATAAGCTAGCAAGCCAGCGAGGCAAGGTAAAATATCACAAATAGAGCTAGACAAAGCCATAATAATAATAATAATAATAATAATAAACTAGTTTAACATAGCTATGGCCATCATTCGTGTGTGTTTCAATGGTCATCACTTGCTGTTAAGTTTGTCAAGGTCCTGACTTTAGCGTTAACTATCCTGCTACAGCAACAAGATCTCACGGTCTCACTTCAGTATTCAACGTTTGTCCAGGGGGGGATAATTGTCAAATTCCGGCAGTTAAGTTTAGGCATTAATTCTGACAGGTTAAGGTAAGGGTTAAAGCTGGAATCATTAACTGTAAAACAGCCACATCCATTTGCGATATTACTACAACAAAGAAGTTACTGCATACAACGAACAATGTTTTTTTCCCCCTCGGACATCATTGCACGTGCAATAGAAGAGCACAATATGTACAGCAATTTTGTTTACCATGCTGCACGACACTCCTCAGCTCGGCAACAATAACAACGGTGGTGAGGCAGCCAGTGGCTCTGTATCCCTCTATTGCAGATTCCATCTTTAAGCTTTGAAATAGGGTTAAAACAAAACGCGTGCCTAGCACTGAGACTGAACTCGCAAACCTTGGAGCCGGAGCGCATGGTTGAAGCCCTTCCTCTATCCCCATCCACAACCGTGAGCCTACTAGATGGTAATAGGCGCTCACGTTGCCCTTAGTGGACAGTATTGAAAGGATCTCCCGATGTACTGGGGACCTGGACAAACGTAGAATACTGAAGTCGATCTGGTATGACCTGGCTGGCAACATAGCTTTTCGGTATGGTGATGCACGCATCACTTGAATGTGACGTCGGTTTGTAAAACAAAAATGGGTCTATAGAACGCACCTTTAAAGTCATGAATGAACATGTCCATCACATCCAAAAATTCGACCAACCTGGTTGTTATCCTAGAGTCAGCCGGGTGCCCCTCTGCCCCCCTATCCCCACAACTACACAAAATGGGGCCTGCCTGCCCCTAGTTCCATTTACATTCCATTTACATTTTAGTCATTTAGCAGACGCTATTATCCAGAGCGACTTACAATTAGTGAGTGCATACATTATATATTTTTTTCATACTGGCCCCCCGTGGGAATCGAACCCACAACCCTGGCGTTGCAAACGCCATGCTCTACCAACATCCCTGCCGACCATTCCCTCCCCTACCCTGGACGACGCTGGGCCAATTGTGCGCCGCCCCATGGGTCTCCCGGTCGCGGCCGGCTACGACAGAGACTGGATTTACCACCTACCCATTGCTCTGCCAATTGGCAAGACGAGGGCAGGAACCTGTCAGTGTCGATTGAGTTGAGTCCGAGCGGACATGCTGGAGAGGCCGTGGTGCTCCTGCTCCAAGAGGGCCCACCTCTTCTTTCCAAAACATGGGAAAAGGAAAGGGGGCTCCCTGTTCGCATTCCTCCCATCTGAGCTGCCAACTCTCTCTCTACACCCCTCCGCTCCACCCCTCCCTCAAAGTGGAGAAGGAGGAGAGAAGGAGGGAGGGTGAGTCAGTGAATGAGATTAACAAAAGGCTTTCTGTGGGTGTGTCCCTGGCTGCTTTCCATGTCAAAAGTTTGGCGGGTTCAGAGGTGACGCTAACTGCATTCATTCCCAGCAGCCCCCCTTGTTTTGCTGGGACCAAGAGACTGATAAACAGCCTCTATCTCCAGGCCATCACAGACTGTTAAACAGTCATCACAACCGGCCTCAGCCCAGTACCCTGCCCTGAAACTTATAAACTGTCACTAGCAGACTACCACCCGATACTCTACCCTACACCTTAGATCAGGGGTGTCAAACTCATTTTAGCTCAGGGGCCACATGGAGGAAAATCTATTCCCAAGTGGGCCGGACCGGAAAAATCATGGTATATATAACTTAAAAACAACAACTTCAGATTGTTTTCTTTGTTTTAATACGATCAACATACAACATAAAGCTGGAGCCTGAGGACAGTGTGTCCAAAATAGTACAAGCACAACATCACTATTAATCATAAAACACGTCAAGTTTATTTGAAAATTCGAAAGAAAAAGAACACACAAACACACAATGCCTCAGTGATTAACAGAACTGTTTCACAGATCACAGAACTATATCAGGGTGTCATTTCTCAGGCAGAAATGTAGATAAAAATAATGAAATCCTGTTCCCCAAACAAGTGCAAGAACCACAGAGTCAAGAATAGGTTAAATATACAAATAAAATAAAATCAATTAAAAACAATAGCACATCAACATAAAAACATATAAACATAAAGCTGGAGCCTGAGGACAGTGTCCAAAAGCACAACATCACTATTGATCATAAAACACCTCAAGTTATTTGAAAGTTCTGTGGACAAAGAACACACAAACACACAATGCCTCAGTGATTCACAGAAGTATATCACAGATCACAGAACTATATCAGGGTGTCATTTCTCAGGCAGAAATGTAGATAAAAATAATGAAATCCTGTTCCCCAAACAAGTGCAAGAACCACAGAGTCAAGAATAGGTTAAATATACAAATAAAATCAATTAAAAACAATAGCACATCAACATAAAAACATATAAACATAAATCTGAAAGCGTTGCTCAAACTCCCGTAACAGTCCAGTTATTTTATCTTTGAACCGCTTCATGTCTGCCACATGTTGGGTCGCGCACACATTTTTCAGACAGGGGAAGTGAGCTGCATCACCACTGGCAAGTTGCGTCTCCCACAATGACAGCTTCAACTTGAAAGAACGTATGCTGTCATAATACTGCGTGACAACTTTGTTGCGCCCTTGCAGCTGTTTGTTCAAGTTATTCAGGTGCTCTGTAACATCCACCATAAATGCAAGGTCCGGCATCCATTCTGCGGAATGAAATTCTAACACTGGTTTGCCCTTTTCTTCCATGAACTGTTCAATTTCTTCTCGTAAATCAAAGAAACGCCTCAGCACAGCACCTCGGCTTAACCATCTTACCTCAGTGTGGTATGGCAGGCCATAGATGTGGTCTTTCTCTCTGAGAAGGCTGTCAAACTGACGGTGATTCAGGCTTCTGGATCGGATGAAATTAACAGTTTGGATGACCACCTTCATGACGTTATCCATCTTTAATGACTTGCAACACAAAGCCTCCTGGTGCAAAATACAGTGAAAAGTCAAAAAATCACGTCCTCCATTTGCAGATTGCACTTTCTCTCTGAACTTTGTCACAACGCCTGCTTTTTTCCCGATCATTGAGGGCGCACCATCTGTAGCCAGGCTGACAGCGTGGGACCAGTCCACTCCGACCCTGTCCAGCGCGCCGACGAGTGCGGTAAAAATATCAGCTGCTGTCGTTGTATCTGTCATCGGCACCAACTCCACAAACTCCTCGGTGACGGTCAATGTGTCATCAACTCCGCGGATGAAAAAATGGCCAGTTGTGCAACATCTGTAATGTCCGTGCTTTCATCAATTGCAACCGAAAACGCAATAAATGACTTTACTTTTTGCTTCAACTGGCTGTCCAAATCCACTGAAAGATCGGAAATCCTGTCTGCAACTGTGTTTCTTGTCAGGCTGATATTTGCAAAAGCCTGCCGCTTTTCAGGGCACACAATCTCCGCTGCCTTCATCATGCATGTTTTTACAAATTCACCCTCACTAAATGGTTTTGAAGCCACTGCGATTTCATTAGCAATGAGGTAGCTAGCTTTCACTGCAGCGTCACTGATGTCTCGGCTGTGAGTAAACACAGACTGCTGTTTCTTCAGACCCGCCAACAGTTCATTCACCTTCTCTCATCTCCGCTGTCCTTGAAAGTTGTCATATTTGTCGGCATGAAGACTCACATAGTGGCGACGAAGGTTATATTCTTTCAGCACTGCAACATGCTCTGAACACACCAAACATACAGCTTTCCCATTCAATTCCGTGATTAAATAGGATGACCATTTTTCTTGGAACACTCTGCACTCTGCGTCCACTTTTCTCTTTTTTGACAGAGACATATTGGGGCAATGAGGGTGCCAAAGCACATAATGTTAAAAGTAGAAGCGTAATAAATATCGCGGGCAAAACAAAGTAGCTCATTGGCTGCACATGCTTGACCTACTTGCTCTGCCCCGGTATAAACAGTTTGCTTGCTTAACACAATTGCTATTGCGCCATCCAGTGGACGCAATTGGAACAGCAGTTTATTTTATAGAAAAATTGCAGCGCATTTTTATACAAACAAATAAAAATCTCGAAATCATCTCGCGGGCCGGATTAAACCCGTTTGCGGGCCTGATCCGGCCCGCGGGCCGTACGTTTGACACCCCTGCCTTAGATACTGCTGCCCTATGAACATAGTCATTGGCCGTGTCTGAAATATGTCTTGCCTACTACTTACTAAAACTGCATGCTGTGTACTAATAACACTACAAGTCAAAAGTTTGAGCACACCTACTCATTAAAGGGTTTTTCTTTTTACATTGTAGAATAATAGTGAAGTCATCAAAACTATGAAATAACACATATGGAATCATGTAGTAACCAAAAAAGTGTTAAACAAATCAAAATACATTTTATATTATATATTATTCAAATAGCCACCCTTTGCCTTGATGACAGCTTTGCACACTCTTGGCATTCTCTCAAACAGCTTCATGAGGTGTCACCTGGAATGCATTTCAATTAACAGGTGTGCCTCCTTAAAAGTTAATTTGTGGAATTTATTTCCTTCTTAATGAGTTTGAGTCAATCAGTTGTGTTGTGACAAGGTAGGGGGGTATTCAAAAGATAGCCCTATTTGGTAAAAGACCAAGTTCATATTATGGCAAGAACTGCTCAAATAAGCAAAGAGAACGACAGTCCATCATTATTTAAGAAATGAAGGTCAGGCAATACGGAACATTTTAAGAACTTTGTACGTTTCTTCAACTGCAGTCGCAAAAAACATCAAGCACTATGATGAAACTGGCTCTCATGAGGACCGCCACAGGAATGGAAGACCCAGAGTTACTGCTGCTGCAGATGATAAGTTCATTAGAGTTACCAGCCTCAGAAATTGCTGCCCAAATAAATGTTTCAACGAGTTCAAGAAACACACACATCTCAACATTCAACTGTTCAGAGGGGACTGTGTGAATCAGGCCTTCATGGTCAAATTGCTGCAAAGAAACCACTACTAAAGGACACCAATAAGAAGAGACCTGCTTGGGCCAAGAAACATGAGCAATGGACATTAGACCAGTGGAAATGTGTCCTTTGGTCTGGAGTCCAAATTGGAGACTTTTAGTTCCAACCGCTGTGGCTTTGTGAGACGTGGTGTGGGTGAACGGATGATCTCCGCATGTGTCGTTCCCATTGTAAAGCATGGAGGAGGAGGTGTTATGGTGTGGGGGTGCTTTGATGGTGACACTGTCTGTGATTTATTTAGAATTCAAGGCACACTTAACCAGCATGGCTACCACAGCATTCTGCAGTGATATGCCATCCCATCTGGTTTGGGTTTAGTGGGACTATCATTTGTTTTTCAACAGGACAATGACACAACACACTTCCAGGCTGTGTAAGGGCTATTTTACCAAGAAGGGGAGTGATGGAGTGCTGCATCAGATGACCTGGCCTCCACAATCCCCCAACCTCAACCCAATTGAGATTGTTTGGGATGAGTCGGACCGCAGAGAAAAGGAAAAGCAGCCAACAAGTGCTCAGTATATGTGTGAACTCCTTCAAGACTGTTGGAAAAGCATTCCAGGTGAATCTGGTTGAGAGAATGCCTAGAGCGTGCAAAGCTGTCATCAAGGCAAAAGGTGGCTATTCGAATTAATGTCAAATATAAAGTATATTTTGATTTGTTTAACACTTTTTTTTGGTTACTACATAATTCCATTTGTGTTATTTCATAGTTTTGATGTCTTCACTATTATGTAGAAAATAGTAAAAAATAAAGAAAAACCCTTGAATGAGTAGGTGTGTCCAAACTTTTAGAATGTACTGTTTAGTAAAAACGAATGCAGTAAGCAACAAATATCAACATTTGTATTTGTTGCTTACAAATTCAAATGTTGGGGCGGCAGGTAGCTTAGTGGTTAAGAGTGTTGTGCCAGTAACCGAAAGGTCGCCGGTTCTAATCTCCGAGCCGACTAGGTAAAAAATATGTTGATGTGCCCTTGAGCAAGGCACTTAACCCTAATTGCTCATGTAAGTCGCTCTGGATAAGAGCGTCTGCTAAAAATAAAATAAATAATAATTGTATTTATTATGGATCGCCTTTAGCTGCAGCAGCTACTCTTCATGGGGTCCGGCACAATTAAGGCAGTTATACAATTTGACAATACATTCACAACACATTAAGTGTGTGCCCTCAGGCCACTACTCTACTACTACATATCTACAACACAAAATCCATGTTATCGTGTGCATGTGTCTATGTTTGTGTTGCTTCACTGTCCGCGCTGTTCCATAAGGTGTATTTTTATCTGTTTTTTTAATCTAAATAAATAATTTTACTGCATGCATGAGTTACTTGATGTGGCTGTCCCGTGTAGCTCAGTTGGTAGAGCATGTCGCTTGCAACGCCAGGGTTGTGGGTTCGATTCCCACGGGGGGACAGTATGAAAATGTATGCACTCACTAACTGTAAGTCACTCTGGATAAGAATGTCTGCTAAATGACTAAAATGTAAATGTAAAAATGTGTCCGAGCTGTGTGCCAGTAGTTTAAAAGACAGCTTGGTGCATTCAACATGTCAATACCTCTCACAAATACAAGTAGTAATGAAGTCAATATCTCCTCCACTTCAACCAGGAGAGATTGACATGCATATTATTAGTGTTAGCTCTCTGGGTACATCCAAGGGCCAGCAGTGCTGCCCTGTTCTGAGCCAATTGCAATTCTCATAAGTCCCTATTTGTGGCACATGACCACACGACTGAACAGTCCCATGTAGAGCATGACGCTTGCAACGCCAGGGTTGTGGGTTCGATTCCCACGGGGGGCCAGTATGAATAAAATAATAATAATGTATGCATTCGCTCTGGATAAGAGCATCTGCTAAATGACTAAAATGTAAAATGTAAATGTAGTCCAGGTGTGACAAAACTAGGGCCTGTAGGACCTGCCTTGTTGATAGTGCTGTTAAGAAGGCAGAGCAGCACTATATTATGGACAGACTTCTCCCCATCTTAGCTACTGTTGTATCAATATGTTTTGACCATGACAGTTTACAATCCAGGGTTAATCCAAGCAGTTTAGTCTCCTCAACTTGCTCAATTTCCACATTATTCATTACAAGATTTAGTTGAGGTTTGACAAATAGGAAGATAGGGCAAATAGGAGTGGCAATATCATCCACTAATATCCTCAGTAATTTTCCATCTAAGTTGTCAGAACTCAGTGGCTTGTCATTGTTGATAGACAACAATAATTTGTTCACCTCTTCCACGCTCACTTTATGGAATAAAAAATTACAATGCTTGTCTTTTATAATATGGTCAGATATATTTGGATATGTAGTGTAGTGCCAGCATTTGTTGCTGTCATGCCTAAGTTTAATAAAAGTTGTCAAGGAAAAAATCCTTAAAATACAGTGGGGGAAAAAAGTATTTAGTCAGCCACCAATTGTGCAAGTTCTCCCACTTAAAAATATGAGAGGCCTGTAATTTTCATCATAGGTACACGTCAACTATGACAGACAAATGGAGGAAAAAAAATCCAGAAAATCACATTGTAGGATTTTTAATGAATTTATTTGCAAATTATGGTGGAAAATAAGTATTTGGTCACCTACAAACAAGCAAGATTTCTGTCTCTCACAGACCTGTAACTTCTTCTTTAAGAGGCTCCTCTGTCCTCCACTCGTTACCTGTATTAATGGCACCTGTTTGAACTTGTTCTCAGTATAAAAGACACCTGTCCACAACCTCAAACAGTCACACTCCAAACTCCACTATGGCCAAGACCAAAGAGCTGTCAAAGGACACCAGAAACAAAATTGTAGACCTGCACCAGGCTGGGAAGACTGAATCTGCAATAGGTAAGCAGCTTGGTTTGAAGAAATCAACTGTGGGAGCAATTATTAGGAAATGGAAGACATACTGATAATGTCCCTCGATCTAGGGCTCCACGCAAGATCTCACCCCGTGGGGTCAAAATGATCACAAGAACGGTGAGTAAAAATCCCAGAACCACACGGGGGGACCTAGTGAATGACCTGCAGAGAACTGGGACCAAAGTAGCAAAGCCTACCATCAGTAACACACTACGCCGCCAGGGACTCAAATCCTGCAGTGCTAGACGTGTCCCCCTGCTTAAGCCAGTACATGTCCAGGCCCGTCTGAAGTTTGCTAGAGTGCATTTGGATGATCCAGAAGAGGATTGGGAGAATGTCATATGGTCAGATGAAACCAAAATAGAACTTCTTGGTAAAAACTCAACTCGTCGTGTTTGGAGGACAAAGAATGCTGAGTTGCATCCAAAGAACACCATACCTACTGTGAAGCATGGGGGTGGAAACATCATGCTTTTGGGCTGTTTTTCTGCAAAGGGACCAGGACGACTGATCCGTGTAAAGGAAAGAATGAATGGGGCCATGTATCGTGAGATTTTGAGTGAAAACCTCCTTCCATCAGCAAGGGCATTGAAGATGAAACGTGGCTGGGTCTTTCAGCATGACAATGATCCCAAATACACCGCCCGGGCAACAAAGGAGTGGCTTCGTAAGAAGCATTTCAAGGTCCTGGAGTAGCCTAGCCAGTCTCCAGATCTCAACCCCATAGAAAATCTTTGGAGGGAGTTGAAAGTCCGTGTTGCCCAGCGACAGCCCCAAAACATCACTGCTCTAGAGGAGATCTGCATGGAGGAATGGGCCAAAATACCAGCAACAGTGTGTGAAAACCTTGTGAAGACTTACAGAAAACGGCGACAGGGCGGCAGGTAGCTTAATGGTTAAGAGCATTGTGCCAGTAACCGAAAGGTTGCTGGTTCTAATCCCCGAGCCGACTAGGTGAAAAATCTGTCGATGTGCCCTTGAGCAAGGCACTTAACCCTAATTGCTCCTGTAAGTCGCTCTGGATAAGAGCGTCTGCTAAATGACCAATTTATTTATTTTTATTTAAAACGTTTTACCTGTGTCATTGCCAACAAAGGGTATATAACAAAGTATTGAGAAACTTTTGTTATTGACCAAATACTTATTTTCCCCCATAATTTGCAAATAAATTCATTAAAAATCCTACAATGTGATTTTCTGGATATTCTTTTCTCATCTTGTCTGTCATAGTTGACGTGTACCTATGATGATAATTACAGGCCTCTCTCATCTTTTTAAGTGGGAGAACTTGCACAATTGGTGGCTGACTAAATACTTTTTTTCCCCACTGTAGTTGGCAATATGAGCCATCTGATTCAATGAATGATGGAGCAGAATTTGCCTTTTTGCCCAAAATGTCATTTAAGGCGTTCCAAAGCTTTTGACTATCATTCTTTGTCATTTATCTTTGTTTCATAGTGTAGTTTCTTCTTCTTTTTATTCAGTTTAGTCACATGATTTCTCAATTTGCAGTACGTTTGACAATCGGTTGTGCAGCCAGCCATTGCTTTTGCCTCTCAACCATACAATTGTTCAATTCCTCATCAATCAACGGGGATTGAACAGTTTTTACAGTCATTTTCTTAATGAGTGCATGCTTATTAGTGACTGGTATAAGAAATGGCATAATAGTGTCAAGAGCAGCGTCTGGTTGCTCTTCATTACACACCACGGACAAACAAATATTATTTACATTAACAACATAGGAATCACTAAAAAATGTATTGTATGACCTCTTATACACTATATTAGGCCCAGCCAGATATGGCTACTATATTGTGATCACTATATCCATTGGACTTGGATACTGTTTTAAAGCAAATGTCTGCAGCATTAGTTAGATGTGATCAATACATGTTGATGATTTCATTCCTGTGCTGTTTGTAACTACCTTGGTAGGTTGACTGATAACCTGAACCAGGTTGCAGGCACTAGTTACAGTTTGAAGCTTTCTCTTGAGTGGGCAGCCTGATGAAAGCCAGTCAATATTTAAATCACCAATCTCTGTTGATATCACATACATTATCAAGCATTTCACACGTTATCCAGATACTGACTTCCCACCAGAATGGGCTTTAGGTGAGGCAGGTGAACCTGTAGCCAAACTACTTCAACAGTATTTAACATGAGATCCTCTCTAAGCTTTACAGGAATGTGGTTCTGAATATAAACGGCCACACCTCCACCTTTGGCACTTCTGTCCTTTCTGTAGATCTTATAACCATGTGTTGCTACCACTGTATCTTTAAATGTGTTATCTAAGTAAGTTTCAGAGATTGACAGAATATGAATGTCATCTGTTACTGGCAAATTATTGATTTTATGACCCTTGTTTCTTAAGCTACATATGTTAATGTGGGCTATTTTTAGCACTTTTCTGGGATGTTTCATTGTTTTTATTGCTTTACTGGGAAGCTTAGCAGAGGCAGATATGCTCGTTTTATTATGATAGTGCAGGGTGAGCTTCACACACTGGACTTCCTAGTAGGGAACACCGCCTCAGTGTTAACAGTATCACTCTGGTTCATAGGCACATGATTACTGCATACAATAGCTGTGGGATCAGCAGAGGCATTCAGGGCAGTAAGAGGGACCTAAACTAGGTTACTTACATTGTGTCTTCCAACGCTTCTGGGATAATGTACATTTGCTGAAGCATTATGACAACTCAGCGACACAATGGTAGGGATGAAATGAGCTGGGGTCATTGATAAGTTATTGTCTCAACGCAGCCTTATAATGCTGTGAAAGGATCAATGAACCCAAATGATTTGGGTGGATCCCATCCTCATTATAATACGAGCTTTGTTTCCAGAACAAATCAAAATTGTCAATACATGTTACACCCACAGAGCTGCAATAGTCTCGTAGCCAGTTATGGAGAGCTAAAAGTCTGCTGAAACGTTCAATGCCACGATTTAGGGAGTGCAGAGGGCCAGAGATTATGGGGTGTTGGTTGGTGTCAAGTAGTGACCCAATCAGTTTTTAAAAATCCATCTTCAGCTGTTCTGAGTTGCCCTTCATAATGTCATTGAATCCCAGATGAACTATGATAGACTCAATTTCCTGTTGCTGGTTTTAAATGTTTGGGAGCAGCTTATTGAGGTCCTGTACTCGTGCTCCTGGATAGCACAACGTTTTTGCTCCAGGGACAGAGACATTTCTCACCATTAAACTGCCCAGTACAATGGCCGGAGAAGGGAATGGTGAAATCCCCCCATTCCCACCCCTCACACAATTCGTTGAGTCTTTCACAGGCACTCGAAAAGCAGGATAGGGTAAGCCCGCTGCTACCGGCGATATGTCCAGACCTCCCACAGCAGGCAGTGCCCTGTCAGATCCAGAGAGAGGGAAAGGAGACGAACTCGACAACGAAGCCGTTTGAGTCAGCACCGCCGTTGTAAACACAGGCAATCCCAGCAATGAAGGCACAGGTACATCAGGCACCAGTGCAGCGAAGTTATTCCTTATGTCAATCTTCTCCGAACCTCTCGCATTCACTCCCGTCCACTTAGCAGCATGACACTGCCTTCAGTTTCCACGAATTGTGGCATGGGACCAGCGCTGATTGGAACATTCCTCTTGCTGTTCTCGGTCTACTTCACTACAGGATGGAGGCGCAGAAGCAGATGGAGACAATTTCCTTGGCAGGCAAGTTCCAGGTAGCACAGGCCATTTGGATAGGGACAGATGACAAGGCGGGGAAACATCCATCAGGCCTGAGCGGCGTCCAGTCATACGAATTGAGAAAGAGAAAGTTCCAATTTGCGTTTTCCCAATAAGTTCGTGCAGAATTGAAGTTTGTTTGCTAAGCATAGCCACCTCATTCCTGTAATCCTCCGCTAGCAAACAATTGCCGCATCGGAACTCAGGTTTTTCAATATTGTCCCGGACAAGAGCGTAATAAACACAGCTTCTACAGTGTTGGAAACATTTGTTAGCTATTCCAGGCGAAGGGAGCTCCATTGCAATCTAGCTAGCTAGCTAGCTAGCTGGCTAGTTGGTAGCAGGTGTTGACATAGATATCCGAGTTCTTAAGTTCCGAAGTTTTCGGCGTCGATTCGGTGTCCCCCGACAGCAGCTCTACACCAGTCTGGAAAGAGTGATTTGACCTGCCAAAGCATCAATTGTCCTGGGCCCGGTTTTCCAATAACGAGGGAACTCAGATTTACCAGTGTTTTAACGATGAATCTTTCCTACAATGGCCAAAGATGTAACATGCTTTCCCCAAAACACCACGCAGAGAGAACATTCACTAAGTGCGTCGTTAAGACGTGGCAATACTGATAGGACCGAAAGAAAGGCAGTGCTGCTCTCGGCTCAGCTATCTCCATTAAAATCTTACCTTAAAATTATAATTATTCAACAATAGGCTACTGACGACGGATCAACTCCTAGAAGGATAATATCACCTATGGCTGCAAATATTGAGGCTGCTTATTCTAATGCTTACCCTACAATAATGCACTATATCAAGATTTGGCACATCATTGTGCACGTTGTTAAACATCATGAAATATACAGACGCAAGAATTACAGACAGTAGCCAACAATTAGCAAAACAGAAATATTATGGAATTAGATAGGCCTATGTAGCTTATATTGTAGGCTATTTATATTTTAATGCTGTCGTATCAGTTTTCATTTTCATCCTTCACTTGTTTGTAACAATTGCAAAGACATTGGGAAACTTTGTTTTGCTACTCAACTTTGTTGTGAAGTTATCGGCGGTCACATAGAGACAGATGAACATTGATTCAATGTTTAGCAGAGCTCTTCTGTGTACAAGGTGAGTTGCTGTACGAGTTGTCTGAGGCAGTCGGTAAATAACGAGTGTTTTCAAATGCAACTTTAGTAATGATGGTGTTGGGAAACAGATCAGAGACTTAAGGATGCTCCTACGAAGGTTCTAGCAATGG
Organism: Coregonus lavaretus; assembly: GCF_964263955.1. Lineage (NCBI taxonomy): Eukaryota > Metazoa > Chordata > Actinopteri > Salmoniformes > Salmonidae > Coregonus > Coregonus lavaretus. The sequence goes on along the minus strand of NC_140011.1, from coordinate 3,148,259 downwards.
ATTTACTGAAGCCTTAAGATGCTTTTGAGAAACCGGGACCCATGTCGTCCAAAAAGTTATAGTTTTGACTCATCTGTCCATAGAACATTCTTCCAAGAGACTTGATGATCATCCAGGTGCTTCCAGGCCAACTTGAGTCAACGTTTTGGATGAGATGGGTCCCATTATGTCTGGCGAAAACCAAACACTGCATTCCACAGTAAGAACCTCATACCAATGGTCAAGCATGGTGGCGGTAGTGTGATGGTTTGGGGATGCTTTGCTGCCTTAGCACCTGGACGACTTGCCTTAATAGAATGAACCATAACTTTTGCTCTGTATCAGATAATTCTACAGGAGAATGTCAGGCCATCTGTCTGTGAGCTGAAGCTGAAGCGCAGCTGGGTCATGCAACAAGACAATGATCCAAAACACACACTAAAGTGTACATGAAAATGGTTAAAAAGCAACACATTTTAAGTTCTGTAATAGACCAATCAAGAGTGGGCCAAAAATCCTCCACAGCGATGTGAGAGACTGAACAACAACTACAGGAAGCATTTGGTTGCAGTCATTGCAGCTAAAGGTGGCACAACCAGTTATTGAGTGTAAGGGGGCAATTACTTCTTCACACAGGGGAATTGGGTGTTGCATAGCTTTGTAAATTAAATCAATTAAATAAGCATTTTGTCATTCATAAACTCAGGTTCCCTTTATCTATTTAACCTTCCCAAGTTATCTCACGTCACCCCGCTCCTCCGCACACTCCACTGGCTTCCAGTTGAAACTCGCATCTGCTACAAACCATGGTGCTTGCCTACGGAGCTGTGAGGGGAACGGCACCTCCGTACCTTCAGGCTCTGATCAGTCCCTACACCCAAATGAGGGCATTGCGTTCATCCACCTCTGGCCTGCTGGCTCCCCTACCTCTGCGGAAGCACAGTTCCCGCTCAGCCCAGTCAAAACTGTTCGCTGCTCTGGCACCCCAATGGTGGAACAAGCTCCCTCACGACGCCAGGACAGTGGAGTCACTCACCACCTTCCGGAGACATTTGAAACCCCACCTCTTTAAGGAATACCTGGGATAGGATAAAGTAATCCTTCTACCCCCCCCCCCCATTTTTTTAAAATAATAATAAATAATAATAATAAACAAAACAAAATAAAAAATAAACATTGTAAAGTGGTTATCCCACTGGCTATAAGGTGAATGCATCAATTTGTAAGTCGCTCTGGATAAGAGTGTCTGCTAAATGACGTACATGTCAATGTAAATCTAATATTAGGTTTTGGTTGAAGATCTGATAACATTCAGTATCATATGCAAAAATAGCGAAAATCAGAAAGGGGGCAAATACTTTTTCACGGCACTATATCTACTGCTGTACATATCATTCTTAGTATATCTTGTGTATATTCATTCAGTGTATATAAGTATAGATTGCATTTGGATTACTGTTACAGTGCTATTTAGGTTAATTGGATTTGTTCTGACATTTCAAGATTTCTTGTGTTTTTTATTTATTTACATTTGATTATTTGTGTACTTGTTTGACATTTTACTGAATTGTTAGGAGCTAGAAACGTAAGTATTATTTCGCAGCACTCGCTGTAACATTTGCTAAACTGTGTACGCTACCATTAAACTTTGATTTGATTTAAAGCAAAATGGCCGACCCTGTCTTTCTCTGGGGAGTAGGACAGACAGAGAGAGGGAGAGAGACAGAGAGGGAGAGAAAAAGAAAGAGCAAGAGGAAAAAGTGAGAGGGCCCTCCCTGAGGTGATGCGGGCTACCCTACTCACCCGAGCTAGCCAAACAAACAGGTAAATAACTACTCTAGAACTTCCAAGTGAAAGAGAATAGAAGAAAGAAAGAGGGCCCGGCCATTTAGGTGATCTGGAAGTTCCATATTGGCCTAATTGTATAAGCTAGCAGCTATCAGTCCATGCGTACAGAACAAAGATGGCTTTGCCAAGTTTCACCCCCATGCAGCCCAGAAACAAAGCTCAGAATTAGGGTAAGGGTGCTGATTCCAAAGCAGTATTCACGTGACTTCAAAATAAACTCTGAAATATATGCATGGGTTTGAATTATTGTTGTGTCTAGTGTACATTGTGGGACTAGTAAACTAAAAATCAACGTGAAAAGGATTTGAACTGATAGTCTCCCAGTGAGCAAAATTGGTTTAAATAAGTATTTTCAACCAAACATCCATATTTTCAAAGTCTTGCCCTTATAGGGCTGACTACTGTGTGTGGATCCTGCATCTGAGACTGGTTAGTCTAGTAGACATCTAACAGCTGTGGATATCGACAGGAGGAAGAGAGAGGGAGAGAGGTGGAGAGAGAAAGATAACGAGATGAGGAGAGGGGGGATGAAACGAAATGAAGATAAAAATAGAATGGCAGACATCAAACAAGTGAGAAAGAAAAAGAGAAATAGCAGAAAGACTGAACGAGAGAGACAGATTCTCACAATAGTGTAGTGATTTTTGTCAAGATTTATATTTTCTGAACCTTCAAAAATAGGAATAATCAAGCAAACATAGTCTCTAGTTTTTTAACACAAATAGGCCTTACTGACCAAGGTCCATCTTCCAGCATACACATTAGGGCTGTCCCCGACTAAAAAACATCTTGGTCAACCGAAAGTCGTCTGTTCTTTCGACCAATCGATTGCTCAAAATCTTTAAATGTGTATTTTTCCATTACAGACACACCCTATGTGTTTTAATAAAATCAACTATGTGCACTGAGCTTGTCTGATGCTTTAAGCTTACAGTTTGATGCCACAAGAGGGCACCAGAGATCTAGATAACCAGAAGGGAAAAAAACTTAACCTGACCCAACTATTCTCCTCCCGCTCATGCTGGCTTTCGCAGATTCTGCCATCACTCTCCTGAAGTTGCCGGTAACAGGCTACACGAGGAGTCGGCAACCTTTATAATGTGGAATGCCAATGTATCTTACAATCTCTACCGATCTGCGTGCCAGTTCTGGTTTTCATATGCACGTTTTGTGAAAAAAGTTCAAATTAATTTATAATAACGTCTTCATATCTCAAAATTGTTGTCATGTGGTTAATCAAATTATATCCAAATCTAAATTAAAATGATACTTTTTAAGTTTGTAACTTCTATTGCCACTATGTAAAAATAGCCTCCATAAAGCCAACAAATAAAAACATTGCAGCCTGCAGGTAGAAAATATCCTGATTAAAAATAAATATCCTATAAATCACATTGGCTACACATGGCCTGTCTGCAAAAAACTTGAAACAGTGTATCAACTATTAACTTGGGTCCCGCCCAAAGCTTGGGCTTGTGAACTTGCAACATTGTATAACATATCCTGGGCCCTCAGTTTTAAGTGCCAGTGAGCTCGGGACAGACACAGCTGTAGGCTATTTGCACAAGGGATAAGAAGCAGTGCTTGACTTGGGCAGGAGCTCACCGGAGCTGAGAACCAGCACCTCAAATGTTCGACTATTTGAGCTCCTGTTCCTCTTATACAATATTAGCTCAAAAGTATTCTGGAGCTCCTGCACCTAAATATAAACAGTACCAGCGCTCAAAATGAGTACCGGAACCTATTTCAGTCCAAGTCAAGCACTGATAAGAAGCCTATTTTATGACATTTCCACTGATTCAGAGCATGACATTTTTCTCTTTCACGCTGAGTGGTTATCGAAAGGGAGAGAGCTGGAAAGATTTTTGAGGAACTTATTGTAATTCTCAATGGATGTAAAAACAGACTTTGTTTGCTTGCTGTTTGAGGTGAAGAAAACATTACTTTGAGAAGCTCCACAGGTCATTAGTGGTGGTGCGTTAAGCCAATCAGAAATACTATCAGATCCCCAAATTTGGCACATTTATATGCCTACATTTGCGCGCAGGCCAGGTAGCCTATAGGCCTACTTCTATGCGTGCGCATCCTTACTCAACATTGACAGGAGCGCTCCAAACAAAAGACAATTACTAAATTGACAGAACTCATAAATGGAAATAATGAACCAAAAGTTTTTTCTCACAGGTTTAGCATCGGTTGTGCACCCTGCAAACAATGTATCCACTCCGACAATGAAAACAGGAAGACTGGAATAATAGTGAATGCATTAAAATAAAATTAATTAATTAACGTCACCAAAGTAACAAACACTGTAGATTAGAAAATAAAGGAAAGTATTCAGACCCCTTGACTTTTTCCACATTTTGTTACGTTAGAGAGAGCCTTATTCTAAAATGGATTTTTTTAAATTTTTTATAAAATACTCAGCAATCTACACACAATACCCCATAATGACAAAGCGAAAAGAAAAAAAAATGACCCTTTGCGATGAGACTCGAAATTGGGCTCAGGTGCATCCTGTTCCCATTGATCATCCTTGAGATGTTTCTACAACTTGATTGGAGACCTCCTGTGGTAAATTCAATTGATTGGACATTGATTGATTTGGAAAGGCACACACCTGTCTATATCACATCCCACAGTTGACAGTGCATGTCAGAACAAAAACCAAGCCATGAGCTCAAATGAATTGTCCATAGAGCTCCGAGACAGGATTGTGTCGAGGCACAAATCTGGGGAAGGGTACCAAAAACATTTCTGCAGCATTGAAGGTCCCCAAGAACACAGTGGCCTCCATCATTCTTAAATGGAAGAAGTTTGGAACCACCAAGACTCTTCCTACAGCTGGCCGCCCGGCCAAACTGAGCAATCGGGGGAGAAGGGCCTTGGTCAAGAACCCAATGGTCATTCTGACAGAGCTCCAGAGTTCCTCTGTGGAGATGGGAGAACCTTCCAGAAGGACAACAATCTCTGCAGCACTCCACCAATCAGGCCTTTATGGTAGAGTGGCCAGATGGGAGCCACTCCTCAGTAAAAGGCACATTACAGCCTGCTTGGAGTTTGCCAAAAGGCACCTAAAGACTCTCAGACCATGAGAAACAAGATTCTCTGGTCTGATGAAACCAAGATTGAACTCTTTGGCCTGAATGCCAAGCGTCACGTCTGGAGGAAACCTGGCATCTGGCACCATCCCTACGGTGAAGAATGGTGGTGGCAGCATCATGCTGTGGGGATGTTTTTCAGCGACATTGACTGGAAAACTAGTCAAGCAAAGTCAGGCAAAGATGAACGGAGCAAAGTACAGAGAGATCCTTGATGAAAACCTGCTCCAGAGCTCTCAGAACCTCAGACTGGAGAGAAGGTTCACCTTCCAACAGGTCAACGACCCTAAGCACACAGCCAAGACAACGCAGGAGTGGCTTCGGGACAAGACTCTGAATGTCCTTGAGTGGCCCAGTCAGAGCCCGGACTTAAACCAGATCGAACATCCCTGGAGTGACCTGAAAATAGCTGTGCTGCGACGCTCCCCATCCAACCTGACAGAGCTTGAGAGGATCTGCAGAGAAGAATGGGAGAAACTCCCCAAATACAGGTGTGCCAAGCTTGTAGTGTCATACCCAAGAACACTCGAGGCTGTAATCGCTGCCAAAGGTGCTTCAACAAAGTACTGAGTAAAGGGTTTGAATACCTCTGTAAATGTAATATTTCAATTTTATATTCGTAAAAAATTAGCAAACATTTCTAAAAACCTATTTTTCCTTTGTCATTATGGGGTATTGTGTGTAGATTGATGAGGGAAATAAACAATTTAATCAATTTTAGAATAAGGCTGTAACTTAACAAAATGTGGAAAAAGTCAAGGGGTCTGAATACTTTCCGAAGGCACTGTATGTAATGGGGAATTGATATACACTAACAATCTAACGCAAACAATTCACACTAAGAAGTTATGAAACAATGACTATTCACAAATTGGCGGGAGAGAGCGCACTCTGGAGAGAGAAGTGCATCGTGTATCTGGGCGCATAGTCGATCCGACCTCTGCATTGGCCGTGCAGCATTTACGGTGATATGGCCTCAGCAGAAGTCAGGGCATTTATACTTCTTGCGCTTAGCGATGTGGTACAGAGCTCGATTTGGCCTCTGTATGCCTCTGGAGGCTCCGCAATTGTCACACCTTCCATATGGAGCTTCCAACCACTTTTAGTCTAGGCCTCTGCAATGGATTAGTTCACTGAGATGGGTGCAAATAAATAAATAAATAAATAAATATATTTGTTACTGCTCGACTAAAACAATATCGGTCGACCAACAGGCTAACGACAAAACAATCAACCAGTCGACTCATTGGGGTCAGCCCTAATACACATCAATAAAAATTAGTAGAGAGGAGATTGGGTGGCCTCTAGAGCACATAGGAATTACTAGTCAGAGACAAAACATTGAGGTTAGAGTGATTGGATTTCAAAGCACACGAGTGATGGGATATCCGGGAATGTTTTCCGGGCATTGCCCAAATCGTTGGTGGCTTGGCTGTCTAACCCCTGGAGATACTACAGCTGCTGCTACATCAGAGTGACATGAGTGCACACACATACACGCACGCACACAGACAAAACTAGATCCACATAAATACACACTCCCTCACTCTAACACGTGCACACACACACAGTCAGACCACATTCTCTGGTCTTGAAGTGGCTGTCCGCCCTGGGACTTGAAGTGCTGTCGGTTCACTCTAGGCTCACCACCCACACCAAGGCCCAAGTCAAATGGCCATCTACAAATCGTGCACTCTGCCTATGGACCTGAGTGGCAAGTAGTGTTATTGGTGGACAGCAGAGGATTACTTGGTAGGACGTAGGGTGATCATGCATTCAGTGGGTGTGTGTGTGAGAGAGACTTTGAGAAAGTGTGCGTGTGTGTATGCGTGTGTACGTGCGCGTCACATGTCTGTGGCCTGAACAGAGAACATGGCCTGACTTGTGCCCACGGACAATGGGCAAAGCCACTGGCGAAGGTACAGTCAAAACTACTCAGAGTCAAGAGTCCAGTGTGCCCTATGTCCTTTACTTTACTTTACTGTGCTTTCCTGTCCTGTACCTCCACTGTTTTCCAATGCTACTCTCCCTTAACCTTTTCCCTGCTGTGATAATGCAGAATATACAACTATAGAACAAAGCAGTAACAATTGACTTCCAAACAACATGTATAATGCATTGTGATGACCCCCCCACCCCCCACCCCCCCCGAACACACAATCCTCTGTTGTCTGAAAAAACATCCAAGTTCAATGGTGCCGACAGTGCACCTTGTGGTGCACCAGGCATATAGAATGGATCTCTCTCGCTATCTCTCTCAATTCAATTCAATAGACTTCATCGACATGGCAAGTTAAATAACTTACATTGTCAAAGTACACGTATAAGAAAAGTGGTCGGACCAACAGCAATAATAAAACAATAACACTAATAATAGTAGTGGAAATTGAATTAACATTAACAGCAACTACAACAACAATGGTAATGAGAATAAACATTTATAAAAGCAATATTGTTAGGCCAGTCTCAACATGACTGAAAAGCTGCATGGTGGTTGTTACAGTGTAATAGGAAATGCAGCTATGTCTCTATTTCTCCCAAGGGGCAGAGTGAGCTGATGTAAAAGAGTAGATCTCGCACACGCTCTAGCTCTCTCCGCTCTCTCTCTCTCTCTCACACACACAAATACAGGGGTCTCACCTGAGGATGCAGTAGCAGCTGTGGGCCACTGATGAGAGGCGGCAGAAGCCGAACCGCTGCTTGCTCTCGATGTCTGTCAGCACAAAGGTGAAGTTCTGGCCCACTTGTTTCACCAACAGACTGAACCACACAGAGAAGGGGGGAATCAATTTTACATTTTAGTCATTTAGCAGACGCTCTTATCCAGAGCAACTTACAGTTAGTGAGTGCATACATTTTCATACTGGCCCCCCGTGGGAAACGAACCCACAACCCTGGCATTGCAAGCACCATGCTCTACCAACTGAGCTACAGGGGACTATCAATCTAATTGATCCATAAAGCACTTTTTACATCATCAGTTAAGACCAAACAGAAGCAGGAGCACATTGATAAGACCGACATGGAGGTAGAGACAGAAAGAGAGGTGAGAGAGATGGAGCAGGAAGAGAAAGAAAGAAACAGACAAGACAAGCATTTTCAGACATGGCTACTAGTTTAACCCAAAGCGGTGCCCTTTAAAGTGCTTTCTAAATAAAGCTTTCATCATTATTGCTAGTGTTACTATCATTATAAATATTAGCATCATCTTTACACATGTAGCGTACACAGTCCATTTAGGAGTGCTGGTAGCTGAATGTCTGTGCTCCACCCTACAGAAGTGAATGGCAGTCTGGATGGCATGGCATTGCCAGTGGCTGGGGTGACAAGCCTGCCCCCTTAATCAGTGTGTCGCACGGATAACTATACAGTGCCTTCAGAAAGTATTCATACACCTTGACTTATTCCACATTTTGTTGTGTTAAAAGCCTGAATTCAAAATTGATGAAATAGATTTTTTTTTTCTCACCCATCTACAGGGTTGAATGGTGGGAACCTGGTTACTGACATTTACCGGGATTTACCGCCCAAAACCACTCCCTTTTCCCAGGATAAATAACTGCGAGAAACCGGTAAATTATATAATAAATTATTGAAATGAACAACATGGCGTGAAATGGAACTGTTAAATTATATGCAATGTCTAAAACTGGCATCTCTACGGCCTCTGCATGGTGAATCAATGCTCTGGGTGGGGAGAGACAACCCATCTCAGTATGGAGCGCAGTTCACAATGCATGTAGACCTATCATCTCATCATAGTAACTTTTTTTCTTGTGACAGGTAGCCTACATTTGCTGCAGCAAAGTAATATAAATATTATATATATATGTGCGTCTTCTCTCTCTCTCTCTCTCTCTCTCTCTCTCTCTCTCTCTCTCTCTCTCTCTGTCTCTCTCTCTCTCTCTCTCTCTCTCTCTCTATTTCTCTATTTCTCTCTCTCTCAATCTCTCTCTCTCTAATAAATTCAACACCGTATTAGCCTTATATTTACAGTAGCTTGTGAAAGTATTCAGACCATTCCAAGACATTTAAATGTTTCCCCTTAAATCACTTGAGTGTTGCTTTAGCAGTATGCTTAGGGTCATTGTCCTGCTGGAAGGTGAACCTCCGTACCAGTCTCAAATCTCTGGAAGACTGAAACAGGTTTCCCTCAAGATTTTCCCTGTATTTAGCGCCATCCATCCTTCTATCAATTCTGACCAGTTTCCCAGTCCCTGCTGATAAAAAACATCCCCACAGCATGATGCTGCGACCACCATGCTTCACTGTGGGGATGGTGTTCTCGGGGTGAAGAGAGGTGTTGTGTTTGCGGCAGACAGAGTTTTCCTTGATGAACAAAAAGCTCAATTTTAGTCTCAGCTGACCAGAGTACCTTCTTCCACATTCCTTTTGGCGAACACCAAACGTGTTTGCTTATTATTTTCTGTAAGCAATGGCTTTTTTCTGGCCTCTCTTCCGTAAAGCCAAGCTCTGTGGAGTGTACAGCTTAAAGTGGTCCTACGGACAGATACTGCAATCTCTGCTGTGGAGCTTTGCAGCTCCTTCAGGGTTATCTTTGGTCTCTTTGTTGCCTCTCTGATTAATGCCCTCCTTGCCTGGTCTGTGAGTTTTGGTGGGCGGCCCTCTCTTGGCAGGTTTGTAGTGGTGCCATATTCTTTCCATTTTTTAATAATGGATTTAATGGTGCTCCGTGGGATGTTCAAAGTTTCTGATATTTTTTTATAACCCAACCCTGATCTGTACTTTTCCACAACTTGTCCCTGACCTGTTTGGAGAGCTCCTTGGTCTTCATGGTGCTGCTTGCTTGGTGGTGCCCCTTGCTTAGTGGTGTTGTAGACTCTGGGGCCTTTCAGAACAGGTGTATATACTGAGATCACGTGACACTTAAATAAAGTACACCTGTGTGCAATCTAACTAATTATGTGACTTCTGAAGGTAATTGGTTGCACCAGATCTTATTTAGGGGCTTCATAGCAAACGGGGTGAATACATACGCACCACTTTTCCCTTATTTATTTTTTAGAATTTCTTGAAACAAGTATTTTTTTTTTCATTTCACTTCACCAATTTGGACTATTTTGTCCATTACATGAAATCCAAATAAAAATCAATTTAAGTTTCCCAGTCCCTGCTGATGAAAAACATCCCCACAGCATGATGCTGCGACCACCATGCTTCACTGTGGGGATGGTGTTCTCGGGGTGAAGAGAGGTGTTGTGTTTGCGGCAGACAGAGTTTTCCTTGATGAACAAAAAGCTCAATTTTAGTCTCAGCTGACCAGAGTACCTTCTTCCACATTCCTTTTGGCGAACACCAAACGTGTTTGCTTATTATTTTCTGTAAGCAATGGCTTTTTTCTGGCCTCTCTTCCGTAAAGCCAAGCTCTGTGGAGTGTACAGCTTAAAGTGGTCCTACGGACAGATACTGCAATCTCTGCTGTGGAGCTTTGCAGCTCCTTCAGGGTTATCTTTGGTCTCTTTGTTGCCTCTCTGATTAATGCCCTCCTTGCCTGGTCCGTGAGTTTTGGTGGGCGGCCCTCTCTTGGCAGGTTTGTAGTGGTGCCATATTCTTTCCATTTTTTAATAATGGATTTAATGGTGCTCCGTGGGATGTTCAAAGTTTCTGATATTTTTTTATAACCCAACCCTGATCTGTACTTTTCCACAACTTGTCCCTGACCTGTTTGGAGAGCTCCTTGGTCTTCATGGTGCCGCTTGCTTGGTGGTGCCCCTTGCTTAGTGGTGTTGTAGACTCTGGGGCCTTTCAGAACAGGTGTATATACTGAGATCACGTGACACTTAAATAAAGTACACCTGTGTGCAATCTAACTAATTATGTGACTTCTGAAGGTAATTGGTTGCACCAGATCTTATTTAGGGGCTTCATAGCAAACGGGGTGAATACATACGCACCACTTTTCCCTTATTTATTTTTTAGAATTTCTTGAAACAAGTATTTTTTTTTTCATTTCACTTCACCAATTTGGACTATTTTGTCCATTACATGAAATCCAAATAAAAATCAATTTAAGTACAGGCTGTAATGTAACAAAATAGGAAAAACACCAAGGGGGATGAATACTTTTGCAAGGCACTGTAGCTAATTAATTATGGGTTATGCATAATAAGCCTCTAACTTATAGCCTCTGTCTCTTGCGCAATAAGCAAGCACCTGTGCTCTGCTGGCCTCTCCTTAAAAAACCCTCCTTAGCTCTTGGAGTCCCATGCAGGAAAAGCTAGACTAGAATAGCTTGCTGGACATTATTATTTTTTTTTTGCATTTCTTATACCAATAGACTATTCAAGAGGGACACAATATCTTTTTTGCTGAATGTTAAATAAAGCAGCCAATAGAACTCACGGGTAGTTTGAAAGAAGAGCAAACGCGTGATGGCTGTAGGCTACAGCAATTATTTATTCAGACCCAAAACCATTCAATCTTCGTGAAGAGAAGTGAAAGCCTTCATCATCTAATTCTAGTCCTATATTATTCAAGGATGTCATTAGAATTAAGATAAAGACAACCAAACTTATTTCATTTAACTGTTCAAAGCGAGGAAGGAATGAAGCAACAATAGAGAGAAAGAGGAGGTAGGCTGATAACATTAGGGGAAATATTATAAAAGGTATATATGTGTCAGCCTACTAATTATACAAATAGACCCTATTATATAAAAAAAATTTAAAATAACATTCGCTAGCCTATATATGTAAATTTGTAGGCCGCATGTGTTGCACCAGAACAGCATGTAATCTTCTGCTTTATCATGGATTGAACGATGTGCGCACTTCTGGTCCATATACTACAATACAATACAATACAATACAATACAATACAATACAATACAGTACAGTACAGTAATATAGTTCACACTCAAAAAGATTAGCCTACTGGAGCTAGTTTAATTTATTTACCCAAGAAAGCATATAGCTAGCTACATCTATGGGCTTTTCTGTTGTGCGTAATGTGCAGTAGCCTATATTATATACGTACAGTGCATTCGGAAAGTATTCAGACCCCTTCCTTTTTTCCACATTGTTACTTTACAGCCTTATTCTAAAATGGATTCAATTGTTTTTTCCCCCTCATCAATCTACACACAATACCCCATAATGACAAAGCAAAAACAGTTTTTTATAAATTTTTGCACATTTATTACAAATAAAAAACTGAAATATAACATTTACATAAGTATTCAGACCATTTACTCAGTACTTTCTTGACGCAACTTTGGCAGTGATTACAGCCTTGAGTCTTCTTTGGTATGAAGCTACAAGCTTGGCACACCTGTATTTGGGGAGTTTCTTCCATTCTTCTCTTCAGATCCTCTTAAGCTTTGTCAGGTTGGATGGGGAGCGTCGCTGCACAGCTATTTTTAGGTCTCTCCAGATATGTTCGATCGGGTTCGAGTCCGGGCTCTGGCTGGGCCACTCATAAATTCTCGTCAGTTATTTACATAACATAATAAACAGATCGTAAACAAGGTTATAATGAAAGTCAAAATCACTGCATGTAAGTTTTGTTTTACATGTGCTCAAGCTCTGGAAGGCTGTGAGAGGAAAACAGATCATGATGAAAGTAAGAGGGTGTAAGCTAAAAATAATTGGATAGGAGGTATAGTGCAGCAACAGAGTAGTCATCGATGGTATAAAGTGGTTTTACTTACATTCTCATCACCAGCTTTCTCGAACACTGACATTACTATACACAACTACACAACTATAATCTCATCACCTGACAGTAAAAGTGGAAGAGTTGCAGTTTTGCACACTTATTGCACACACAGTTCCACTTAGTTTTTCACCAAGAACTTGATTGGTGAAATGTGTTGTGATATGTGATGGTCGGAGTGAAAATCTACAGGAGAATAGATCTCCAGGAAGATGGTTGGTGACCACTGCCCCTACACACACTACAAAGGTGTCTTCAAATAGTCATACAGTCATACACAGATAAACATAGCCCCTACCCATTGACAATTCCTACTAATTGGTTATAGGGCACGGTTTAACCACTACATTCTCAGAAAAAAAGTAATAGCACAGGGGTGATGTGCTGCCAGTACTTAGTATGGGTGAGAAGTCGGGCTGCAGAGTTTTGAACCATTATGGAGGGAGCTTGTGTTGATGTCAGAAAGTAGAGTGTTACAGTAGTCTACTTGTGAGGAGATGAATGCATGAATGAGGGTTTTAGCAGCAGGACCGGAGAGGGAGGACATCTGGAGATGTTGTGGAGGTGGAAGTATGAGGTTTTGACAGTCTGTTGGATGTGGTGGTGGAAGGAGAGGGTGAAATCCAGGATGATGCCAAGGTTGCATTTGTGTGGGGAGGGAGAGACAATGGGGTTGTCGATGGTGATGGTTGCCAACTTTGAGTGTGGATTTGGTGCCTTGTCTGCAGAAAGAAATGGACAGACAAACAAAATATAAGATGCAATACATCTAAATCACTAATTTCCATACCATAATTTGCTATAAACCTTTTACATATTCACTGCCCTCTTACACAACACCTTTTGACTTATAGAATGTGGTGACATAAAAATATTTATTCAGTAAATTAGAAAGATTAGAAAAAATGGGCAAAAAAGATTTGGCTGTCCAAGAGGGCTGGCTACCTAAAATTCAATGCAGTCCCCTCAATCTTAACTAGCGAGCTAAAGTTATACCACATCTCAAGTCAATCTGGCAACATCACAATGATGACAAAAGGTTTTTCTATTAATTATATGCCTCCTGTCATTGTGATTTCAAATCACACTTTTGACAATCTTCATCAGCGCCAATCGAGAGAAGAACTTTCAGTTGGGCATCAGTCTTCAGAAGAACGTTCAAAAATGAACTGTGCAACCCATGAATAGCATGTCCTTTACTTTTAATAATAGAAGAATAACTATCTAGACACTTACTTCTTGAATGGTTGCTGTCGCTGATGGATGGGATGGAGGATAAAGCAGCTGGCAAATCCACGTGTGTATACAGCCTGATTTGCAATGCTGTCAAATGCGAAGTGAACTTCTCTGGCCGAATCAGACGAATTGATTGTTTGGATGGGAAAAAAGTGCAAAGAAACATTTGCTGCTTTGCAGGCAGCAATGGCACAATTTCTCTTGCTTTTGCTCATTTCTTTCAAGTAGGAAGTAAATCCAGAAATATTAATATAACAGATTAACAATCATGGTCTAAAATAATCAGATCACCGTGTGACGTTATGTGACGGGACAAAAACTCCAACCCACCTGATCACACTGATATTCCATGCATTCTATTCAAACAGCTCTTACACAAAAAGGGCGTTATCATAATTTTCAAAATTTCTGAGTGTTATTTCGACCTCAGTGTGGAAATATCATTTTAAAAAACAGAACAAGTACATTTTTAAATGCACTGCCCCTTTAATGCTAAAATGCTAATAACCTCTTAACCAAGTGGGGGAACAGGAGAGAGCCTAGTAAAGAGACAAGACTACCCTAGAGGGTGGTGTCTGTGTGTGTGTGATGGGGGTCTAGGACCAAAAACTGGCTGTGCAGCATTAAAAAACAACAAGAGGGGAGTGTGTGCGTAAGTGTGTGTGTGTGCTTTAGAACAAACGTACCTGTCCACACTGAAGGGGAAGCAGAACTTGGGGACTGTCTGAAGAGTTTCCTGTGGAGGGAGGGAGAGAGATCATTTATACATCTAAAGGGGCCTATACTGTAATTCTAAGTAATAACATACCATTTAACAGGGCATGATGAAGGGCATGATGAAGACGAGAGACAGATGAAGGCAGAGAGGAGAGAGGGAGGAGAAGGAATTGGCCGGGGGGATCAGCATGGTGCAAAGGGAGAGGGGGAGAGCGGATAGAAGGCTGGCAGGCAGGGGCTTTGCCTGGCCTCCATCACCCTCAGCTGTGGCCCTCGAACACAGGGAATCAGGCACCCCCGGATTAGGGCCCTGGGACTAAGGGGAAACTAACAAAGACAGATAGAGGGGGCGGGAAAGAGAGAGAGAGGAAGAGCAAAAAAAAGAAAAATAAGAGAGAAATAGAGATGGAGTAACAGAGATCTGTGATAGAGCAAGACGTGAGGAAAAAAAGAGGGGAAAGGAAGATAAGGTGGAGGGGTACAGGGAGGCAGTAATGGAGAGAGAATAGACAAAGCGAGAGAGACTGAATCATAGTGGCCAGGAGAGCTCAGATGAGGAACTAGCAACTAAGCCCGACAACAACAGCTCAGGCCAACCCTCTGCTAGCTGGGGCTTATGTTTGTGGAAGGTAGAGGAGAGAGTCATGTCCAGCCACGGTGCTCCCTGATGGATTACCAGAGACGTGTTGAGGCCCTGGCGGAACCAGCAGGAGGGACAAACCAGAGTGCCAGGCAGCAGAGGGCTTCTAGCCTACAGTCCCCTAGGATATCTACCCTAAGGTGGACTCAGCCAATGACTAGTCGCCATGGCAGCAGATGAGGGTGACTAGGTGGCGCTTGGTGGGCGAGGCACTGGGTCTCCGGCTTTGGGGCCACCGTGGGACAGGTGGTGGTTCAGGTGTGGTGAAAAACACTATCTCAAAACACAGTGTGAGATAACAAAAAGGACAGGAGTGATTAGAGTTCACTTCACAGGAGTGAATATAGTTCAAGAGAGGGAGGAGCCACTGGTGCTGCTGATGTAACTTAATTATTGTCATGACACAAACACACGCACACGTTCATGCTCATACGTTTACACAGACATGGGCACGCACACAAACACAGTTTATTTAAAAAAATGTCACACACACCTTATGAAACTGAGCAAGTCAAGCATGGCTCACACAGGCATACTTGACTTGGACCCTACAAGGTGTCAAAAGCGTTCCATAGGGATAATGGCCCATGTTTATTATTCATTGTTGTTGTTGCATTGTCGAGAAGGAACATGCAAGTAAGCATTTCATTGGAGGGTTTATACCATGTGTATCCCGTACATACGACAAATAAAACTTGAAACGTAATCTCATCAATTATGATCTGAAAGGCCAAACTGATCCTTGATCAGCACTTTTACTCTGAGACACTTTATGGATACGGGCCCTGAACCCTCATGACAGGTAAGGAGATCTGACTTGACACAAACCTCAATTCTAGGTCTAATCGCTAGCCGAGGTACCTAGATAACAGTTGAAATAAGGGTTTGAATGAAGTGTTCTCTCTTGGGTTTGATTCCCTGATCTAAAAGGGCAAGGCTGGGCCTCCCGAGTTGTCTAAGGCACTGCATCACAGTCCTAGAGGCGTCACTACAGACCCAGGTTCGATCCCGGGCTGTATTACAACCAGCTGTGATCGTGAGTCCTATAGTGCGACGCACAATTGGCCCAGCGTCGTCCGGGTTAGGGGAGGGTTTGGCCGGGTGGGCTTTACTTGGCTCATCGCGCTCTAGCGACTCCTTGTGGCGGGCCGGGCGCCTGCAGGCTGACCTCAATCATCAGTTGAATGGTGTTTCCTCCGACACATTGGTGCGGCTGGCTTCCGCGTTAAGCAGGCAGGTGTTAAGAAGCGCGGTTTGGTGAGTCATGTTTCGGAGGACGCATGACTCGACCTTCGCCTCCCGAGCACGTTGGGGAGTTGCAGCGATGGGACAAGATCGAAATTGGGGAGAAAAAGGGTGTAAAATACACACACAAAAAATAAATAAAGGTCAAGGCTAGGCCAGTGGTTATCTGAAGGTTATTGACTCACTCCCATGACTAACATTGGCTTACGGAGCTGGCCCGTTTTTATTTCACAACAAACAGTTCCAGTCAGGGGCTGAGTTACTGAGGAGGACTGAACACACACACACCTGAGGAAATTTTATAATAAAAAATATGGTACAAAATGGAATGTATAATTCTCCTACCATCATTAGAAAAGTATTCCCCAAAAAAAAACTATTCCGGAGACTCAGGAGGGAGGGCTGGAGACCATAGGATCCAATCAGGCTCGTATAATTGAATTACTCTTTGTTTTATTAACAATGCGGAAAGATATTAAATGTAAAAAATCTGTATTATGTGATTGAGTGCTTTTTTATAGGCTTTTCTTACCCATTGACATAGGCCTAAATGAAGAGTGTATTATGTTCTGTTCTCATCTTTATGTCAATTGATTTAGGCTCTTCTGACTCTTGGACCTATCCCTTCCGTTCCACCGAAGTCTGGCTTACACAAGGCCCCCAACAGAAACACAATACAGAAAACTCCAGGGACCTTACCCTCTCAATTCCGTTTCCAACTAATAGGAGGGGAGGGGGATGCTTCATTTGTGGTGTGCACCTGCACAGTCTCCAACTCTCTCCTTCAATCTATCCATCAAATAATCACTCCTCCTATCCACCAGAGAATGGGGTTGGGGCTGGGACGACAAATAATTAATTAATTCCCACAAAGTCCCAGGAGCTAGGGGAGAGATTGCCTATGGCATGAAACATTTGTTTTTGTTGTTGACAGTTAAAACAGATAAATTGTGTTTATTTGTGATGCGACTGGGAGGGGAGTCAGCGTGGGTATAAGGAATGATGAGTTGGCACTGTGAGGCCGTGTTAGTGACCCGCGTACTCAACTCAATCTATGGTTGTGTGTTACACAGACACACACAAACAGACACAAACCCCAGCACACACACAAAAAACTGAGACAGGCATACACACTCAAACTCATTTTGTTTCTGGTGTCCTTTGACAGCTCTTTGGTCTTGGCCATAGTGGAGTTTGGAGTGTGACTGTTTGAGGTTGTGGACAGGTGTCTTTTATACTGATAACAAGTTCAAACAGGTTCCATTAATACTGGTAACGAGTGGAGGACAGAGGAGCCTCTTAAAGAAGAAGTTACAGGTCTGTGAGAGCCAGAAATCTTGCTTGTTTGTAGGTGACCAAATACTTATTTTCCACCATAATTTGCAAATAAATTCATTAAAAATCCTACAATGTGATTTTCTGGAAAGAAAATTCTCATTTTGTCTGTCATAGTTGACATGTACCTATGATGAAAATTACAGGCCTCTCTCATCTTTTTAAGTGGGAGAACTTGCACAATTGGTGGCTGACTAAATACTTTTTTTCCCCCACTGTATATACGGGTTGAAAATGGCAGATTTGGGCACTGATAAACGCCTAAATTGGAATGCAGTTGCTGTACAGTAACATGCTATACATGACGTCAGAGCTCTGGTTCTGCGCTTCACAACGCTGTATGGGTTTTGATTGACAGCCGTTCTAAACATGGGCACCTCGCGGGACAAGAAATTGCCCTCATCCCTCCCGCTAAATGGGCTAATTTAGCATTTTTTGTTGTTGTCCGAGTTAGGGAAATGCTGTAAATTAAGAGGACTATATGTACACTGAACAAATTAAAAATATAAAAACGCAACATGTAAAGACCTGCCACCCGGGCAGCTGATGAAACTGTGGGTTTGCACAACCGAAGAATTTCGGCATTGTGAAAACCTAACACTGTAATATTGTATTTTCGAACTTAGCTAAACAAATTGACAGTTTTTGGATTGCGTAAACAACAACAGTAATTGTGTAAGTGCGGGGATGCAGGGTTTTGTTCCAAACAAAACTACAAGCGTGCTTGCTCTAAATCCTCAACAGCACAGCTAGGGGAGCCAAAAAAGTACCTTATAGTTGAAGACTCTTCTTTGAGTCATAAAAGTGCATTGCAATTACTTGAACTGTGCACACTTTGGAGAGGTGTGTGGCTACTTGGAGACACCAGCTAGTCCTCTCACTCAAACCCTTGTCATGTTTTTGCCTTATGTTGCACCTACTCCACATTTTCCAGGAATATTCTTATCATGTTACTGAATGTATCCAGAGTTTTTACAGATTTGGTTATCAACAAATGAGGCGAAAAGTACAGTAAATGTAAAATTCACATAAAACCAACAGTGTAATGCTTTGATTCAGTCTTGTGTCAGGTGAACTGTTGTTTCCTCACCTAATAATTTTCCTATAATCTCATAACTGTTCCCTTTCAATTGCTACCATAGTTATGCACATACTTTTCATATTTCTTCTGTAAGAAACATTTCAATTTAGCCCTATTCATATAGGCCAATTCTCACGGGTGTAAAGGGTTAAACAACTTCAAGTATCAGAATATACATAAAATATGACTTTAGGGTCCATTTAGAAGTGGTCTTATAAATAATAATGATAATGATAATAATAATGTAGGGGGTGCTTATATTTGTCCTGTTACACACAAGTGTGCAATGGAAATGTATATATTTTTTTTGATTATAGATTTCAGTTCAATAAAATAATAATTAATCATAAAAGTATCCTAAACAATTATAATAGTCACAAGACTACGTGGTAGTATTCATGTATATAGTGTAATGCATAATATAATCCAAATATAATAGTCACTAAAATAATTAGAATATGTCGTAGTATTAATAGCAGCAGTAGCCAGGCACTTGCATATGAAAGTACCTATTTCAATTTGCCACTCAGAAGGATGCAGAGGCTTATTTTACAGAAATGACCGGGTTGTTAGTTTTAACAACTGCATATGTCGTAAAGTGGCCAGGGAGCAATAATCGTTCATCATTATTTAGGCACAGGGACAGCTTAGCCATTCAAGCCACAGGACTAGGAAAGAGATTTCGAGGGAGCGTGTGTGTGTGTGTGTGTGTGTGTGTGTGCGCGCGCATGCATGTTCGGTCCCCAAGTCCAAGGTGTTGTTCAATTTGCCCTATTGCGTCACCCCCTTCCCTACCCCCCCCCCCCCCCCCCACTAAACCCCTGTGGACTATGCCTTAGTTTTAATTGCTGTAACTTCCCCCACCCATCACCCCTCTGCTTCTCTTGCCCAACCTCAAAACAGCTATACTGGATGTGTAGTGGTGTGTGTGTGTTTGGTTGGCGGAGCTGAGCTGCTGTACCCTGCCACTTCCTTCCTGCCTGGCTGAGACTCGCCACCCCTGGGGCCTCCCCTTAGACTCCGAACTGGCAACCCACCCCCCCCCTACCCTCTCTCAGCTTCAACCCTCTTTTTTCACTCAGTACATCAAACCCATCTGACACTTTGCTCAAGCCCTAATATAGTCCTCGCAGCGCTTATTCTCCAGACCCTGCCTGCTAACATCAATGGGGCAAGGGGGGTTGGAGGTAGGAGGAGAGTGTAGCAATGGTAGCTCAAAGGGACTTGGTGGACTAACCTCCAGCCTCAAAGGGCCCAGTTTGGCAACAGATAATTGGGCCCAGGAACGGTTCCCTGACGAGATGGGTACATTCTCACACAGGCATGTAGGGGCACACAAACACATACACACACATGCACGCACAATGTTCACACTCACGCACACACACACACACACACTCAACCCCACACTTAGAAATCAGATGGGGGCCGGAGGGAGGGATAAAGGGAGGACGGGGGTCAGTGGGGGGAAGTGTAGTATGCCAATCAACAGGAATGTCTCATCTCCATGTGTTATTCTCCAGCGATTTTAGAAAATGTATATAATAGCAAAGCACTGTAATAAAAGTAAACAAATAATAAAAAAAAGGGAAATTAATATCTTCACTACCAGCCTGCCCCCCGCTTTCCAAACCTCTCCACATAGAACCCACCACCCCCACATCCCTCTCTCTCTCATTAAAAGCATTCCTCACTCATTAAAGCATTTCAATGAGTGTCCAACATCCGCCGTCGAGTGATGAAATGCTTTAATAAAAGGTGGCCATATTGCTACTTCATTACAAGGAGTGTGGTGCAGTGCCCCCTCATTAGATGTAATAACACAGGCAACACTCATTTGTCTCAATGAGACTCCTTTTACACAGTTATGGATTTTAAATGACTGCCAGAGCAGCAACTCGGGCCCTTCTGGCCAGCGGCGGAAAAGCAAAAAGGTGCGTTGTCTGCGCTTCGTCCCAGAGTGTGAACAGATGACATGAAAAAGGATGAGAAATGGATGAAAAAGGGATGGGGGTGGGAGACAGAAATCAACAAATGACGAAAACAAACAAAAGTCATTAACCAGGGCCCTCTGGCGCATTACACTTCACAAGCGGAACGTCGGCTCGAGTAAGTCGCTCTGGATAAGAGCGTCTGCTAATTGACTAAAATGTAAATCTTCAGAAAGCATCGTGGCTATTTCTATTGTAATTGTTCAGGTTTTATTGCAATGGACCCTGTAGTGAACTAGGCTTTCTGGGGCCATAATGCTCAAGTCCTGACTCCTTCAATTCTCCCGTTACTTTCTCAGTCGCCTTGAGAGATACAAACTAGATTGAATTAAAGATACCCGGCTAGATAAAAGATGAGGGGTGTTGAGGGTGTAGAGTAGAGGGGGACCGTGGGGTGCCTGTCTTTAAGGGATTGAAAATTCAAGTAGGTCTTCCTTCGCGCACATGACCGTGGAGTTAATATATGTACACATTTATCAAAATCCGGCCTTAAATCATAAATACAAGGGATAATGTATGCAAATCCGGAGGGGTTAAAGAACAAGCAATTATGGAGCGTATCTTTTTTCTCTCTTTTATTGTCTGTTTTGAATCCATCCATGCTAACACAGGCAAGAAGAAAAAGTGAGAGGGAGAGGGGATGAACAACTGCAGGGGATGAAGAGAAGGGGTGGCATTGGGCCCTGGGCATGCATATTCAACAGGATGGGATTCGAGAAGAGAAGGGGGAATCTTGCATCAGGCAATGTGTGGATACCTCCACATGGCTGGTCCTCATGGGGAGGTTAGGGACAGAAGTACAGCGGAACCCAGCAAGGTGAATGGAAAGGGTGGCAGATGAACGTGCCCATAGTTAGCTCATGTTTCTTTTAGCTAGCTACACAACATGTCAACATATCAGTAGTTCATCATCTATTTGGGAGGAACATTACCCACTACAATGTTCAAGGGCTGGTTTCCTTAATCTCACGAATGCCTAGCCTAGACTTTTTTTTTTTTTCACCTTTATTTAACCAGGTAAGCCAGTTGAGAACAGGTTCTCATTTACAACTGCGACCTGGCCAAGATAAAGCAAAGTAGTGCAATAAAAACAACACAGAGTTACATATGGGGTAAAAAACATAAAGTCAGAAATACAACAGAAAATATATATACAGTGTGTGCAAATGTAGCAAGTTATGGAGGTAAGGCAATAAATAGGCTATAGTGCAGAATAATTACAATAGTATTAACACTGGAATGCTAGATGTGCAAGAGATTATGTGCAAATAGAGATACTGGGGTGCAAAAGAGCAAAATAAATAACAATATAGGGATGAGGTAGTTGGGTGGGCTAATTTCAGATGGGCTGTGTACAGGTGCAGTGATCGGTAAGGTGCTCTGACAACTGATGCTTAAAGTTATTGAGGGAGATAAGAGTCTCCAGCTTCAGAGATTTTTGCAATTCGTTCCAGTCATTGGCAGCAGAGAACTGGAAGGAATGGCGGCCAAAGGAGGTGTTGGCTTTGGGAATGACCAGTGAGATATACCTGCTGGAGAGCAGACTACGGGTGGGTGCTGCTATGGTGACCAATGAGCTAAGATAAGGCGGGGATTTGCCTAGCAGTGATTTATAGATGGCCTGGAGCCAGTGGGTTTGACGACGAACATGTAGTGAGGACCAGCCAACAAGAGCGTACAGGTCACAGTGGTGGGTAGCGTATGGGGCTTTGGAGACAAAACGGATGGCACTGTGATAGACTACATCCAATTTGCTGAGTAGAGTGTTGGAGGCTATTTTGTAAATGACATCGCCGAAGTCAAGGATCGGTAGGATAGTCAGTTTTACGAGGGCATGTTTGGCAGCATGAGTGAAGGAGGCTTTGTTGCGAAATAGGAAGCCGATTCTAGATTTAACTTTGGATTGGAGATTCTTTATGTGAGTCTGGAAGTTGAGTTTACAGTCTAACCAGACACCTAGGTATTTGTAGTTGTCCACATACTCTAGGTCAGACCCGTCGAGAGTGGTGATTCTAGTCGGGTGGGCGGGTGCCAGCAGCGTTCGATTGAAAAGCATGCATTTAGTTTTACTAGTGTTTAAGAGCAGTTGGAGGCTACTGAAGGATTGTTGTATGGCATTGAAGCTCGTTTGGAGGTTTGTTAACACAGTGTCCAATGAAGGGCCAGATGTATACAAAATGGTGTCGTCTGCGTAGAGGTGGATCTGAGAGTCACCAGCAGCAAGAGCGACATCATTGATATACACAGAGAAAAGTGTCGGCCCAAGAATTGAACCCTGTGGCACCCCCATAGAGACTGCCATAGGTCCAGACAACAGGCCCTCCGATTTGACACACTGAACTCTATCTGAGAAGTAGTTGGTGAACCAGGCGAGGCAGTCATTTGAGAAACCAAGGCTATTTAGTCTGCCAATAAGAATGCGGTGGTTGACAGAGTCGAAAGCCTTGGCCAGGTCGATGAAGACGGCTGCACAGTACTGTCTATTATCAATCGCGGTTATAATATCGTTTAGGACCTTGAGCGTGGCTGAAGTGCACCCGTGACCAGCTCGGAAACCGGATTGCATAGCGGAGAAGGTACGGTGGTATTCGAAATGGTCGATGATCTGTTTGTTAACTTGGCTTTCGAATACTTTCGAAAGGCAGGGCAGGATGGATATAGGTCTGTAGCAGTTTGGATCTAGAGTGTCACCCCCTTTGAAGAGGGGGATGACCTCGGCAGCTTTCCAATCTCTGGGGATCTCAGACGTTATGAAAGAGAGGTTGAACAGACTAGTAATAGGGGTTGCGACAATTTCGGCGGCTAGTTTTAGAAAGAAAGGGTCCAGATTGTCTAGCCCAGCTGATTTGTAGGGGTCCAGATTTTGCAGCGCTTTCAAAACATCAGCTGTCTGAATTTGTGTGAAGGAGAAGCGGGGGGGGCATGGGCAAGTTGCAGCAGAGGGTGCAGAGTTGGTGGCCGGGTTAGTGGTAGCCAGATGGAAAGCATGGCCAGCTGTAGCAAAATGCTTGTTGAAATTCTCGATTATTGTAGATTTATCGGTGGTGATAGTGTTTCCTAGCCTCAGTGCAGTGGGCAGCTGGGAGGAAGTGCTCTTATTCTCCATGGACTTTACAGTGTCCCAAAACTTTTTGGAGTTAGTGCTACAGGATGCAAATTTCTGTTTGAAAAAGTTAGCCTTTGCTTTCCTGACTGCTTGTGTATATTGGTTCCTAACTTCCCTGAAAAGTTGCATATCGCGGGGGCTATTTGATGCTAATGCTGTACGCCACAGGATGTTTTTGTGCTGGTCAAGGGCAGTCAAGTCTGAGGAGAACCAGGGGCTATATCGGTTCTTAGTTCTGTATTTTTTGAATGGGGCATGTTTATTTAAGATTGAGAGGAAATTACTTTTAAGGAACAACCAGGCATCCTCTACTGACGGAATGAGATCTATATCCATCCAGGATACCTGTGCCAGGTCAATTAGGAAGGCCTCCTCGCTAAAGTGTTTTAGGGAGCGTTTGACAGTGATGAGGGGTGGTCGTTTGACCGCGGACCCGTTACGGACGCAGGCAATAAGGCAGTGATCGCTGAGATCCTGGTTGAAGACAGCTGAGGTGTATTTAGAGGGTATGTTAGTCAGGATGATATCTATGAGGGTACCCATGTTTACGGATTTAGGGTTGTACCTGGTAGGTTCGTTGATAATTTGCGTGAGGTTGAGGGCATCTAGCTTGGATTGTAGGATGGCTGGGGTATTAAGCATATCCCAATTTAGGTCACCAAGCAGTACAAACTCTGAGGATAAATGGGGGGCAATCAATTCACATATGGTGTCCAGGGCACAGCTGGGGGCTGAGGGGGGTCTGTAGCAAGCGGCAACAGTGAGAGACTTATTTCTGGAAAGGTGGATTTTTAGAAGTAGAAGCTCAAACTGTTTGGGCACAGACCTGGATAGTATGATAGAGCTCTGCAGGCTATCTCTACAGTAGATTGCAACTCCACCCCCTTTGGCAGTTCTATCTAGACGGAAAATGTTATAGTTGGGGATGGAAATTTCAGGATTTTTGGTGGCCTTCCTGAGCCAGGATTCAGACACTGCTAGAACATCAGGGTTGGCAGAGTGTGCTAACGCAGTGAATAACTCAAACTTAGGAAGTAGACTTCTGATATTTATGTGCAAGAAACCAAGACTTTTGCGATTACAGAAGTCATCAAATGATAGCGCCTGGGGAGTAGGAGTGATACTGAGGGCTGCAGGGCCTGGGTTAGCCTCTACATCACCAGAGGAACAGAGGAGGACTAGAATAAGGATACGGCTAAAGGCTTTAAGAACTGGTCTTCTAGTGCGTTGGGTACATAGAATAAAGGGGGCAGATTTCCGGGTGTTATAGAAAAGATTCAGGGCATTATGTACAGACAAGGATATGGAAGGATATGAGTAAAGTGGAGGTAAACCTAAGCGTTGGGTAACAATGAAAGAGATAGCATCGCTGGAGGCATCAATTGAGTCGGTCTCCGCGTGTATAGGGGGAGGGGCAAAGGAGCTATCTAAGGCAGGTTTAGCTAGGCTGGGGGGTCTACAGTGATATAGTACAATTAATTTAATACTTAACTTGGATTCAAGAAACCGACCACTTGGTATTTTATTAGCATGCCCATTAGCTTTTGCGAAAGCAGCAGCTACTCTTCCTGGGGTCCACAGGAAACATGACATAATACAGAACATTAATAAGAACATCTCAATAACAGAACTATATAACAGCGCCTTCGGAAAGTATTCTGACCACTTGACTTTTTCCACATTTTGTTACGTTACAGCCTTATTTTATTTAATTTTTTTATTCCTCAGCAATCTACACACAATACCCCATATAATGACAAAGCGAAAACAGGCTATTAGAAATTGTTGCTACTGTCTTCAAAATAAAAAAACAGAAATACCTTATTTACATAAGTATTCAGACCCTTTGCTATGAGACTCAAAATTGAGCTCAGGTCCATCCTATTTCCATTGAAAATCCTTGAGATGTTCCTACAACTTGATTGGAGTCCACCTGTGGTAAATTCAATTGATTGGACATGATTTGGAAAGGCACACACCTCAAGGACAGAACACCTGTCTATATAAGGTCCCACAGTTGACAGTGCATGTCAGAGCAAAAACCAAGCCATGAGGTCAAAGGAATTGTCCGATGTTCACTCTAACAGAGCTCTAGAGTTCCTCTGTGGAGATGTGAGAACCTTTCAGAAGGACAACCATCTCAGCAGCACTCCACCAATCAGGCCTTTATGGTAGAGCGGTCAGACGGAAGCCACTCCTCAGTAAAAGGCACATGACAGCCCGCTTGAAGTTTGCCAAAAGGCCCCTAAAGACGTTCAGACCATGAGAAACAAGATTCTCTGGTCTGATGAAACCAAGATTGAACTCTTTGGCCTGAATGCCAAGCGTCATGTCTGGAGGAAACCTGGCACCATCCCTACGGCGAAGCATAGTGGTGGCAGCATCTTGCTGTGGGGATGTTTTTAAGTGGAATGGATTGGGAGACTAGTCAGGATCGAGACAAAGACGAACGGAGCAAAGTACAGAGCGCTAAGGACCTCAGACTGGGGCGAAGGTTGAACTTCCAACAGGAACCAGATCGAACATCTCTGGAGAGACCTGAAAATAGCTGTGCAGCGACGCTCCCCATCCAACCTGACAGAGCTTGAGAGGATCTGCAGAGAAGAATGGGAGAAACTCCCCAAATACAGGTGTGCCAAGCTTGTAGCGTCATACCCAAAAAGACTCGAGGCTGTAATCGCTGCCAAAGGTGCTTCAACAAAGTACTGAGTAAAGGGTTTGAATACTTATGTAAATGTTATATTTTGGTTTTTAATTTTTTATACATTTGCAAACATTTTTAAAAACCTGTTTTTGCTTTGTCATTATGGGGTATTGTGTGTAGATTGATGAGGGGAAAAAAACATTTAATTTAAAGGCTGTAACATAACAAAATGTGGAAAAAGTCAAGGGGTCTGAACACTTTCCGAATGCACTGTACATTTAAAAACGGCACACAGCCTAAATATCAATACATACAGTACTAGTGCTGACCCCAATTAGTTGACTGGTCGATAGGCTGTTGGTCGTAGTATTTAGTCAGCCACCAATTGTGCAAGTTCTCCCACTTAAAAAGATGAGAGGCGCCTGTAATTTTCATCATAGGTACACGTCAACTATGACAGACAAAATGAGGAAAAAAAATCCAGAAAATCACATTGTAGGATTTTTTATGAATTTATTTGCAAATTATGGTGGAAAATAAGTATTTGATCAATAACAAAAGTTTCTCAATACTTTGTTATATACCCTTTGTTGGCAATGACACAGGTCAAACGTTTTCTGTAAGTCTTCACAAGGTTTTCACACACTGTTGCTGGTATTTTGGCCCATTCCTCCATGCAGATCTCCTCTAGAGCAGTGATGTTTTGGGGCTGTCGCTGGGCAACACGGACTTTCAACTCCCTCCAAAGATTTTCTATGGGGTTGAGATCTGGAGACTGGCTAGGCCACTCCAGGACCTTGAAATGCTTCTTACGAAGCCACTCCTTCGTTGCCCGGGCGGTGTGTTTGGGATCATTGTCATGCTGAAAGACCCAGCCACTTTTTCACTCAAAATCTCACGATACATGGCCCCATTTATTCTTTCCTTTACACGGATCAGTCGTCCATGTCCCTTTGCAGAAAAACAGCCCCAAAGCATAATGTTTCCACCCCCATGCTTCACAGTAGGTATGGTGTTCTTTGGATGCAACTCAACATTCTTTGTCCTCCAAACACGACGAGTTGAGTTTTTACCAAAAAGTTCTATTTTGGTTTCATCTGACCATATGACATTCTCCCAATCCTCTTCTGGATCATCCAAATGCACTCTAGCAAACTTCCGACGGGCCTGGACATGTACTGGCTTAAGCAGGGGGACACGTCTGGCACTGCAGGATTTGAGTCCGTGGCGGCGTAGTGTGTTACTGATGGTAGGCTTTGTTACTTTGGTCCCAGCTCTCTGCAGGTCATTCACTGTGTGGTTCTGGGATTTTTGCTCACCGTTCTTGTGATCATTTTGACCCCACGGGGTGAGATCTTGCGTGGAGCCCTAGATCGAGGGAGATTATCAGTGGTCTTGTATGTCTTCCATTTCCTAATAATTGCTCCCACAGTTGATTTCTTAAAACCAAGCTGCTTACCTATTGCAGATTCAGTCTTCCCAGCCTGGTGCAGGTCTACAATTTTGTTTCTGGTGTCCTTTGACAGCTCTTTGGTCTTGGCCATAGTGGAGTTTGGAGTGTGACTGTTTGAGGTTGTGGACAGGTGTCTTTTATACTGATAACAAGTTCAAACTGGTGCCATTAATACAGGTAACGAGTGGAGGACAGAGGAGCCTCTTAAAGAAGAAGTTACAGGTCTGTGAGAGCCAGAAATCTTGCTTGTTTGTAGGTGACCAAATACTTATTTTCCACCATAATTTGCAAATAAATTCATTAAAAATCCTACAATGTGATTTTCTGGATTTTTTTTCTCAATTTGTCCGTCATAGTTGACGTGTACATATGATGAAAATTACAGGCCTCTCTCATCTTTTTAAGTGGGAGAACTTGCACAATTGGTGGCTGACTAAATACTTTTTTTCCCCCCACTGTATATATATACTGTAAATACAGTACCAGTCAAAAGTTTGGACACACATACTCATTCCAGGGTTTTGCTTTATTTTTACTATTTTCGACATTGTAGAATAATAGTGAAGACATCAAAACTATGAAATAACACATATCAAATAATGTAGTAGCCAAAAAAAGTGTTAAACAAATCAAAATATATTATATATTTGAGATTCTTCAAATAGCCACCATGTGCCTTGATGACAGCTTTGCACACTCTTGGCATTCTCTCAATCAGCTTCACCTTGAATGCTTTTCCAACAGTCTTGAAGGAGTTCCCACATCTGCTGAGCACATGTTGGCTGCTTTTCCTTCACTCTGCCATCCGACTCATCCCAAAACATCTCAAATTGGGTTGAGGTCGGGGGATTGTGGAGGCCAGGTCATCTGATGCAGCACTCCATCACTCTCCTTCTTGGTAAAATAGACTTTACACAGCCTGGAGGTGTGTTGGGTCATTGACTGGTACTGAGCTTGTCTGATGCTTTAAGCACACTGTTTGATGAAATAAGACACAATAAGACACAAAATCATGGCATTAATATGGAGATTGTCCCCCCTTTGCTGCTATAACAGCCTTCACTATTCTGGGAAGGCTTGTTGGAACATTGCTAAGGGGACTTGCTTCCATTCAGCCACAAGAGCATTAGTGAGGTCCGGCACTGATGTTGGGCGATTAGGCCTGGCTCACAGTCGGCGTTCCAATTCATCCCAAAGGTGTTCGATGGGGTTGAGGTCAGGGCTCTGTGCAGGCCAGTCATGTTCTTGGACACCGATCTTGACAACCCATTTCTGTATGGACCTCGCTTTGTGCACGGGGCATTTTCATGCGGAAACAGGAAAGGGCCTTCCCCAAACTGTTGCCACAAAGTTGGAAGCACAGAATTAGAATTTCCCTTCACTGGAACTAAGGGGCCTAGCCCGAACCTTCAAAAACAGCCCCAGACCATTATTCCTCCGCCACCAAACTTTACAGTTGGCACTTTGTATTCGGGCAGGTAGCGTTCTCCTGGCATCCGCCAAACCCAGATTCGTCCGTCAGATTGCCAGATGGTGAAGCGAGATTCATAACTCCAGAGAACGCGTTTCCACTGCTCCAGAGTCCAATGGCGGCATGCTTTACACCACTCCAGCCGACGCTTGGCATTGCGCATGGTGATCTTAGGCTTGTGTGTGGCTGCTCAGCCATTGAAACCCATTTTATAAAGCTCCCAACGAACAGTTATTGTGCTGACGTTGCTTCCAGAGACAGCTTGGAACTCGGTAGTGAGTGTTGCAACTGAGGACAGACGATTTTTACGCGCTACGCACTTCAGCACTCGACGGTCCCGTTCTGTGAGCTTGTGTGGCCTACCACTTCACGGCTGAGCCGTTGTTGCTCCTAGACGTTTCTACCTCACAATAACAGCACTTCCAGTTGACCGGGGCAGCTCTAGCAGGGCAGAAATTTGACGAACTGACTTGTTGGAAAGGTGGCATCCTATGACGGTGCCACGTTGAAAGTCACTGAGCCATTCTATTACCAATGTTTGTCTATGGAGATTGCATGGCTGTGTGCTCGATTTTATACACCTCTGTCAGCAACGGGTGTGGCTGAAATAGCGAAATCCACTCATTTGCAGGGGTGTCCACATATTTTTGTATATATAGTGTATGTAGGTCAAATGGGGAGAGGCGTTGTGCTGTGACGTGTTGCTTTATGTGTCTTTTTAAACCAGGTTTGCTGTTCATTTGAGCAATATGAAATGGAAGGGAGTTCCATGTAATAATGGCTCTATATAATATTGTACACGTTCTTGAATTTGTTCTGGATTTGTGGACTGTGAAAAGACCACTGGTGGCATGTCTGGTGGGGTAAGTGTGTGTGTCAGAGCTGTGTGTAAGTTGACTATGCAAACAATTTGGAATTTTCAAGTTATGCAGTCAGTCTCTCCTCAACTCTTAGCCAAAAGAGTCTGGTATGCATAGTACTTATATTAGCCCTCTGATTACAATGAAGAGCAAGACAAAACGCTCTGTTCTGGGCCAGCTGCAGCTTAACTAGGTCTTTCTTTCCAGCACTTGATTGGACAATAATCAAGATAAGGCAAAACTAGTGCCTGCAGGAATTGCTTTTTGGAGTGTGATGTCAAAAAAGCAGAGCATTTCTTTATTATGGACAGCCCTCTCCCAATCTTTACAACTATTGAATCTTTATGTTTTGACCATGACAGTTTACAATTTAAGGTAACGCCAAGTAATTTAGTGTCTGTATAACCTCAAGATAAAGACTAATAAGGCTTTTATAAAGAATTCACTCTGTACTGGCGACCCATAGTTGAGCCACAGCCATATTGAATTATTCCGTGTCAGGAGGGGTAAAATTATTTTTGGGGGCAAATCTCCATAAGACCTCGTAGTAGGTCTCTGATGTATATTTCTGCCTCTTGGAAGTCAGGAAGGTGTTCATTAGGCACAAAACGTTAGAAAGTAGACTGACAAAGGGAGGGATTAACTGGACTGCTCCAATAAGAACCTCTCATTTTCCATTGCAAAGTGTTTTTAAATGTTTCCAGTTGCATTCCCTAATGAACACTACCCAGGCAAATACATTGGAAAACAACCACTTGCCCCTCCTGCTCTCTCTCTCTACCTCCCTCCATCACTCCCTTCCATCCCTCCCTCTTCTCCTGCTCCAGATGCTTAACTGTTGCTTTCACCTACAGCGGTAGCTGACACCATATGTGCAGCCAGGTGTCCCAAGGAGCCGACGCCAAGCCACGCTAAGCTGAGCCACAATTAAGAGATACACCCCAGACCTTCAGACAAGCACACGGAAAACCGCATCACAAATATCTCCCTTCAGGATGAAGACACAATATGCAGACAGATTTTCCCCACACTGCGTAATGACGGGTTTACTAGTGCTTGGGATTAACCTGGGCTTTGCAAATCTGGCATCAGGTCGAGGTGTGATTCTATATTCATCCTTAGCATAGAGCT
This sequence comes from Coregonus lavaretus, assembly GCF_964263955.1. NCBI lineage: Eukaryota > Metazoa > Chordata > Actinopteri > Salmoniformes > Salmonidae > Coregonus > Coregonus lavaretus. The sequence goes on along the minus strand of NC_140011.1, from coordinate 3,116,747 downwards.
CGGATTAGCTAACATCAGTTTACCTGAAGGATAAATGTGCATGGAGTAAAATGTAAAAACGGACCTGAGGTCAGTTCTTTGGGGAAATGTACTCATACACCACAAATCTATCCTATGTCACATGGGCTTGACAGGTTGCTGGCGTTGGTGATATGGTGGTGAGTTATGGGCTGGGTATGTTTGTTAATTTTATCCAAGCGCACATTTTGCTTCAGAAAGAGATGACTTTGTCTAAAGTGGACATTTGGGCGGCAGGTAGCCTAGCAGTTAAGAGCGTGGGCCAGTAGCCGAAAGGTCGCTGGTTCGAAGACTAAGGGGAAAATCTGTCAATGTGCCCTTGAGCAAGGCACTTCACCAGAATTGCTCCTGTAAGTCGCTCTGGATAAGAGCATCTGCTAAATGACTAAAATGGAAATGTAGATTTTCCTTTAGATAAGAGCTTTTAATCACTCTATTGCAGGTTGTTGATAGATTATGTGCCAGGTGAGGTTGTCATGGAGATCAGGGGTCATGATTGGTGGTTGGTTACAGGACTGTACATGACCAGCAAAACACCACACACATTATGCCGTTGTAGTGTCAGCCAGCATGCAAAAAAAATTACACATCAACAAAAACTGTGCTCATCCTACGGTATCAAGGGCAGAGCACATCAATGAGCTGCAGACCAAAGAGAAAACTTCCTGCCGTTTGTGTGTGTTTGCATGTGTATGTGTGTGTGTTAGTGTGTGTGCAAATGTGAATATTCAACACCCCTGTTTACTCTCCCTCCATTTTCCCTTTCTACTTTCCCTTTTGGTAGAAGGTCACCTACATTTGAATATTCCCTCATTAAAAGCACCACGATTCTGCCCCCTTTGCCGGGGAAGTTAAAATGGTCTAGTGGCACGCTGCAGACTACATCAAAGACAGCCCGACTTCAAAAAATGATCTCTCTCCATTACGGGAAAAATGTACCTCGTTGCATTAAGTTGAGGAAAACAGGCAGCAGCTGCCTAATTTAAAGGATTCAAAGCATAGGGTTCACTGCGATGTGGCTGTGTCAAAGAGGATGGAGAGAGAGAAAATGAGGGAGAGAGTGAGAGTGAGGAGAAAAGAGACTCGGGCGAGAGCTTTGTTTTAATTATGAGCGAGGGAGCGGTTGGAGAGAGAAAAAGGAGAGAAGCGAGGGGAGTCATTCCATGTCATTTCAGCAAGACATGACACCCACCATCTCAGATTGTTCTGAAATCGTTTCTGCAGTTAGAAACAGATAAGATCAGCATTCCTGAAACATTATTTTGTTTACATTTCATTTGATCTCTGAGAAATTGAGTTAATTGATTGCACCCAAATTGGCCATTTAAATTTTTTGGAGTCACATAATATTCAATAAATATAGCACCCAACATCCGATTTGAACCAAACTTCTTCCTACCATTGAGTAAGAGGAATCCAATAAAATGCAAAAAGCCACCCACGGACCCCCCACACCTCATGCCAATACCACCACAACAACCAGTATATAGAATAATTTCTCTATGTCTGCCGCTTGGAGTATTGCTTCTTCATTCTTCATAATGTATTCCCTGCGAATATGGAGATGTTTTTTCCCCCCGTTCAAATAAAATAGCCATTGAAGTCGCTTGCATTATTTACCATACAGTGGGGAGAACAAGTATTTGATACACTGCCGATTTTGCAGGTTTTCCTACTTACAAAGCATGTAGAGGTCTGTAATTTTTATCATAGGTACACTTCAACTGTGAGAGACAGAATCTAAAACAAAAATCCAGAAAATCACATTATATGATTTTTAAGTAATTAATTTGCATTTTATTGCATGACATAAGTATTTGATCACCTACCAACCAGTAAGAATTCCGGCTCTCACAGACCTGTTAGTTTTTCTTTAAGAAGCCCTCCTGTTCTCCACTCATTACCTGTATTAACTGCACCTGTTTGAACTCGTTACCTGTATAAAAGACACCTGTCCACACACTCAATCAAACAGACTCCAACCTCTCCACAATGGTCTGTGTAAGGACATCAGGGATAAAATTGTAGACCTGCACAAGGCTGGGATGGGCTACAGGACAATAGGCAAGTAGCTTGGTGAGAAGGCAACAACTGTTGGTGCAATTATTAGAAAATGGAAGAAGTTCAAGATGACGGTCAATCACCCTCGGTCTGGGGCTCCATGCAAGATCTCACCTCGTGGGGCATCAATGATCATGAGGAAGGTGAGGGATCAGCCCAGAACTACATGGCAGGACCTGGTCAATGACCTGAAGAGAGCTGGGACCACAGTCTCAAAGAAAACCATTAGTAACACACTACGCCGTCATGGAATGAAATCCTGCAGCGCACGCAAGGTCCCCCTGCTCAAGTCAGCGCATGTCCAGGCCAGTCTGAAGTTTGCCAATGACCATCTGGATGATCCAGAGGAGGAATGGGAGAAGGTCATGTGGTCTGATGAGCAAAAATATAGCTTTTTAGTCTAAACTCCACTCGCCGTGTTTGGAGGAAGATGAAGGATGAGTACAACCACAAGAACACCATCCCAACCGTGAAGCATAGAGGTGGAAACATCATTCTTTGGGGATGCTTTTCTGCAAAGGGGACAGGACGACTGCACTGTATTGAGGGGAGGATGGATGGGGCCATTTATCGTGAGATCTTGGCCAACAACCTCCTTCCCTCAGTAAAACCATTGAAGATGGGTCGTGGCTGGGTCTTCCAGCATGACAACGATCCGAAACACACAGCCAGGGCAACTAAGGAGTTGCTCTGTAAGAAGCATCTCAACGTCCTGGAGTGGCCTAGCCAGTCTCCAGACCTGAAACCAATAGAAAATCTTTAGAGGGAGCTGAAAGTCCGTATTGCCCAGCGACAGCCCCAAAACCTGAAGGATCTGGAGAAGGTCTGTATGGAGGAGTGGGCCAAAATCCCTGCAGCAGTGTGTGCAAACCTGGTCAAGACCTACAGGAAACGTATTACATTTACATTTTAGTCATTTAGCAGACGCTCTTATCCAGAGCGACTTACAGGAGCAATTAGGGTTAAGTGCCTTGCTCAAGTATGATCTCTGTAATTGCAAACAAAGGTTTCTGTACCAAATATTAAGTTCTGCTTTTCTGATGTATCAAATACTTATGTCATGCAATAAAATGCAAATTAATTACTTAAAAATCATACAATGTGATTTTCTGGATTTTTGTTTTAGATTCCGTCTCTCACAGTTACATTTACATTTACATTTTAGTCATTTAGCAGACGCTCTTATCCAGAGCGACTTACAGGAGCAATTAGGGTTAAGTGCCTTGCTCAAGGGCACATTAACGTCATTTAGCAGACGCTCTTAGCCAGAGCGACTCGCAAATTGGTGCGTTCACCCTATAGCCAGTGGGATAACCACTTTACAATTTGGGGGGGGGGGGTTAGAAGGAACACTTTATCCTATCCCAGGTATTCCTTAAAGAGGTGGGGTTTCAAATGTCTCCGGAAGGTGGTGAGTGACTCCGCTGTCCTGGCGTCGTGAGGGAGCTTGTTCCACCATTGGGGTGCCAGTTGAAGTGTACCTATGATAAACATTACAGACCTCAACATGCTTTGTAAGTAGGAAAACCTGCAAAATCGGCAGTGTATCAAATACTTGTTCTCCCCACTGTAAATTAATGTGAAAGTACCAGTTTTTTCCCACTATATGCCGCTGATCCTGCTTCTGCCACAGCCTTTTCTCAATTTTGCTGGCCTCTTGTGTTTTTTAAACAGATCACAACATTTGCAACTTTGAGTAGAAAATCAATAGCTTTTGCTCATGATAAAAATACATTGTGTGGTCATACTCAAGTCAAGCCAGTCCTCCTTTTCCTATAAGTCCGATTTTAGCTAGCTAGCACAACGAGATGCAACAATTCAAGTTCTTTTTTCTGTCAAGAATGACGTTTGGCTTGTGATGTGATTGGTCTTAAGCCAAATCCAACCTGGCTTCCCTTGCCACTTTTTTTTGGTGCGCCAGGATCATTCACAGCTGAGCTCACTCAATTTAGCTCAAAACTGGTTGGCTATAAAAAATGTCTATTATCAAGGGAGGCCAAATGCTTGCAGGCTTCCAATGCATTCAGCGCTATGGGCGGCAACAACGTCATACTCTTTTTGACCCCACAGAGTATGATGTTGTATGATCATTTAAATTGGATTCCTCATGTCTTAATCATTGTTAGGAAGAATTATGCTCCAAATCGGATGTTAGGTACTATATTTATTAACGTTTTCAGGAATCCAATAAATTAAAATGGCCAATTTGGTTGCAATCAATTAGCTTAATTTCTCAAAAATCTAATTATATTTAAACAGAATAATATGCTTATCTGTTTCTAACTACAGAACCAATTTCAGCACAATCTGAGATGGTGGGTGTTGAAATCCTCTTGTTTTGATGTGGTTCTGAGTGATTGTTTACGACACTCTTTTACGACACCTGTGGTATGTGTGTGGCAATGGCAGAATAACATTAAAAACTTGTTAACTTTGAATGATGGCGATGGTTGTCTTTGCTCGTTGTAACCAACAAAGTAATATACGGTACCAGGAGTGAAAATCGTGTTTTTTCTGTGAATGTTGGAGTTTATGAAAGTGCAATGGATGTTATCAAGCGACCAGAGGCTTTGAGCCTGGATGGGAATGTGGACGCAAATTGGAAAACATTTCGGCAGCGTTTTTTGCTGTATGTCTGCCATTGGAGTTACAAAGGAACTAGATTAACGTAAAGTTGCTCTCTTTCTTACTATAGCGGGACCACAGGCAATCGATATATTCGATACCTTCACGTTTGTAAATAAGGAGGATAAAGATGATTTTGCGGAGGTAGTGGATCAGTTTGATGCATATTGTTCACCTAAGAAGAACGAGACATATGCACGTTATGTGTTTCGCTGTCATATACAACAGCAAGGTGAAAGGTTTGACTTCTTTCTTACAGATTTGAAATTAAAAGCACAGACGTGACATTTTGTAGACCTAACCTCCTCTATACTTCGAGATCAGATTGTGTTTGGTATAAATGACTCCAGAGTTAGAGAAATATTGCTGCGGGAAAGTGAGTTACATTTGGACACTGCAGTAAAAATATGTCAGGTGAATGACCTGGCAGAATTGCATATTAAAACCTTTAGCTCCACATCAGCAAACACTACTATGGAGGTGGAAAGCGCAGCAGTGGATTTTGTAGACAAGGACACAAGGCGGCGCTATGAGTAAAGGAGCCACAAGCAATATGACTTTGACCAAAGGAGCCACAAGCAATATGACTTTGACCAAAGGAGCCACAAGCAATATGACTTTGACCAAAGGAGCCACAAGCAATATGATTATAATAGGTGTGGCACCAGGCAGCAGGCCAGGAAGTGCCCTGCCTTTGGAAAAAAAGTGCAAGGGGAAAAATTGTTTTGGAAAAAATTGTTTTGCAAAGGACAATATGGGAGACAGAATGTTCACACCATTGAAATGGAGGAGAATGAACAAAGTGATTTGTTTGTGGGTACTGTGGATTGCATGGAGGACGGGCAAGAACCATCACAGGTCCATACTGTAGCTAGTGACCACTGGGTTGTACCACTCGTGGTCAATGGTACAATGTTGACCTTAAAGCTGGATACGGGGGCTAAAGCCAACCTGATCAATATGTGGGATTTTCATGAGCGAAAGCACAAACCAGCCATCATGCAAAAGGCTGTGGCTCTCAAAGCGTACAATGGCCAAGCAATTGAGACTAAAGGTTTGTGTCAGCTAACTGTAAAGGGGATAACAAGAAGCCACACACTCATGTTTGTGGTTAAGCAAGTGTACACCATTAATGACCTTAACTGGCTGCACAGTGTTCAACGGGTGACAAGTAATCAACATGGTGAGGAGATTGCTCAAAGATATTCTGATGTGTTCACAGGATTTGGAGCATTGCCTCTCATTCGCTCTATTACTCTCACAGAGAATGCCAAGCCAGTGATTCATGCACCACGCAGAGTTCCGGTGCCACTACGGAAGGGTCTAAAGAAGGAGTTGGGAAGAATGGTGAAACTCAATGTGCTCGTGAAAACAGAGGAGCCAACAGACTGGGTCAATTCCATGAGAGTCTGTATGGACCCCAAGGACCTTAATACATGTATCAAAAGGGAGCATTTTCAGATTCCTAAGAGGGAGGAGATAGTGTGTGAAATGGCTGGCGCAAACAATTTCTCAAAATTGGATGCTTCAAATGGATTCTGGCAGGTGAGGTTGGATGCAGCCAGCACCAAACTGTGTACAGTCAATACTCCCTTTGGAAGATATTCCTTTAAGAGGTTACCTTTTGGCATAAGTTCTGGCCTAGCTGAGTGGTGACTGACAGTGGTGGAAAAAGTACCCAATTGTCATACTTGAGTAAATGTAAAGATTTCTTAGTAAAAAATTACTCAATAAAAGTGAAAGTCACCCAGTAAAATGCTACTTGAATAAAAGTCTAAAAGTATTTGGTTTTAAATTACTTAAGTATCAAAAGTAAATGTAATTGCTAAAATATACTTAAGTATCAAAAGTAAAAGTATTAATAATTTAAAATTCCTTATATTAAGCAAACCAGACGGCACCATTTTCTTGTTTGTACATCATTAAGAACCCACAGATGAGAATGGGACTGAGACAGGTACTAGCTAAACCCTCTGTTCTGTTGTTCCAGCCATCTTTCATCTTCTCCCTCTCTTTTTCTCTCTCTCTCTTCTACTCTCCTGGGCCTTGCTTCTCTGTCGTTCTGTGAATTACAAAGAGGGTGGTGAGAGAGGGAGTGTGGCATCGCGGCTCAAGGGAAGCCAAAAGGTTAGCCGTCATTACCCCTCCTCTCTTTTTTACTTGTTGTCGCACTCTTTCACTACCTAACATCTCTCCTCTCTATCTAACATTCTCTCTCTCTACTTTCTTGTTCTTTCTCACTGTCTTTATCCCCTTCTCTCTCTTTCCCCCGTCCGTTCCTAGAGCTACGAGCAACGTAGGCCCTGTTTTCGAGACAGATTCTTTACTGTATGGACTACGGAACAAAGGTGGCCCGGGATTAAACATCCACTAACAACAAAGTATGTGGCTTTTCTTCTGCATCAAATAATTTCACAAGAGGGAAACAGAACTAGAGAGAGAGAGGGTAGTGGGAGGTTGCTATGCTTGGAATAAACAAGGCTAGGTGATTAGTGTGTGTGTGCTTGAGTGTGTGTGTGTGGCTGTGTGTGTGTGTACCTACACGAACGTGTGTGTGTGTGTGTGTGTGTGTGTGTGTGTGTGTGTGTGCACCTACGTGCATGCATGTGTACGTGTGTCCCTCTTGGTTAATATGTTTTTTTCCAACTAACAAGGCAACCTGAATTCATGTTTGACATTCCGTCTCTTTGAAGAGCACGCAGGACAATGAGTTCCAGTTGCTAGCTCTGAAGTTTCTATGGGCACAGCTCTATGGATCCAGGTCAATACACCATTGATTTAACACAGCCCTGGATGCTTGAGAAATGAAAGGAATTCATTTTGAATTAGCGAAAACATTCACCCTTCCTCTAGTCAAAATTACCTTTTCACATGCAACATGTAATCCTTTGTGTAATAAGCAAACAACAAAATGTCTACAGAATAGTTCTGTTTTTGTGCGAATATACACTGTGTAGGCAAACAAGGTTTCAGAGATATGCTAAATATGAATATATCAAGGAAGCATATGGCTATGGTGACTGACGTCGCAATTAGTCAACGGAGAGGAGCTCGACACCCACTCGTCGCTCGGCGAAGTCACAAACGAATCCACAGAAACAGGAGACACCGCAAACAACAAATATGTCTTGTTGTCTGAAGAAAGTTAAAGAGGGGGATTCTGCTCTCAAACAAACAAACCAAGAAAGCAACAAACCAACAAAGTTTTTTTTCTCTTTCAAAAATAACTTTGCAATTTCTCAAAAACAAAGAACGTTTTTTTGTCATGTTTGTATCAAGTTCAATTATTTATTTAGCTTTTTTATTTGTATTTTGTGAGCCACAATTCATTTATGAAGCTGCATGTGTCCGTCGTGTCCCAGTACACAGTAGTAGTGTAGTTGTTCAGGTAGCAAAGACAGACACACACACACATACTATACACACACGCGCACACACACACACACACAGAGAGAGAGAGAGACAGGGGGTCAAACCACCAATCGGTACCATCTCCCCCGTGCGCCCATAAAAAAAGACCCCAAAATGGCAAGCATTTAAAAATAAAAGGAGCCGATGAGCACACACACAAAAAGACAGACGACATCAAACAGCAAGAATAAAAATAGACCATACCAAGAAAAGTGAGATAGAAAGAGAAAGGGGGGTGCATAAAGCAAAAGGCAAAATAAAGAAAGGAAGAAATAAATGAGTGAGGGTGAAAGAGGAAGAGAGAGAGAGAAAATAAGAAGTTAATTATGCATTCCGGACCTGGTCGATGTAGTCCTCGGGGAATCGCCTCCGCACCTCCGGATCTGTAAATAATTGACAGATAATATTAATTGGCTTTGGATTAGTGAGCAGGCCGAGTAGAGCTCATTAATATTTGATCAGAGGATGAACGGGACCCTGGCAGGGGATCCGAGGAGGGCAGCTGAGGCTGCCTGGCTGATTAGGGGCCAGAGAGGGAGGTGTTACTACCCCCCCATCCCTCCTTCCCTTCCTCCTCCACCCCCCCACCAAGCCTCCACCAACCCCATCCTCTTCCTCGTCCTTTTGAGGAGAAAAAAAAAGGAAAGGGAGAGGATTTTATCCACTTTTCTCCGTTGGGGGAGACTTAGCTGTCTTGCTTAACCTCCTACTGGCACTCAATGGTATTTTTCTTTCCGTCAAAAGACTGCTAATTCTTTTATTTCAATTGATGGGGGTATTTTCATTAGGGAGTCAGCTGGAAAATCTACTGCCACTAAATCAAAGACATTTGACAATATTTCGAACAACCGAAGAACTGAACAATCCAAAAGCCTCACCCTTGAGAGGGCTGACTAGGTTCCATCACTGTCTGTCTACTAGACTAACCACAGCCACTAGACTTATAGGCTACATTACTAAAACACTGGGTATCTGCTCAGTACATTGAGGTTCCAGCGTCTGCCAAAGCCCCTACACCACCACGAAAGCTTCCAATTCAGAGACACTTCATTCAGAGAAACGGCCTTCCCAAACTCTCTGAAAGGAAAAGAAGCCAACAAGTGCTCAGCATATGTGGGAACTCCTTCAAGACTGTTGGAAAAGCATTCCAGGTGAAGCTGGTTGAGAGAATGCCAAGAATGTGCAAAGCTGTCATCAAGGCAAAGGGTGGCTACTTTGAAGAATCTCAAATATAAAATATATTTAGATTTTATTAACACTTTTTTGGTTACTACATGATTCCATATGTGTTATTTCATAGTTTTGATGTCTTCCCTATTATTCTACAATGTAGAAAATAGTAAAAATAAAGAAAAACCCTGGAATGAGTAGGTGTGTCCAAACTTTTGACTGGTACTGTATGTCTTCAGAATCTGCCGGGTGTGTCATGTGTGTATAAGCACTTCGCCACCTGCCCGTCCTACCAGTCTAACACTCCTGCCCGTCTGCTCATCTGGGGGTCAATCTGCCAACTGCACGGGCACAGCTGTATCTCAGGTGTGAGTCAGTGTGAGTCTGTACATGGGCACAACATGGCACCCCCTGTCTTTGGCAGCTGTATAGGCAGGCAGAAGTAGCACTGAACGGCAACTCGATGGGCTAGCTGTGATGTTGATGAATGAGAGAAGGGTATATAGTTGGGATGGCTGCCAACAACAGGGCTGATGTGGTTGCTAAGGCTAATTCCCAATGATGGATGGTCTTCAGTCGTGAGAAACTGATTATGTCACTGATAATTTAAGGAATAATTTGAGTGTTTGTCAGACAGTTGTTTTGTTTAAGTTCAATATGCAAAATGATGAACCATTGCAAAATGTTACTTTCGTCCTCACACGTTAGGATGACTGTATACTATAAGTTCTCTTTCCTGTAATTGAGAATTGCTCTAGGGTAATACTCGTCAAACAAACGTAGTCTTTGACAAACAAGTCAGTGAATCTACAATGAAACAAAATGCTTAATAAGACCCAGCACTGAGGTAGTGCTTCTCTGCTCGGCTCACTCAACACGTGTCACCACCTCCGACAGAGACAGAGCATCAAACAGGAGTGTGGGCGTCCCATGCTTGGCAAAAGACCATGACAACCTTATGACGTGCCAAAATAGATTTGTTGTTTTCTTTTCGATCGCTCCAGGTTAGCTCAGAGGCAACGAACTTGAGCGAGATAAAAGTTAAAGACAATCCAAAACTCTCACCCTTGAGAGGGCTGACTAGGTTCCATCCCTGTCTACTAGACTAACCACAGCCACTAGACTTATACGCTACATTACTGGAAATAACGGGGATCTGCTCAGTACATTGAGGTACTGAGCAGATCCCCCAGTAAGAAACTGCTAGCCATTGGATGTGTAAGAATATTTAAAGATAAATACACAATTCAGGGAATTAACGATCAATGGAAATAGTTGTTTTTCAGTTCAACATCTGTTTAGAATCTGTGTAGGGGTTCCAGTCCGGGACTCATAGCTACATGTGGCAAGATCTCATTGGTCCAAATTGTCTATACATTGAGCCTGAAACGGGATACTTCGTATTTGGCCATTGGCCCAATTTGATTGCAAGGAATTCTAATTGATAAACCACAGGCTAGGCTTAGGTATAAACTACATCCTGTCTTTTTGTTCAGTGGAGAATACACTGAGGACAGGGAAGAATAAACATCTACCATCTACTTTCCAGCATAACAACTATGATTTGTTCTCTTTGAATAAATATATTTTTCTCCCCCTGATTTGTTTTGGGGTCTGTGTTATTGAAGAATTACATCAGCTGCAAACAGCTGAAAACTGCTAGATAATCAAGCACAAAAACAGTCATCTTTGGGAGTACAGAACCCTAGATATCAGCTGATCGCCCTCTAGTGGCAAAGGTATGAACTGCCAAAACTGCACAGTCAAAGAGGATAATAATTATTCTGTCAAGGATGTGACACAGTGTGTAAATGATAACACAGTGCAGAAAATTAACCTCTAAGGGATCGGTGTCCAGTATGCGGGACGGTTGAGCTAACGTGCGCTAACGTGATTAGCATGACTGTTGTAAGTAACAGCAAACTTTCCAGGACATAGACATGTCTTACAGTGGGGGAAAAAAGTATTTAGTCAGCCACCAATTGTGCAAGTTCTCCCACTTAAAAAGATGAGAGAGGCCTGTAATTTTCATCATAGGTACACGTCAACTATGACAGACAAAATGAGGTTTATTTTTTCCAGAAAATCACATTGTAGGATTTTTTATGAATTTATATGCAAATTATGGTGGAAAATAAGTATTTGGTCACCTACAAACAAGCAAGATTTCTGGCTCTCACAGACCTGTAACTTCTTCTTTAAGAGGCTCCTCTGTCCTCCACTCGTTACCTGTATTAATGGCACCTGTTTGAACTTGTTATCAGTATAAAAGACACCTGTCCACAACCTCAAACAGTCACACTCAAAACTCCACTATGGCCAAAGAGCTGTCACCAGAAACAAAATTGTAGACCTGCACCAGGCTGGGAAGACTGAATCTGCAATAGGTAAGCAGCTTGGTTTGAAGAAATCAACTGTGGGAGCAATTATTAGGAAATGGAAGACATACAAGACCACTGATAATCTCCCTCGATCTGGGGCTCCACGCAAGAGCTCACCCCGTGGGGTCAAAATGATCACAAGAACGGTGAGCAAAAATCCCAGAACCACACGGGGGGACCTAGTGAATGACCTGCAGAGAGCTGGGACCAAAGTAACAAAGCCTACCATCAGTAACACACTACGCCGCCAGCGACTCAAATCCTGCAGTGCCAGACGTGTCCCCCTGCTTAAGCCAGTACATGTCCAGGCCCGTCTGAAGTTTGCTAGAGTGCATTTGGATGATCCAGAAGAGGATTGGGAGAATGTCATATGTTCAGATGAAACCAAAATATAACCTTTTGGTAAAAACGCAACTCGTCGTGTTTGGAGGACAAAGAATGCTGAGTTGCATCCAAACAACACCATAACTCTTGTGAAGCATGGGGGTGGAAACATCATGCTTTGGGGCTGTTTTTCTGCAAAGGGACCAGGACGACTGATCCGTGTAAAGGAAAGAATGAATGGGGCCATGTATCGTGAGATTTTGAGTGAAAACCTCCTTCCATCAGCAAGGGCATTGAAGATGAAACGTGGCTGGGTCTTTCAGCATGACAATGATCCCAAACACACCACCCGGGCAACGAAGGAGTGGCTTCGTAAGAAGCATTTCAAGGTCCTGGAGTGGCCTAGCCAGTCTCCAGATCTCAACCCCATAGAAAATCTTTGGAGGGAGTTGAAAGTCCGTGTTGCCCAGCGACAGCCCCAAAACATCACTGCTCTAGAGGAGATCTGCATGGAGGAATGGGCCAAAATACCAGCAACAGTGTGTGAAAACCTTGTGAAGACTTACAGAAAACATTTGACCTGTGCCATTGCCAACAAAGGGTATATAACAAAGTATTGAGAAACTTTTGTTATTGACCAAATATGTATTTTCCACCATAATTTGCAAATACATTCATTAAAAATCCTACAATGTGATTTTCTGGATTTTTTTTTCTCATTTTGTCTGTCATAGTTGACGTGTACCTATGATGAAAATTACAGGCCTCTCTCATCTTTTTAAGTGAGAGAACTTGCACAATTGGTGGCTGACTAAATACTTTTTTTCCCCATTGTATTTTGGCAGAAAGCTTAAATTCTTGTTAATCTAACTGCACTGTCCAATTTACAGTAGCTAAACAATAACTATTGTTTGAGGAGAGTGCACAACAACAAAACACTTATCACGGCAACTGGTTTGATACATTCACCTCTGAAGGTAAATAATGTACCAGTAATAATGTATTCAGTAATCTTGCTCTGATTTGTCATCCTAAGAACCAGAGATCAAATGTAGCATAGTTTTGTTTAATAAAATCTATTTTTATATTCAAATGTAGGAACTCACACCCACACCCACCATATCCACACCCACCCCGCCCGGCCATCTAGATGTGTGAAAGTTAGTGTATAAGCTAATGAGCCATTATGTATGACATTCCTGGGAGTGTGTAAACTTACATTTTGTATTACCATATCATTTTTGTATGTTCTTTAAGTTATGTACTTGAAAATGTATCAATTGACCAATTCAGCACATTTGGGCAGACTTGATACAAAATAGTCCAGTATCGCAATGCTTCACTGGATCAATCTGAAACTTTGTACACACACTGCTGTCATCTAGTGGCCAAAATCTAAATTGTGCCTAAACTGCAATATTATATTGTGGCCTTTCTCTTGCATTTCAAAGATGATGGAACAAATAAATAAACAGAAAACACATGTTGTTTTGTTTGTATTATCTTTTACCAGATCTAATGTGTTATATTCTCCTACATTAATTTCATATTTCCACAAACTTCAAAGCGTTTCCTTTCAAATGGAATCAAGAATGTGCATATACTTGCTTCAGGTCCTGAGCTACAGACAGTTAGATTTGGCGAAAATTGAAAAAAAGGGTCCGATCCTTAAGAGGTCATATTTTGTTGCATTACAACCTGTAATTTAAATTGATTTTTATTTGGATTTAATGTAATGGACACACACAAAACTGTCCAAATTGGTGAAGTGAAATGAAAAAAATTACTTGTTTCAAAAAATTCTACAAAATAAATAACGGAAACGTGGTGGATGCATATTTGCTATGAAGCCCCTTAATAAGATCTGGTGCAACCAATTACCTTCAGAAGTCACATAATTAGTTAAATAAAGTCCACCTGTGTGCAATCTAAGTGTCACATGACCTGTCACATGATCTCAGCATATATACACCTGTTCTGAAAGGTCCCAGAGACTGCAACACCACTAAGCAAGGGGCACCGGCAAGCAAGCGGCACCATGAAGACCAAGGAGCTCTCCAAACATATGGAAGAAGGTACTCTGGTCAGATGAGACTAAAATTGAGCTTTTCGGCCATCAAAGAAAACGCTATGTCTGGTGCAAACCCAACACCTCTCATCACCCCGAGAACACCATCCCCACAGTGAAGCATGGTGGTGGCAGCATCATGCTGTGGGGATGTCTTTCATCGGCAGGGACTGGGAAACTGGTCAGAATTGAAGGAATGATGGATGGTGCTAAATAGAGGGAAATTCTTGAAGGAAACCTGTTTCAGTCTTCCAGAGATTTGAGACTGGGACGGAGGTTCACCTTCCAGCAGGACAATGACCCTAAGCATACTGCTAAAGCAACAACCGAGTGGTTTAAGGGGAAACATTCAAATGACTTGGAATGGCCTAGTCAAAGCCCAGACCTCAATCCAATTGAGAATATGTGGTATGACTTAAAGATTGCTGTACCCCAGCGAAACCCATCCAACTTGAAGGAGCTGGAGCAGTTTTGCCTTGTAGAATGGGCAAAAACCCCAGTGGCTAGATGTGCCAAGCTTATAGAGACATACCCCAAGATTGCAGCTGTAATTGCTGAAAAAGGTGGCTCTACAAAGTATTGACTTTGGGGGGGTGAATAGTTATGCACGCTCAAGTTTTCTGTTTTTTTGTCATATTTCTTGTTTGTTTCACAAGAAAAATATTTTGCATCTTCAAAGTGGTAGGCATGTTGTGTAAATCAAATGATACAAATCCCCAAAAATTCATTTAAATTCCAGGTTGTAAGGCAACAAAATAGGAAAAATGCCAAGGGAGGTGATTACTTTCGCAAGCCACTGTAAGACAAAAAAGGGTTTGAGTGAGAGGACTAACTGGTGTCTCCAAGTGGCCACACACCTCTCCAATGTGTGCACAGTTCCTAAGCAATTTCAATGCACTTTTATGACTCAAAGAAGAGTCTTCAACTATGAAGGTACTTTTTTAGCTCTCATAGCTGTGCCGTTGAGGAACTAGAGCAAGCACACTTGTTGTTGTTTTGTTTGGAACACAATCCTGCATCCCCAACATCACACAATTACTGTTGTTTACACAATCTAAAAACGGTCCATTATAAATTGCAATCTGGGTCAGGTGGGCATGATTTGAAAGCTTGTTCTATTGCCAACATCACTAGCTAAATTATAAAATATGATCTTACAGTGTTAGGCTTTCACAAGACAATTCAGAGAAACAAATCGTAATTTTGGATCGCATAGAAATGAGTCATGAATGCATTCAGTTGTGTGTGCCGCAGCTAATTTTCTTCACAATAGACAAACATAGGCTCATTCTATTCAGAACAACCCAGGGTATGATGCCATGTCAACTTGTAACTGTACATCAAACACAGTGAACATAAATGTTGACACTGTATGACATGAGTTTTATGATATGGAAATGTGAAGTGCACATTTGGACTCACGGGTGTTTGGCTTGCTGGTATGACATCAAAGTGGTATTTATTATAATCCTCAACGTCTCATATTTCAAAATACATAGAGTCATCTTAATTTACAGCATTTCCCTCACTCAGACATCAAAACATTTGCAAAAGTTGCCCAATTACCGGGAGGGATGGGGGCAACTTCTTGTCGCACGTGGTGCTCAAGTTCTTCAGAACTGCTGTCAGTCAAAACCCATACAGCGCTGTGAAGCGCAGAGCCGGATCTCTGACGTCATGTATAGCATGTTACTGTACAGCCACTATGTTAGCCCAAATCTTCTTAACCAAAATCTGCCATTTTCAACCCATACGGGTACAGTTAATTTAAGTTTTACGGTAATGTAGAAATGTAATATTGTTAGCTTTTTAATGATACACAAATGTATTTACAGGGTTACATATTAGTTTGTAGGGCACAACATTTGCTAGAATTCTTATAGGCTTTATCTCAATCGATTAAAAGAAATGTTTTTTATGGAGCTCCTACGTTTTATGTTGTGCTCCTAACTTATTTAAGTTGGGAGCACCAGTGCTATCAATGGAAAATGTTAATTTAGAGCCCTTAATTACAGTAGAATAGAATTTACTTCAACAGTGAACACTGATGCTGAACTAAGACAGCTTAGTTGGGTGTAATCTTGGAATTCCTTCCACCAAGCTAGGTTTTTGCGCGCAAACACACACACACAGAGGCTATGGATGTTATCCACTGGAGGGATGTCATGGATAGCTGAGCTGTGTTTTTAAAAAGACTGCAGAAGAAGAAGAGATGAGTCCCCCCTTTGGCCCACATTAGAGAGAGAGAGAGAGAGAGAGGAAGGGGGATATAGAGAGCGAGAGAGGAAGGGGGATATATATATATAGAGAGAGAGAGAGAGAGAGAGAGAGAGAGAGAGAGAGAGAGAGAGAGAGAGAGAGAGAGAGAGAGAGAGAGAGAGAGAGGGAGAGGGAGAGGGAGAGGGAGAGAGAGAGGGAGAGGGAGAGGGGGAGGGGGAGGGGGAGGGGGAGGGAGAGGGGGAGGGAGAGGGAGAGGGAGATTGCCTCACTCTGTCGCTTCACAGGCCATGAAAAATTAATCCTCCTCCTCGGATAGAGGGAGGCCAAAGTTGCTGAGAGAGGACCCCCTATTGTCTGAGGGGCTCTGCACACAAATCTGCTCCATGTGCACTTCCTCTTGCAGTGCTTTGGAGTCAACACACACACTAAAGTACACACGCACACACACTTTTGATTGGTCTAAGGATTCACTTTAGTTCCTCCTCCACAAAAGTATGTTAAGTCTCTATCAATACACTACAGTATGAACTCATTAACGCACCACATGAAAACACCGTTTCGGTTTCACGTCAACAAGTCAAATCAATTAAGAACAGCTGGTGGGAAAAATAGGTCAAATGAAAGTTAAAGGGATATACAAAGAAAGACCTGAGCATGAAGTGATTTTACAAAAAAAAGATATGTTCTTAGCTTTGTTATGTCTGCTCCCACCTGAAACAGGTGCAAACTGCAAGAACACAACAGTTTTGCAACCACAATAATTCAGAGCTTACACATTTCTGGGAAATTGAAGCTCATTTACTGCACTTCTACACAATTTAAAAACTGTAAAATGGTATTTGGGGAACAGCAAAAACAAACAAAAATGACCGCAGCCATTAATTATCACCGCAATATTAGGTTTAAAGGTCTGTGGAACGGTGTGTACAATGCCAATCACTACTCAACCTCATCATAAATTGACTCATTTACTTGTGGAATGGCGCATACAGTGCAACATGAAATAGATGCATAATACACGCTATCAAGTCGCAACAAGTCCGACTTCAAATGCTGACATCAATGTGAAAGTAACCGGTGCATAAAACAGCTGACCGCGAATGCATAAATCCTACACATGCATTGAAATAAAATGCATACATCAAAGGACTTACTTAGACCTTCAATCGACAGAGACGCATGAAGACAAACAAACATGACCAAAGAATTTAAAAAATCACAAAATACAAAAAGGAAAATCTACACATGCTTTTTTAAATGGAGCTAAGGCCCCGCCCGTGATTCAGCACTGCTGAATGGACAGCGCCTCGGTACAGGTAGGCAAAATGGAGCTCCCTGGCGTGGTGCTGAATGGACAGTGCCTCTCTAGAAGCCAGCTATATCATTATTTTGTTTGTGGGCAGTTAGAAATGTTTTGGGCACAGTTAGGTAGTAGCCTACAATGCATACAGTGGGGGAAAAAAGTATTTAGTCAGCCACCAATTGTGCAAGTTTTCCCACTTAAAAAGATGAGAGGCCTGTATTTTCATCATAGGTACACGTCAACTATGACAGACAAAATGAGAAGAAAGAATATCACATTGTAGGGTTTTTAATGAATTTATTAGCAAATTATGGTGGAAAATAAGTATTTGGACAATAACAAAAGTTTCTCAATACTTTGTTATATACCCTTTGTTGGCAATGACACAGGTCAAACGTTTTCTGTAAGTCTTCACAAGGTTTTCAAACACTGTTTGCTGGTATTTTGGCCCATTCCTCCATGCAGATCTCCTCTAGAGCAGTGATGTTTTGGGGCTGTCGCTGGGCAACACGGACTTTCAACTCCCTCCAAAGATTTTCTATGGGGTTTAGATCTGGAGACTGGCTAGGCCACTCCAGGACCTTGAAATGCTTCTTACGAAGCCACTCCTTCGTTGCCCGGGCGGTGTGTTTGGGATCATTGTCATGCTGAAAGACCCAGCCACGTTTCATCTTCAATGCCCTTGATGATGTAAGGTGGTTTTCACTCAAAATCTCACGATACATGGCCCCATTCATTCTTTCCTTTACACGGATCAGTCGTCCTGGTCCCTTTGCAGAAAAACAGCCCCAAACCATGATGTTTCTACCCCCATGCTTCACAGTAGGTATGGTGTTCTTTGGATGCAACTCAGCATTCTTTGTCCTCCAAACACAACGAGTTGAGTTTTTACCAAAAAGTTATATTTTGGTTTCATCTGACCATATGACATTCTCCCAATCCTCTTCTGGATCATACAAATGCACTCTAGCAAACTTCAGACGGGCCTGGACATGTTCTGGCTTAAGCAGGGGGACACGTCTCACACTGCAGGATTTGAGTCCCTGGTGGCGTAGTGTGTTACTGATGGTAGGCTTTGTTACTTTGGTCCCAGCTCTCTGCAGGTCATTCACTAGGTCCCCCGTGTGGTTCTGGGATTTTTGCTCACCGTTCTTGTGATCATTTTGACCCCACAGGGTGAGATCTTGCGTGGAGCCCTAGATCAAGGGAGATTATCAGTGGTCTTGTATGTCTTCCATTTCCTAATAATTGCTCCCACAGTTGATTTCTTCAAACCAAGCTGCTTACCTATTGCAGATTCAGTCTTCCCAGCCTGGTGCAGGTCTACAATTTTGTTTCTGGTGTCCTTTGACAGCTCTTTGGTCTTGGCCATAGTGGAGTTTGGAGTGTGACTGAGGTTGTGGTCAGGTGTCTTTTATACTGATAACAAGTACAAACAGGTGCCATTAATACAGGTAACGAGTGGAGGACAGAGGAGCCTCTTAAAGAAGAAGTTACAGGTCTGTGAGAGCCATAAATCTTGCTTGTTTGTAGGTGACCAAATACTTATTTTCCACCATAATTTGCAAATAAATGCATAAAAAATCCTACAATGTGATTTTCTGGATTTTTTTTCCTCATTTTGTCTGTCATAGTTGACGTGTACCTATGATGAAAATTACAGGCCTCTCTCATCTTTTTAAGTTGGAGAACTTGCACAATTGGTGGCTGACTAAATACTTTTTTCCCCACTTTATATGAAAATCATAACCGGCACGCAGATCTTTAGAAATGGTACGATCAATTGTAAATTGGCACTCCACATGAAAAAGGTTGCCGACCCCCTGCTATAGGCTATATGAAGCCACCTTGTGGAACGGCACTTACAGTGTAATTGTCTCCTACACTTCCTACTCATTTCTGCATTTGACTGTCTGCACTATTCTCCAGGGAAGGGAAACATTCTGTGAATATTGAAGCATTGTATCAACAAGGTGGCTCTGAGAACCTTGAAACATTGTATCAACGAACAAGGCAGCTCAGAGAATATTGATTGTAACATAGTAGACAACGAGGGGGGCGGCTCACACACACTTCTCCCCGGGCCAGCTTGTCTCTGTCTGATATTATTGTGTTGCCTACGCAGTAGTTGCACAATCTGGGTGCACATTATATAAAATAAAATAAACTGCCCTACATCCACACTATAGCTAAATAACTTAGCAATATTTAATGACGTTTTGCCAGCAAAATTGACCTGTAAGAATAGCACATTTTAATTGAGGAAGATGGACAAGCAAGCCTGATAGACTGAGGTGGAAATGCATTATACCAGAGGCAGGTAGGCTACAGGTAGGGATTAGGTATGCAGGCAGAGGATGATGATGTAGGCCTACAGCAAGAAGTCAAAAAGTTAGCCCAACTAAGTAATCATTAATGATTTGCATTATCTCAATTAGGCCTATCATTCTGTCACTGCATCACAATGCACATTTGTTACAGCCTATTGTTATTGTCTTTGAAGCCAAAAACAGGACTTATATTTGGGGGAAATGCTCTAAATAGCAAGTTATTCAGCTGTGTTTTTTTTCCTACCAATAGATAAAACCAAAATTGCACTAGCCTACTAGGCGAATGAATGAGAATATAAATTAGGCATACAGCTAACACAACCTATATTTTAATAGCAATGAAATAGATTTTGGTTTCGAATGGTCACCAAAAAGGAGGGTTCCCCCACCCTCCCAATTCAATCAACCCCTGACTATCAGATTACAACAAGGCAGAGTTCAAATCCCAACATCAAATTCAAAGCAATAGGGGCACTGCCTAAATGGCTGACCAGCAAAGCAAACTGGCACCGTCTCTGCTTTCTAAAAGTGAGACAAAAGGCACGCAGGCTGGCAGCTGCTCTCCGAGCGATGCTCCGCATGGTCCTAAACCCAGCCATCCAGTCCGCTAAACAGCCGCTGCATTTTAATCGGGATTGGAATGATGTGTTTTTTTTGCCTACTTTACATTTTTGATCTTGAGCTCGGGTATGGCAACTGACACCCCTGCCCAGACCCTTTTCAGCTTTTTTCTGGCTTAGAGGATGGGAATACAGTGCCTTGCAAAAGTATTCATTGCCCTTGGCGTTTTCATATTTTGTTGCATTACAACCTGTAATTTAAATTGATTTTTATTTGGATTTCATGTATGGACCTACACAAAATAGTCAAAATTGGTGAAGTGCAATGAAAAAAAATACTGGTTTCAAAAAATTCTAAAAAATAAATAACGGAAAAGTGGTGTGTGCATATGTATTCACCCCCTTTGCTATGAAGCCCCTAAATAAGATCTGGTGTAACCAATTACCTTCAGAAGTCACATAATTAGTTAAATAAAGTCCACCTGTGTGCAATCTAAGTGTCACATGATCTGTCACATGAGCTCTCCAAACAGGTCAGGGACAAAGTTGTGGAGAAGTACAGATCAGGGTTGGGTAAAACATTTTTATCAGAAACTTTGAACATCCCACGGAGCACCATTAAATCCATTATTAGAAAATGGAAAGAATATGGCACCACAACAAACCTGCCAAGAGAGGGCCGCCCACCAAAACTCACGGACCAGGCAAGGAGGGCATTCATCTGAGAGGCAACAATGACACCAAAGATAACCCTGAAGGAGCTGCAAAGCTCCACAGCGGAGATTGGAGTATATGTCCATAGGACCACTTTAAACTGTTCACTCCACAGAGCTGGGCTTTGCGGAAGAGTGGCCAGAAAAAAGCCATTGCTTACAGAAAAAAATAAGCAAACACGTTTGGTGTTCGCAAAAAGGCATGTGGGAGACTCCCCAAACATATGGAAGAATGTACTCTGGTCAGATGAGACTAAAATTGAGCTTTTTGGCCATCAAGGAAACCGCTATGTATATCACCCCGGGAACAGCATGTGGGATGTTTTTCATCGGCAGGGACTGGAAAACTGGTCAGAATTGAAGGAATGATGGATGGCGCTAAATACAAGGAAGTTCTTGAGGGAAACCTGTTTCAGTCTTCCAGAGATTTGAGACTGGGACGGAGGTTCACCTTCCAGCAGGACAATGGCCCTAAGCATACTGCTAAAGCAACACTCGAGTGGTTTAAGGGGAAACATTTAAATATCTTGGAATGGCCTAGTCAAAGCCCAGACCTCAATCCAATAGAGAATATGTGGTATGACTTAAAGATTGCTGTACACCAGTGGAACCCATCCAACTTGAAGGAGCTCGAGCAGTTTTGCCTTGAAGAATTGGCAAAAATCCCAGTGGCTAGATGTGCCAAGCGTATAGAGACATACCCCAAGAGACTTGCAGCTATAATTGCTGAAAAAGGTGGCTCTACAAAGTATTGACTCTGGGGGGGTAAATAGTTATGCACGCTCAAGTTCTGTTTTTTTTTTTCTTATTTCTTGTTTGTTTCACAATAAAACATATTTTGCATCTGGTAGGCATGTTATATAAATCAACTGATACAAACCCCCAAAAAATCAATTTTAATTCCAGGTTGTAAGGCAACAAAATATAAAAAATGCCAAGGGGGTGAATACTTTCGCAAGCCACTGTATGTAGCGACAACAAATTATAAGGAGGAATGGCAAGAATGACATTCCTGCAGGGCTCCAATTTGAGGTATGACCGCTTTATTTCTATTCATGGCAAAGGCTGAGACTCACGGCAATGATAAGCACAAGACTGTGGGCAAATTGGAATACTTTCAAATGCATCCTTTGCTTTTCTATTGCTTCCTTCCTTCCTTGCACCGAGGTAAGAAAAACCTGCACATGCTTTGGGTCCACTGGACCATGACCGAGGAACACTGGCCTAAAGGCTACTAGGAAGATAGGCCTCTAACGGAAAAAGCATCTAACGGAAAAATAAAATAATGTTAAAATCATTGTTTTTGCTCAAGCAATCTGGCAAAAGGCAAAACCCCAGCCTCACCCTCCAAAAAACACACAAAATATTTCACTTTTATTTCTTTCTATATGATTAACGGCTCTTTCTGTGCTCTCTCATTAACGGCTCTTTCTGTGCTCTCATCTCTCCTTCCCTCCTCCCACCCCCTGAAAAAAGAGAGGTCTAGGGTTGGTTAGCACTATAGCCTGTGATTGGAACAGGGTGGGAGGCAGGGGACCCCAGAGATGGGGAGGGATGTCAGTGCGATCTGTCCAATGATCTGGGCCTAATCCCCCTGGGGCTCTGGGACCGAGGCACTCGAAGGCAGGCAGGCTGTTGATGCCACAAATTGAGTCAACAGAGGACTGCTGACCTTGCTCGCACGCAGGTAACAATTCCCCAAACCCTCTGCAGCATCTCCACTTAAATCACTAGGTCTGTGTGGAGGAGAGAGTGCAGGTATAGTGCAGATAGGCTTTTCTATGGCAGGTTGGAACATGTCAAAGGGGATGAGATGGGTGCGGGCGAAATCCTTAAAAAATCCAGAGACAAAATAGCTAGGATAACACTGCTTGCACTTAGTAGAAGTTAAAATAAACTAAACAAGATATACAATCTCCAAGATACCTGTTCTGACGGATTACCAGGATGTGTACTCAGAGTATGCGCGGACCAACTGGCAAGAGTCTTCAATGACATTTTCATCCTCTCCCTGACCGAGTCTGTAATACCTAAATGTTTGAAGCAGACCACCATAGTCCCTGTGCCCAAGAAAGCGAAGGTAACCTGACTAAATGACTACCGCCCCGTAGCACTCACGTCGGTAGCCATGAAGTGCTTTGAAAGGCAGGTCATGGCTCACATCAACACCATTAACACCATCATCCCGGAAACCCTAGACCCACTCCAATTCGCATACCGCCCCAACAGATCCACAGATGATGCAATCTCAATCGCACTGCACACTGCCCTTTCCCACCTGGAAAAAAGGAACACCTATGTGAGAATGCTGTTCATTGACTGCAGCTTAGCGTTCAACACCACAGTGCCCACAAAGCTCATCAATGAGCTAAGGACCCTGGGACTAAACACATCCCTCTGCAACTGGATCCTGGACTTCCTGACGGGCCACCCCCAGGTGGTAAGGGTAGGCAACAACAAATCTGCCATGCTGATCCTCAACACGGGGGCCCCTCAGGGGTGCATGCTTAGTCCCCTCCTGTACTCCCTGTTCACCCACGACTGTGTGGCCAAGCACGACTCCAACACCATCATTAAGTTTGCTGATGACACAACAGTGGTAGGCCTGATCACCAACAACTATGAGCAGTGTGGTGCCAGGACAACAACCTCTCCCTCAACGTGAGCAAGACAAAGGAGCTGATCATGGACTACAGGAAAAGGAGGGCCGAACAAGCCCCCATTCACATCGACAGGGCTGTAGTGGAGCGGGTCGAGAGTTTCACATTTCTTGGTGTCCACATCACCAGCAAACGATCATGGTCCAAATACACCAAGACAGTCGTGAAGAGGGCACGACAACGCCTTTTCCCCTCAGGAAACTGAAAAGATTTGGCATGGGTCCACAGATCCTCAAAAAGTTCTACAGCTGCACCCGAAAGCATCCTGACCAGTTGCATCACCACCTGGTATGGAAACTGCTTGGCATCTGACCGTAAGGCGCTACAGAGGGTAGTGCGTACGGCCCAGTACATCACTGGGGCCAAGCTTCCTGCCATCCAGGACCTATATACTAGGCGTTGTCAGAGGAAGGCCCTAAAAATGGTCAAAGACTCCAGTCACCCAAGTCATAAACTGTGCTCTCTGCTACAGCACGGCAAGCGGTACCGGAGTGCCAAGTCTAGGTCCAAAAGGTTCCTTAACAGCTTCTACCCCTAAGCCATAAGTTTGTTGAACAATTAATAAAATGGCCACCCGGACTATTTACATTGACCCCCCCCTCCCCAGTTGTTTTTACACTGCTGCTACTCGCTGTTTATTATCTATGCATAGTCACTTTACCCCTACCTACATGTACAAATTACCTCGACAAACCTGTACCCCTGCACATTGACTGGGTACCGGTACCCCCTGTATAGCCTCATTATTGTTATTTTATTGTGTTTTTGTGTGTGTTTTTTTACTTTAGTTTATTTAATAAATATTTTTTTAACTATATTCTTAAAACTGCATTGTTGGTTAAGGGCTTGTAAGTAAGCATTTCACGGTAAGGTACCTGTTGTATTCGGCGCATGTGAGAAATACAATTTGATTTGACTGAATTGGATTAAAGTTCCTATTACTGCAGATTGCAAGGCATGCATCTTCACACCGACTGTCTTTATACTGGAACAAGGCAAGAGTGACCAAGGATGCCAGAACAAAGCCTAGACAATTTGAACTGGAGGACAAGCTATGGTGCAAAACAACACAGACTGATATTATTATCTTTATAAGGAATATGTTTCACTCAACATACTTGAGCAAGTATTTTAAATACTGAATTATTGATCTTTCTCTCGCAAATGACAGCAGGCAAAGCTCACTCATAATAATAATGGGCCCATTCTTTTTTGAGACTGGCATAAAACTTCTTGCCCCCTTGTTGAGTTCTTCCGCTTGGGGTCCTCTCGGGGAGGGGAGGGGGTTCAGCGGGGTGGTGTTGGGGAGTGAATGGTGACGGATCCCCGGAGTGCTTCTTCAGCTCCGCTGTGGCCCAACCCTGACGACAGTTGCCAGGCGACAGGTCTCAACGAGGTGCAACAGCGAGCGGCAGCAGCTGGCATGTCCTTCTGAGCAGCCTTGAGTAGGGTTGGGAGGGAGGGAGGTGTGTGGGGGGGGACGGGGGGGGGGGGGACATTGGAGAGGAACGTATAGTTCGACCAACCTCCCCAACACACCCTTGAAGAGAGGCTAGTCTTTCGGCTGGCCCAGCGGGAGAAGACAAACTCTGGGCCGTATCTATCCTGGCTCTCTCCCCTGCCATCAAGGCGTCAGTCTGGCCCCCTGATGAGGGGAGGAGTGAGGGGGAGCTCTGGGAAGCCAGGAGGGGGGTTTTGGGTGGGAAGGAGGTGGTATATCCCCTTGTCTCACTCCGTAATTACTCCTCAAAATACATCTGTGTAAAAAATCACAGTGTAGAGTGCGTCTGACTGTGTGAGTGTATGTACAGCTGGCTCTGTGGTTTCCCCCCACTTGGCCAGCCTCTAAAAACAATGGCACGGGCTGTCATCGTTTGAGACTGCATGGGTTTAAAAGACGGAAAAGGGACATTTCTTTTAAATCCACACGTTTCCTCAAAGCAACGGCTGGGAGCCTTAAATAGGCGAGCACTGCCTACACGCTCAAGTTGATCCTGATCTTGTACCTAAAACTGATGTCATGCGCGTCCGCTCCCAGAGACTTTGCTTAATAATGCACTTTGTTTTATGGAAAAATACGAGTGCTGATGGAATGGTTGTTCAGATAATTTGGAAAAGACGAGGATTACATTTAAAGATCCCTCACCTAATGGAAAAGCCTTTTTTTCAACCCAGAACAGATGACGCCCAGCCACGAGTGATTTAATGGTGCACAAAATCCCTCAGTAAAAACACTTGCAGTTTTCGATACCCGAGTGAAGGAGGGCTTTCCACTGAGAAAGCTTTGAGCATTAGTGGATGAAAAGTGTTTTGGTTTGTGCATATACACATTATGTGGTATCATTGCAGTACATACTTGTGAAGGATGCTGCTACGTTGTATGGATCAACTGAGTGACAGCTTTCAGACAGAAGCTTTAGCAATTGAGAAAGAGACCTGGACCTGGGATAAAGCACTCAAAGTAGGTTGAGAGGTTTGTGATGCATTGGAGCATTTCATCTGCTTTCCTTCATTTGCAATTGAGCAGGACAGGTGAAAGAAGGTGCTCCAGTTTACTTCTCACCTGTGCATTGTGTTTAGATTAGTGCAAATAAAGGGGGATTAAGAGAAGACCCCACTTTAGAGAATTGAGACGCACCAATGATCTAATACCTGGACAGCAAACACAGAGCAATAGCAGTCACGACTGCAGGGCAAAGGAAGAGGAGTACTGTCAAAGATCACTGGACAAAACCTGTACTTGGAAATAACTCTGATATCAAGAGTACAGGACACAAGCTCCAAGCTTCTATCCGGAGAGCCACCAAAACCTGTAAAAGTCAGGGCATGGGTCACCAACAGGGCAACCAGACTACAAAGAGGCTCAAGCAAACTATCAAAGGAAAAATAATATGAACAAAGTTGAGGCCTATCAAGGAAAGTTCTTAAAAGTTTTCATGGGAAAATCTGAATGACAACTTGAGTTTGGACTGTGCAGAATGAGGGTGGGGAAAAAGAGGTGGGGGGGGCATCAGATTAGTCAAATCAGCTCTAAAGTGTGTGTGCTCATGCGCAAGTCCGTGCGCTTGCTTGTAGGTGTGTGTGTGCGCGTGCGTGCGTGAGAGAGTGTGTGTGAGGGAGCCCACTGCTGCCAGCCGCCTGCTCAGGGGGGAGAGCAGAGAAGATTTGCATGGCGCTCTAACAGGATATTGCACGAGGCCTCCCTGAGGGGCTAAGTCTCGGAGGTAGCTTTAACTCACAAGGCGGCTTTACCTTGAGCCGTCCCTCCGCTCCAACACTAGTAGGCTGGCTCTCAGCAATGAGAGATGAGAACTATATGGGTAGTTCAACTTCTTTTATTAAATAAACTGGGCTTATGGGAGAGAAATTAACATTACATTTTCTGGCAATAGCTCTGGTGGGCATTCCTGCTGTCAGTATGTTAATTTACACACTCCCCTTAAAACTTGAGACATCTTATATTTCAGCTCATGAAACATTGGACAAACACTTTACATGTTACATTATATTTGTGTTCAGTGTAGTAAGTAATGAGGTATATTGCTTAATTTCATTTCATTTTTGTGACCTGTGTCTAGGAGAACAATTAAAATATTTGAGTGTTTGACGAAAAGTTAATGGGAGTGATCCATGCTCAATCAAGCACAATCATTAGGTGAGACACAACATTTCAGCTGCCCCTTTAAGGGACAGGCCATTACCATGGTAACTTGGGCACTGGCTTGTCGTGGAGAAAGAAATCTCTGACTGCAATGTCTTCCTAGCAGCAGACAGTTGCAGCAAACTCAAACTAACATTGAAAAACTCCCTAGTGTGTTAACAAAATAATGTAACTGGCCAAGAAACATGAGGACAAAGTCACACTTTAGTTGCCTTTCTAGTTAATTCGACCAAGTTCTACATGTGGGCTTTGGATTTTTTTTTTACTGTTCCCAAACGATCTGTGTAACCACCCACCAACGTGGCTGGTGAAATAGACATTCTTACCCGCCAATGACAAAATCTACCCGCATTTGGCGGGTGTACATTTCCAACCCTGCTAGCCATCTTAAAATGAATGCACTAATCTAAGTCGCTCTGGATAAGAGTGTCTGCTAAATCTGGGTTTCCCAAACTCGGTCCTGCCCTTTTGAATTGGCATGATGATTATGTGCCGTGGAAAATGTCACGTCACTTTCATAGCGTATACACGCATACTGATAGACAAACGTAGGACTCCAATTATATGTAGTTTATTGTGAACGGTACATGTCCATGCACAGGATAGAATGACAAGAGGAATTAGATGTCAGGCTAGGACTATGCACATTCTGACCCCACGTCCATAGTTTCTGTTCTCCCGCTACAGGAAATGTATTGGTCCTTCGAGCCTGATCGACACGATTTCCATGGATAAGTCAGGGCAGCAGAAAAACAGCTTCTACCCACCTCACCTGGAGACCAGTGCAAATCAATCCCAGAAAAACAGCAAAGGACCTTGTGAAGATGCTGGAGGAAACAGGTACAAAAGTATCTATATCCACAATAAAACGAGTCCTTTATCGACATAACCTGAAAGGCCGCTCAGCAAGGAAGAAGCCACTGCTCCAAAACCGCCATAAAAAAGCCAGACTACGGTTTGCAACAAAGATCGCACTTTTTGGAGAAATGTCCTCTGCTCTGATGAAACAAAAATATAACTGTTTGGCCATAGTGACCATCGTTATGTTTGGAGCCGAAGAAGCCGAAGAACACCATCCCAACCGAGAAGCACGGGGGTGGCAGCATCCCCGCTTTGCTGCAGGAGGGACTGGTGCACTTCACAAAATAGATGGCATCATGAGGAAGGAAAATTATGTGGATATATTGAAGCAACATCTCAAGACATCAGTCAGGAAGTTAAAGCTTGGTCGCAAATGGGTCTTCCAAATGGACAATGACCCCAAGCATACTTCCAAAGTTGTGGCAAAATGGCTTAAGGACAACAAAGTCAGGGTATTGGAGTGGCCATCACAAAGCCCTGACCTCAATCCTATAGAACATTTGTGGGCTGAACTGAAAAGGCGTGTGCGAGCAAGGAGGTCTACAAACCTGACTCAGTTACACCAGCTCTGTCAGGAGGAATGGGCAAAAATTCACCCAACTTATTGTGGGAAGCTTGTGGAAGGCTACCCGAAACGTTTCACCCAAGTTAAACAATTTAAAGGCAATGACACCAAATAATAATTGAGTGTATGTAAACTTCTAACGAAAGAAATAAAAGCTGAAATAAATCACTCTACTATTATTCTGACATTTCACATTCTTAAAATAAAGTGGTGATCCTAACTGACCTAAGACAGGGAATTTTACTATGATTAAATGTCAGGAATTGTGAAAAACTGAGTTTAAATGTATTTGGCTAAGGTGTGTGTAAACTTCCGACTTCAACTGTATTATCATTAAAAGGACCATAATTGGAGTGCTCCTATTTGTGGGCAAACGAAGATGCCTCCATTTGGCAAACTCCAGAGATAGAGGAAAAGTGGTTTTCATTGCTGATTGAGATACCTTTTCTGAGTCTTGGGCGCAAGGACTATTAACACCCCTCTAAGGATGATAAGTGTGTTCAGACACATCCGTTCAGACACTATTCAGACATATACCTCACTGTAAAAAAAAATGCCAATTCCATCACAAAAGACACCTGACCAGGAGGTTGAACGCCAAAAGAAGAAGAACATTTTTTAAATGATGAAAGGAAGCTAACTGCTGAGGCAGCTCCAGCCATTAGCCCTGTCCAGACCAATCAGAACGGAAAAAGTAAAAATAAAAGGGTGAACACACGACAGCCGTCGATAAGAACATTTGCATTTTTTAAAAGGTATCCCGGGCACAGCGAGACCTCCCCGGTCCTTTTTGATCTGCCTGTGTTTAATTGTGCTCTTTGTAAAGGGGAACAACCTTGGTCTGTGAGTTCTAATAGGGCTGCTGCTGGGTGAGCAGAGGTGGTGGGGAACGGAACGGGGGGCTTTTCCGCCGACTGCAGACATGGGTCTCAGAGGACTGCGAATGTGGTAATTAAGGAGAGAAAGCCGGCACTGGGGATTGTGGAAATGGGAGAAAACATCCACATGAAAGTGAGGAATCAAACGACGAGGCCATTCTTGGTGTGTGCGTATGCAGATGCGTGTCACACACAAGTGCACAAACAAAAACACGCATAAGAGTGTGGACAGAAATCCTTGTGCACATCCGCATATGACTGGGAGGGATCTAACGGCTGACCGTGTCGAGTGCAAAACACCAACTACACTAACACACAAACGTACAGAGAAAGACTTGTATGTGAATTAGTGCTGAGCGATTAGTGCTTTTGGGGACTAATAAAAAAAAGCACTAACTGAATAAAACAATTAATAAAAGTCCCATGATGGTAGTGAATGCCCATGACTGCTTATCACTTAACCATAATTTATTCACATGACTTTACTTTAATAAAAATATTTGTTTTATTTTATGACTTTATTATTTCATTCCAAGTCATTATCTCATCTATATAGAGCTGCTGCCTATGATGTCTGACAAAATCCCCATTTGAGTAGTTCTTCAAAGTAAATAAGGCATATTTTTATGACTGCTGAATACCAACTGCACATCGAGCTCACTGAATATATATATATTTTTTAATGGCATTCAAATAATTGAACCGACCTCAGTCAATTAGTTGTTTAACTGCTCAGCACTAATGTGAATAAAACTGCTGCCATTAATCATGTACACTTAACCACAATTCCATGACCATCTACAATGCACATTGCACATACAGTCAGAGAGTTATTAGAGATTGAATCTGAGCCAGTATCTCAAGGTTCATCTTGATCTCTGTGACATTAAAAGAGCATGTCCAGTGTTTACTCTACATTCATTTAGCAGCAGCACTGCTAAAACATGGACGCCACTCCCCCCCACCCCCCTCAAAAAAAGCTGTATTTTATCAACTTTGGGATGTTACAAAGAATTGTGTATACTTAAATTACTAAAACCAGAAATAAAGTATGTAGAAAATATAATAGAGCTATATATTTTTTAAATAAGATCTTCTATGAGAACTTACAACCACCAAAATTAAAAATAGACAGTCAGGGAGAATCTCAACAAGTTCCATTGATTTAGTTATAATGTTCAACTCACTCAGATAGCATAAGAACACAGCATAAACCATGGCAAAATGTGTAGAAATGCAGGAAAATTTGCTTTAAAACATATATGTTTTCTCTCAGCCCCATGACAAAATGTGTAGAATTGCAGGAAACTAGCTTAAATACAGCTACAATTTGTCTCTGTGGCCAAGAGGAGTGTTCCGGTTGGAGACCGCGCCATTGGGCACGCCACCACCCCTACGCTAACTTTGCCACCTCTGCTGAACAACATCCTAGCGGAAACACTGATGTCCCTGGGTCACTAGTGCATGGTTCTCTATTTCAGGGGCCAAAGAGAAAACTGTCTAATGAACTGCTTGGCAACTTCCAGTGGGACATCCTTGTCTAACAAATCCATCCATTGAAAATTCTGACAAGATTAAATCAATGCCGCTCGCTGGACATTGTGAAACACACAACGGGTGGTGACCTTGGCAGCGGCGAGGGATACATTTCCATCATATTTATCATGCAGTAGGATCACGCTCAAATACACCAGATGATATCACACCAACAGCCTAGACAGACAGTGGGCGAGAAAGCACAGAGAAAAACATGATGGATGGAATGAGGGGAAAAGGAGGAAAAAGGGTGAAGGAAAGATGGAGGGATAGATGAAAGGAAGGAGTGAAAAAAATCAAGAATTGAACGAAGGAGTAACAGGACAAAGGACAAAACAAGAAGAACATCGTAAAGGAAAGAAAGAAAGTGAAGACAGAATGAAGGAAGAGACGCTACAAGGTTAACAAAGGGGCAAAATAAGGGGTCAGAGAAAACTGCAGAAGCTGAGGTCAGATGAGGTCACTCTGCCTTGGCTGAGCACACCTCAGGGGCCTTGTTCTATTTTTGGCCACTACACACTAGGGGTCGAGGAAGGGCACTCCAACATTGGAGTGTGGAGGGAGGGAATAAGTACTGCTCAGTGAGGTCTTCATTTTCTTTAAATATCAATTTCAACATGACAGGAGATTGCCTGGCTCCAACTCAAAGTATTCCACATCCCCAAAGCCAGTGATTTCTTCACGCGAATCCCACAACTCGATGCTTAGAGCTTCACTGCTTCTAAAAATAGATGGTGAGCCCCACTAAAACACATGCCACTTGGCAGTGTCATCCACATTCTTGCATTAGATGATGCTGGGATGTGGATGTGTGGGATGCCTTTCGGGTGCTTTAGCCATGAGGACTGGAACTATATACTAGAAGCAGGTTCCTCCAAGAAGCTGCATAAAAGTGTGAAGCAGTTAAAGGCCACAGTAAAACCTTAGATGTTATATCTTCGTGGGTTTACTGTACGTGCAATACCAATGACGTTGAATCTTTGCTAGTCCAATGAGCATTGAGACCATCTGAACAATTGGTTTTGGTTCTTTTTGTCTTGGAGTATTTTCAGGTTTTAGTTTTTCCATTTATATTTTGAGGTTGGATGTTAGCACGTTGGCACGTGGGGCGCACCGATTGGTGTCACCTCATTAGTCAGTATGTGTTACACCTGTGCTGGTTTGTCATCTCGTTAGTGGGAAGGTGTTTCACCTGTGCTGGCCCAGGTGATATTTAAGAGTGTCTGGCCCAGTGCTCCAGTTGGCTTGAGAGACGTGGAGGGTTAACACCTTTAGTTGACTCTCCCTATTTGATTTCTAGACAAACAATCCTTTATCTGATCTTCTCTGTTTTTGTTTTGCTCCACCATTTTTGTTTGCTTCCTGTCTTTAAGTTTGGTGTAGGTTTTTCTTTTGTTTGCCTCTTAGTGGGCAAATGTAGTGGGCGCTCAAGGTGTGTGTCTTTTAGGTCCCAGTTGTTGTTGCTATGCAACTTTCAGTGGCACCCCCATGAGTGTCTTTTAGAACACCTCCAGTTTCCTTTTGGTTTTTGTCGATGACTCTTTGTTAGTTCCCCCTTGTGTTTGAGCAACATTTTAGGTTTTCTTGCTGGGGAACGCAACAAGTAGCATTCTTTATCTGCGTAATCATGTCATATCAACTATACTGAACAAAAATATAAACGCAACATGCAACAATTTCAAAGATTTACTGAGTTACTGTTCATTTAAGGAAATCAGTCAATTGAAATACATTTATTTGGCCCTAATCTATGGATTTCACATGACTGGGAATACACATATGCCTCCGTTGGTCTCAGATACCAAAAAAAAAAAAAAAAGTAGGGGCGTGGATCAGAAAACCCGTCAGTATCTGGTGTGACCACCATTTGCCTCATCCAGGAAGACACATCTCCTTCGCATAGAGTTGTTCAGGCTTTTGATGGTGGCCTGTGGAATGTTGTCCCACTCCTTTTCAATGGCTGTATGAAGTTGCTGGATATTGGTGGGAACTGGAAAACACTGTCATACATGTCGATCCAGAGCATTCCAAACATGCTCAATGGGTGACATGTCTGGTGAGTATGCAGGCCATGGAAGAACTGGGACATTTTCAGCTTCCAGGAATTGTGTACAGATCCTTGCGACATGGGGCTGTGCATTCTCATGCTGAAACCTGAAGTGATGGTGGCGGATGAATGGCACGACAATGGGCCTCAGGAGCTCGTCACGGTATCTCTGTGCATTCAAATTGCCATCGATGGGGTGTGGTTTCAACATTAATACGTAAAGACGTGTTCCGAGGCCTCTCCACTAAGGGTTGATAATTTTATGTTTTAACCTTTTATATATCAAAATGAGAACAAACTTTGCACACCTACTGGCTCTAGCAACATTTGGGTGGCATTCTTGGATATGTCTGGAACCAGGAAAACGAGACGAAACGGTAAACACGATGAAGACGAGCAACAAGATGGCAATGCTAACGTTAAGGAGATGCTAGACACCATCCGTGCAGAAATGGCTACACTACGCTCTGATTTCATGACTGAACTTCATTCCTCTGTGTCAAGTCTACGAGATGAAATTATGACAGAAGTCCAGTCAACTATGGCGACACTACAAACAACTATTGCGACACAAACCCAAAAAATAAAGGATATAGAAAAGTCGTTGAGCGACATCGATAAGCGGCTTACCGAATTGGAGACCAAAAACGACGAGTTTACCTCCAAGAATGTGAAACTAAATGGTTAGTCTAGATGAACAGGAAAACCATTCCCGGAGACAGAACATACAGTGAGGGGAAAAAAGTATTTGATCCCCTGCTGATTTTGTATGTTTTCCCACTGACAAAGACATGATCAGTCTGTAATTTTAATGGTAGGTTTATTTGAACAGTGAGAGACAGAATAACAACAAAATAATCCAGAAAAACGCATGTCAAAAATGTTTATCAATTGATTTGCATTTTAATAAGGGAAATAAGTATTTGACCCCTCTGCAAAACATGACTTAGTACTTGGTGGCAAAACCCTTGTTGGCAATCACAGAGGTCAGAGGTGTCTTGTAGTTGGCCACTAGGTTTGCACACATCTCAGGAGGGATTTTGTCCCAATCCTCTTTGCAGATCTTCTCCAAGTCATTAAGGTTTCGAGCCTGACGTTTGGAAACTCGAACCTTCAGCTCCCTCCACAGATTTTCTATGGGATTAAGGTCTGGAGACTGGCTAGGCCACTCCAGAACCTTAATGTGCTTCTTCTTGAGCCACTTCTTTGTTGCCTTGGCCGTGTGTTTTCGGTCATTGTCCTGCTTGAATGCCCATCCACGACCCATTTTCAATGCCCTGGCTGAGGGAAGGAGGTTCTCACCCAAGATTTGACGGTACATGGCCCCGTCCATTGTCCCTTTGATGCGGTGAAGTTGTCCTGTCCCCTTAGCAGAAAAACACCCCCAAAGCATAATGTTTCCACCTCTATGTTTGACGGTGGGGATGGTGTTCTTGGGGTCATAGGCAGCATTCCTCCTCCTCCAAACTCGGCGAGTTGAGTTGATGCCAAAGAGCTCCATTTTGGTCTCATCTGACCACAACACTTTCACCCAGTTCTCCTCTGAATCATTCAGATGTTCATTGGCAAACTTCAGACGGGCATGTATATGTGCTTTCTTGAGCAGGGGGACCTTGCAGGCACTGCAGGATTTCAGTCCTTCACGGCGTAGTGTGTTACCTATTGTTCTTGGTGACTATGGTCCCAGCTGCCTTGATATCATTGACAAGATCCTCCCGTGTAGTTCTGGGCTGATTCCTCACCGTTCTCATGATCATTGCAACTCCACGAGGTGAGATCTTGCATGGAGCCCCAGGCCGAGGGAGACTGACAGTTATTTTGTGTTTCTTCCATTTGCGAATAATCGCACCAACTGTTGTCACCTTCTCACCAAACTGCTTGGCGATGGTCTTGTAGCCCATTCCAGCCTTGTGTAGGTCTAAAATCTTGTCCCTGGCATCCTTGGAGAGCTCTTTGGTCTTGGCCATGGTGGAGAGTTTGGTATCTGATTGATTGCTTCTGTGGACAGATGTCTTTTATACAGGTAACAAGCTGAGATTAGGAGCACTCCCTTTAAGAATGTGCTCCTAATCTCAGCTCGTTGCCTGTATAAAAGACACCTGGGAGCCAGAAATCTTTCTGATTGAGGGGGTCAAATACTTTTTTTCCCTCACTGTATGGGCAGAAAGCTTAAATTCTTGTTAATCTGGCCACACCAGATACTGACTGTTTCTTTTGATTTTGACTCCCCCTTTGTTCAGGGACACATTATTCCATTTCTGTTAGTCACATGTCTGTGGAACTTGTACCGTTTATGTCTCAGTTGTTGAATCTTGTTATGGTCATGCAAATATTTACACATGTTAAGTTTGCTGAAAATAACCGCAGCTGACAGTGAGAGGACGTTTCTTTTTTTGCTGAGTTTAGTTTGATGAAATCTGGGTTCAACAGTTTGAACCCCTGCTGTCACTGTCTCCACACCCACCTCTGAAGGTAAATAATGTACTTACATTCAGTAATCTTGCTCTGATTTGTCATCCTAAGAACCAGAGATCAAATGTAGCATAGTTTTATTTGATAAAATCCATTTTTATATTCAAATGTAGGAACTGGGTTCTACAGTTTGAACCCCTGCTGTCTCTGGCTACACATCCACCCCACCCGGCCATCTAGATGTGTGAAAGTTAATGTATAAGCTAATGATCCATCATGTATGACATTCCTGGGAGTGTGTAAACTTACATTTTGAATTACCATATAATTTTTGTAGGTTCTCTATATTAATGTACATGAAAATGTATC
Source organism: Coregonus lavaretus (assembly GCF_964263955.1). Classification (NCBI taxonomy): domain Eukaryota; kingdom Metazoa; phylum Chordata; class Actinopteri; order Salmoniformes; family Salmonidae; genus Coregonus; species Coregonus lavaretus. The sequence continues at coordinate 3,080,574 of NC_140011.1, read as the reverse complement.
AATTGACCAATTCGGCACATTTGGGCAGACGTGATACAAAATAGTCCAGTATTACAACGCTTCACTGGATCAATCTGAAACTTTGAACACACACTGCTGCCATCTAGTGGCTAGAATCTAAATTGCGCCTAAACTGCAATATGATATTGTGGCCTTTCTCTTGCATTTCAAAGATGGATATATTTTTTTTTTTTGAAAACTCTTGTTTTTTGGTTTGTATTATCTTTTACCAGATCTAATGTGTTAAATTATCCTACATTCATTTCACATTTCCACAAACTTCAAAGTGTTTCCTTTCAAATGGTATCCTTGCTTCAGGTCGTGAGCTACAGGCAGTTAGATTTGGGTATGTCATTTTAATTCTCTGTAAAACTTAATACGGATCACGAAAGCACAATATTTCTGGATTTAAAAAAAAATGGTAATACTGTTTTAAAAGTACATATCAACCACAATACTTTATTTTTACGCTTTCTGATCTTTATTTCCCTTACGACACTTTCAGAAAAAAAACAATCTCAAGTATTTTGAAGACAACTTTTGCTAAATAAATATTGATATTCAAATTGTAAGTGATTGATCAGCTTTGAATCTATTTGTTGTTTTTTTGAGAGAGAGAGAGAGAAAGAGAGAGTGGGAATGGGAGGTGCATCTCGTGTTGATTGCAAGACCCAAGCCTAATGGAGAGGAGAGGTGTGTGTGTGTGTGAGTGAATGAATGTGTGAGTGGATTATGACACAGAGATATATATTTTATCTAATTAATTGGTGCAATTGTTATTTTTCAGATTTGTGAAGACTGGGTACGCACTTGCACAGCAGTCAACATGCCCCTTTCCAAAAGTAATCACCGCTCATTGAGGCAGTTTCTGAAGGAGAAATCATCAATGGAGGTGCCATCCCTGGATACCACCAGCAAAGGAAAAGTACTTGGGAGATGTCTACCTGAAGGTGAAGGAAGAACTCAAGCACCATCTTGCAGGGAAGCCAGTGGCAGTCATCTTTGATGAAACTCCAGATGTTACATTTACATTTACATTTTAGTCATTTAGCAGACGCTCTTATCCAGAGCGACTTACAGTTAGTGAATGCATACATAATGTTTTCATACTGGCCCCCCGTGGGAATCGAACCAACAACCCTGGCGTTGCAAACGCCATGCTCTACCAACTGAGCTACATCCCTGCCGGCCATTCCCTCCCCTACCCTGGACCAATTGTGCGCCGCCCCATGGGTCTCCCGGTCGAGCTACATTTTAACATTTATCTGTGGTTAGGGGTAACTTCTACCTCCAGACAGCAATACAAGGGGTCCAAGACTCAACAAAGTATCAGAAGAGGACTAACAAATCGGTGACGGGATAAAGATGTCAAAAAGCTTTCGCCAAAAGGGGGACAGGGTGGTGGGGGTATGTGTAAGGGTGTCAGATGTTTTCTTGGGATGAACCCAACAAAACGAGGAAAAAAGCGAGTGGATCAAATCCAATTTCTGACTACAGCGCTTGCGTGTCAGCCTGCCTGGCATGGCATTACTCTCATTTTCTTGGCTTCCTTTTTCTGCTCAATAAAGCACTGAAGAGCAAATAAGCGGAGTATTCCAGCTGAAGGAGCCGGGAGCTCTGCAAACAAAACATGCCCGGGCTAATCTTCCCATACGTCTCCCTGTGTGTGTAAGGGGTAGGTTTAATTTGTATCAGAAATAGCCAGCTTCCGTGGTCAGTGCATGGGCTAAACACAAGCGACAAGAGGAAAGCAAATGGGCCTAAATCATGCAGAACACATTGATTGTCAGCTGTATGGGCCGTGTGGCACGCGAGGGTCACTACAGCTCGGGATCACTTTGATTGAATCAGCGCAAATTGGACAAATTGGGATGCGGTTCGGGCGCAGCATTGGGGCAGCCTGTTGACCTAGCATCGAGTGGAGATGTAGACACACAAATGCGTACACAGTTCTCAAAAAAACAACAGGGCTGTCATTGGGCGACAAGGCCTTGTAAAATTGATCAACCGATGTATCTACTTAGGCTTGTAGACCTTATGACAGGCATTGTGATACAACCAATTTAGCAAGATGTAACAGAAGAGTCTTGGCCTTTACAATGATAGGCCTAGTGTTTTTGGAATTGACACACACACAGATGCAGACCGACACGCACACATCATGCTGCCAACACATAAAGCCACAAAGATGCATATACACTAACACAGACAATATGAGTGAACAAAGAGTGAGAGAAGAGATAACCCATGCCAACTGCATCTTGAAAAATTGCTGTGTTGATGAGAATTGTGGTCCGTAGTGTGAGCAGCAAATGTTAAAACACTTCAAACACCTCAGCCACACATGCAACCAATGGCAAGATTGAGTTTCCCAGTGACCACGGTTGAGACTAAATAAAAAATAACAATTCAAAAGGCCAAGTTGCAGCCGTGCAGTATAACAAACAGATAACTCATCCTCAGAGGGAAATGCCACACTACTGACGTTTGTCATCGTGACTCTGTCGCTTGTTGTTTACACGGCTGCTTTAGGATAAACCTTCCAATTACTGTCTACTGCTGAGGCAGCGATGCCAGCTACGCTCTTCCATTGTTTCTTCCTACCTTTCTCTCTCCATTTCATTCTCCCTCTCTCTGTTTGGCTTTCTCGCTCTCCATTCTCTCTTGCTCTCTCCCACGTTCTATCCCACTGTCCTGCCCTCCCACTCTCCTAACTACACTGAAGTTATTAAACGTTCTAATATCCATACTAGCATGCCACTTGCAAACCTAATGCATGACCAATACATTGCTTCACTCTACGAGGTATGCTAGAATGGATATTAGAACAGAGCCTTATTAGTCTCTTGAGCAAACATGGCCTCCATCCCCTGTAAATGAATAGGAATAAAGCGATCCTACGTAGCAGACGGCAGTGGCTGATTCAGATGTAAATGGTGTGTGTGTGTGTGGACGTGTTTAGCTATACTTGTGGGGAACAGAAGTCCCCACAAGAATAGTAAACCAAGAAAATGTTTACCAACTGGGGAAATTTTGTTGGTCCCCACAATGTCAAATGCTATTTCTAGGGTGTTTAGGGTTAAGGTTAGAATTAGTATTAGAATTAGGGTTAGGAGATAAGGTTTAGGGTTAAGGTTAGGTTTTTGGGTTAAGGTTAGAGTTAGGTTTAGGGAAAATATGATTTTGAATGGGACTGAATTGTATGTCCCAACAAGGTTAGCTGCGCAAGAGAGTGTGTCTGTGTGTGTGTCTGTGTGTGTGTGGAGGGCAAGTCCTACTCAGGATATAATAAGGTTTTCGCCTTTGCTGGAGGCTGGATGCTGGACAAGGACGCTCCACAGAGAAAGGAGTGAGGGAGAGAATGTAGTTATAGAGAGAAAGAGAGAACAAGAGGAAGAACGGGAGAAAGTGAGATGGTAATAGTGAGAATGTAGAGAGAGAGAGCAGAATCAAAAGAGTAAAGGAGGGGTGTTTTTGTAGGTGGTTTGACAAGAATAGGGGAATTCTCATTGTCCTGTAAGAACAGTAGGGTACAGTTGTAAGAATGACTGAGTGAGAACATGTTCGGTGTTTGGCCAGGCATTTCTATGTTACTAGTGTAAATCCCTAACATTTACCATAGTCTAGACTAGGCTGCTTTGCTAGCATCCTTGCAATCACTGATTAGGCCTAATGCAAAAATGCGTGACAATTAGTTACGATGGGAAGGAAATTCGGTCAAAACAGCATGAGTTATTTACTCCAAGACCTTGTGGCTTGAGGAGGCATGATTTGGATAGGAGGTGGTCTAGCCCAGTTCATAGCAGTAAATGTTTACTTTAATCATTGCTAAAAAGGTCATAAGAAACTTGCAATATGATCACCATAATTGTATATTTACACCTCTCTCTTTCACACTAACCCACACTAATGCAGTCGCAAAGACACACAATACACTCACACTATTGCACTCTACATACGTACAAAAACACACACTACTCTCTCTTACTCACAAGACCACACACACACACACACCAGTGTTTCCCCTAGCGCCGGCTGTCGGCTATACAACCGATTACAGACTAATTTTCAGCCGGGTACTTTTTCCACTTAAATGAACTAGGCTACTTTTCAATTCGCTAGTCAGAAAAAAAGTCTGCCGAGCCCTCTCCCGCTAGTATGAACGATATGCATCTTCTAGTGATCTATTGATAGGACAGGAGCCTGTCAGTCACAAAGTGAGCGATGACAGGGAAACACTGCTGGTTTGACAGTCTGCGGTCTGTCCCACCTCTTAGTACCTGGGTGTCTGTGCAGTCAAAAAATGTTTTTATGGAGTGAGAGAGCATGAATTTGGACGTTGTGTATATAATGTGAGTGAATTTGCACATCCCATATAATGTGGTAATGATGAGTCGAAATCCACTTAGCCTATTGTTTTCTGGCACATTTATTTATTTTATTTTGCGTGCAGGGTCCGACATTAATGATGGCCCAGGGCCAGTAAAAACATGTGTCGCGCACGATAGGGCCAGTAACTTTTCAGCACATTTTTGCATTCCAGTTCAACATTTACCTGCTCTGTCGCAGTCTACCATTGAAAACCATTGAAGATTACATGCATAAATGTCATGCTATTTGTATTTGAGCAATATTATTGGCCGTTCATTCAAGCACCATCACGCTGTCGCGAGTCACAACTTCTCGAGCAGTACATGAGTTGATACCTTCACATAACACACACAAGTTTTCCAGAGCAAACAGAAGCGCCCATCAATCTACTCGCTGAGCTTATTTATTTTAGGGAAAGTGATTTACAAAAGTAAACCTTCAATATTGAACATACTAGCAATATGCTGGCTACTGTTGATAGTCTGCAAAAAGAAAGCTACAAAAAGACTCCTAGCATTAGTCTTGGCTAGCATACTGTAGCCATGTCGATATCTCTTTTGGAATGTTAGTCTTAAAGGGGCAGCATCCTATTTTCAAATCTTCTCAAAATGACATATTTTAGAAACAAAAAGTAATGCAATGAATACAATGTAATGACTTGCATTGCTAAATTATATTAAATTGCTTTTTAATACATATCATCATAACCAAATGTAGCCTAATAATAAGCTGAAACATATAGAGAAACAGAATGCAAACCTATAGGCCCTGCATGACCCCAATGCATTTAAGAACTACACCATATCCGGGCCAGTAGAAACTCTGTTCGGGCCAGTAGATTTTTAGCCAACTGGCCCGACCCTGGCCTGTTTTATATGCAGCCACAGAGTGGTGGCGCATAAGCTATTTACTGTGCTTTGACTGATGAACAGCAAGCTTGACTAGTTTACAAAAGGTGTGAAACCGACTGAATAAAGTCGATCTCATATATCCTTGCCATTCATAAATCATACAACGTAGTTATATGTCCATGGTATCGCATCAGGACAAGTAAAACTAAAGATCTTGTTTGTATTTTTGAAATGAAGTTCATCGGGACTTGCCAGACAGTGACATTAAAGTGAATGACTCGTCAGTAGCCTACCAAATTGCATCGGTAAGAGAGCTGTTCATTTAGCTCCCTAATTTACATACTAGTAGGCTTTTTGGCGATTATCTGCAGATAAATTATGAAAAGATTCGATGAAGATGGTAAATCCTCCTCACTGCAGGAACAATAGGTAGGCTAGTGGAGAGAGAGCCTCACTCTGGTCCAAAATATGATAAAAGAAAACAGATTGAATCGTTTTAAAAGCTAATGATACGTATGTGGTATTTTCAAAGATATTGCTATATGTCTACTGATTTAATCAAAGTGTTGACAATTGAGTAGTCAACTGCTGCTTTCTGCGTAGCAAAGCCCATGTTAAACACCTGCTTCATTCTTCAAATCATACCTGTATTGCAGATAGTTGAGAAAATGCCTCTTAAAAGGAAGCTTGAAGCCAGTGGAAGTCAGCAGACTCTTACATGATACTTTAAAAGGCCCAGTGTATTCAAATTTAAGTTTTTCCTGTTTTTTATATCATATTGTACAACAGCTGATGTAACTAACACTGTAAAAGTTTTTTTATTTTTTTATGTCAGTGTTATTTCCTGATAGTTGCTGGTTGAAAATACAATCTAGCATAAGAATGTACCACAGTCCACCAAAATAGAGCTTGTTCTGCAAAAATGTCTTAACCCGGAGGGTCAAGCCCCCCAGGACCCCCCAGCCCGGGGGAGCCTGGCTGGCTACTTTTTCAATTTGGCTGGCTACTCCATGTGCTTGTGGAATACACTGGACACACACTTTAACACCTGATAAATCCACCAACCCTCTAACATACTCAATACACTCACCAAAACACACACACTCTTCATCTCTCCCCCACCCCACACACACACACACACACCATTAAAAGCACTGTTGCTGTCAGTCAGAGGTTAGCCCCTCCCTCTGGGTCCCTGAGTACAATGGAGCAGCTGTGTGTAAACTGATACAGTAAACACAGGTCCCTGCGCTGTACGCCACCACACTGGCTTGGTGGCAGGGACATCTTTCTCAAGGCCACGCCTATTCCTGAACACACACAGAAACTAGGGATGCATGATATATCGGTAAGCATATCGGAATCGGCCAATATTAGCAGAAAATGCCAACATCGGCATCGGCTCTATGTATATTTTAACGCCGATGCAAAACCGATGTCAATGCTGACGTGCATACCTGTATAACTTAGGTAGATGACGTAATGACGCCACGAAAAATACAGTGCTACACGTGCAACACAGCATTCCTAACCTAGCCCACAATGTCTGTTGTGTGGATCTATTCTGAAGTTTCAAAGGAAGATAACAGAAAGGCCATATGCAACGTTTGTGCTGCTATTATTTCCCGAGGAGGGGAGAAATTAGCTAGAACGGTAACTCCAAACACATTTTCGATAAGAGCAGCTATTTAGCTGGTTAAACAAAGGTTAGCCATGTGTTAGCAAAAATCTATGTCCACGTCAAGAAAGCGTACCAGCAGCCAGTGGCACTTGCCGCACTTGTAGCCTATTCGCAGGTGCTTTTTCAAAGCCTATGTCAGATACTCCAGTGAGTGTATATATCAATATTAGGAGTTGAGAAATAAAATCATAAGAAAGATATTCTCCTCTCTTCTACTGTAGGTATGCAATTCAAAATGTGTTTATTCTGTTAAACATATAAACACAAAACATTTTTATTGTATTTTTTAACCCCCGGTTGAATACTCCTGAACGATTATATTAATCTGACTATCCACAATAATCATATTATTGTGCGCATGTAACCATACTCAATGCTGTGTTGACAGAACTCGAGTTGAGACTCTGAAATAGGAAAGGCTGCCCTATTCCAAAGGGAGACCCGACTGTAAGACCATCTATCATATTACTTGGGTCAGTGGGCGAAAGGGCTCCCCTGAAAGAGTGCTCCCCAGGATGGGCAGTGTGTGTATACGCTAACAAAAGCGGGTCGCACGATGGGCTACTATCAGATTCACAAGCAATTGATCAACTACGCTATCCATGGTGCTGAATCTCCGCTAGCCTAGCCCTGTTTGTTTAGCAGAGAATCTGATATTCCCCGTGACAGTCACCACAATAAGTGTTTTATCATGAAGTAAAAACAGCCACAACCTCCCCAAATTCCCTGATAGCCAGATGCAAGGGGAGAGAAAAGGGCCAACGAGCTTTCTGACATCTTTCAGTCAAATGTACGCTAAAACTAATGTAATTTTCACTAGACCTCACATTTTACCAGTCAACCAACAGTGCTTCTTAGGCCTAGGCTACATCAACGAAATAGTGTGGTGACTTTGAGAGAACTTTGAGTTGATTAAATTGCAACAAATACTGTACAAAAAGAAAACAGATTCATGTGTATATTTCTCAATTTACAGTGGTATAATCATGTCAGACTTTCCCCCCCATTTTTTAAATACTTTTAAATAGCACTTCCAGTAAATTTCTTGCAATTTTCCCAGGACAGAAAATTGGTAGATTCTCAGGAAAATATTAAACCCTACACAACAACAGAGCAAAATACCATATTACTCTCAATACTTAGAAAGGCATTTACAGCCAAACATCTCATTTTATGAAGAGTATGAGAAGGCCGGGGAGGCAATAATATACAGTTTTAGAATCTAACAGTACAGAAACACACGTGGTGCAACCTCAAATCTGTTTAGTTACTAAAGTGATCTGTTTGGGCAAGGACAATATTTTCCACTGTCGCAGACACAATGTCACACTAAGAGGTTGATAGTTAATTCAATGACATCTTTAAGCTATATTTGTTATTATGTCACCAATCCTGCTTGCATTTTGCATTTATGAATGGATAGCATTTAATGTATATGGCCTCAATGAGCAAAAGCCTTCAAATAAAATGTTACCAAAACTCTGGCATTGATATTCAACATCAGTACATGATAGAACGTTGGGTCCATGCGGAAATGATGACTAAATGACTGACATTATGTTACTAGCAGGGGGGACTTACCAGAGCCAGCGGTTCCAGGGTGGGTCACTTCCAGGTACACCTCAAAGGTGGCCTCTGGGTTGTCCCTGAAACAGAGGTCAAAGGTCAGCCTCTAGTCTCCGTAAAACGTGTTTCACTGCAATCAGACCTAAATGCTCTTCAGTGACAAATGCTTGTTACAGACGCCACAACAAACTGACCTTTGATAAGATCTGATACAATTTCCAAACTGCTACAGGCAGTGTGTGTGGGTCAAAAGTAATTAACAGAAATGTTATCAAATCTTACCAAATGTTTGCTCGATAATGTAACAACCACAATCTCAATTTGAGTACTAAGCCTGCCTGGTTGCATATATGATCATTCAGCAGTTGTCTTAGAACTTCCTCTGAATACTACAATGGTAAGGAAAATATATCATAGGCCTATTACTGTCAGCTCCCAGGGTATTAATTTCCTTCCCCTCCACATTTTAACAGTAGCCATAACCCAGCAAAATAGAAAAAAGGTTTGGCATACTTCTCATTCACAAGGTGTGTGACCTTATATGGACATAGTACCCTGTGAAAGTGACACAATTGTGACCTATCTTTCACATTGAAGGAAGAAGAGTAAGGGAAGTGTTTTGTTGGACACAAATTGAACATATAGTACAGTAGGCCTATAGGAAAAATAAAAGAGGGAGAAATAGCCTAAGAATAAGTGTACTTTCAGTGATATTACATTTCATAAGAGGCCATAAAACTACTGTAATATGGTGTTCTATAAAGCACAGTAACTTTGGTTCTCTGAAATAAAAAAAACAATGAGTTTGTGGTTTTAACACACGACGCTGACATTTCTGAAATCCTCAAGATGTTTCCTAATTACACAGCAACAACAAATGTTAATATCATATTCACAGGAAGCATGCAACACATGACACACATTTGTGTACACGAAGCCAAAACCATATTTTCAGATAAACTGGGACACCATTATTATAGTCCTAATTGTACCCATATGACAATTCAATTCAGTGTTTTTATATTATCATTTTGAGGTTTTCAGAAATGTATCATGTGTTGGTCTAATATGTTGGATAGATGGTTACAGAAGACGGAAATATAAAAAGTGTCCCACTTTTTCAAAATTCACCCATAATGTTTTGACTCAGTTTTTTTCACTTTAAAATGTATGCCAAACAAAAACCATTGATTTCAAAGTTTATGAAACCATACAAATGTACAAGGACTACTTTTAACAACTTACATTGAAAAATGTACAAAAAAATAATTTAGTGGAAGAACTGTGCAGATGCAAAGTTGGTAATGGAATTACATAAAAACCTCCGCTTTTTATGCGACCATGTTTTCCAAAAACTCTGTTAAATATCTGCTCCAAATTAAGAATCAAAGATGTAGGCAGAAAGAATGGGGTGTCAGCTAACATATTGAGTTTGAACAAATCTATTTTGGTTATTGAAATATAGTAAGTGAAGTGGATTTACACCCGGTAACAGAATTACTGTAACGGAATTACATGGGTCCCTGATCTGAACTACACAGAAATGCATAATTATGGATATGAATGTCATTCTCGTCATGTTTCACAAGTTTGGACATCACAGCGCAGTACAGCACAGCAGAGCAGGGTAGAGTTCAGTACAGTGCAGTAGAGTACAGTAGAGTATAGTTCAGTACCATATACTGTACTCTACTGTACTATACTCTACTTTTCTTTACTGCATTGTACTGTACTACTGTATTGTATTGGACGGTACTCTACTGTGCTCTACTCACTGTGCTATCCAAACTTGTGAAAGATTGGTTCAGATTTGGTCCAGTCCGGTCTGTCTGTGGACATTAAGATCAAGGCCAGGGTGGACTGACCAAATTTAAAGTACTTTCAACGTCCATGGAAAGTGTCAGTCGGTGAGGATGCTGGTTAAAGTAAATGGAAAGAGAGGGGGCTCATGGGTAGGTGTCAGTAAGAGCTGGGAGAGGTGACATTAACTAGAGAGTGAGAAAGGCAGGGGTTGTCTAGACTTTTAGCACTCTTGGTTTGACCACCAGACGACAGAAAGACAAAGAAAACAGTTATCAGCCGAACATAACAGTATGCCAGTGGAAGGGATCACAGTAACAGGTGACCCAACTGTGGTTTCTGACTATTATGATTTCCCATTGTAGCCAATTCAGTTGCATTAATTCCGTTACTGATTTTTGGGCAATTCCGTTACCAATTTGGTAATGGAATTATGAGTTATAATCACTTAATAATCAATAAACAAAAACTGATATCAGTTAAAACACTAACTCATTGGTAGGTCTATCTGTTACTAGGTAAACGAAATACAAGTGTTGATATTAGTTGGCAGGATTCTTTACGTCAACATTGTGTTTTGATGTATTTCTGATACCTTTAAATACTTCTTCCTGGTAGATGTTTTCTAAGAACCCTTTTCCATTTGTTTATCCAGAAATCAAAGCCTTTACATATGCCTAATTTTTATGATGGAAAATGGTTGAAAAGTGTATCTATGTCTTCATTTCCCCCAAATATATGCTCATAGCTTTCATTTGACACACAATTTGATATGCCACTCTGAACTTCACATGTTGGTGATCATCAGTCCTTTTACATGGAAATGCCCCCTACTATTGTTCTGTTTGGTGCCATTGTACTGGAATGCATGTACATTTAACAGGATAACAGTACTACAAGAACAAGAGCTCTGCCTAACCTAAGTACAGGGTTCCCTAATGTAAACTGGATCGCTTTCATCCATTGGAAAGATGGACTGTCTCACTTTAGCTACTACTTTAGCTCAGTAGGGCTCCCGAGTGGCGAAGCGGTCTAAGGCACTACATCTCAGTGCTAGAGGTGTCAATACAGACCCTGGTTCGATTCCAGGCTGTATCACAATCCGTCCATGATTGGGCACAATTGGCCCAGCGTCGTCCGGGTTTGGCCGGGGTAGGCTGTCATTGTAAATAAGACTTTGTTCTTAACTGACTTGCCTAGTTAAATAAAGGTTAAATAAAAATAAAGCTACTCCATGCTGTCCTACGTTAGCTAGCTATGGTTGTAAAGTGGGACAACAACAAAAAAATGACAGAATTACAAAATAGAAAAATAATATTGGAAACGTTTTATTTAATTTTTTTAGCACAATTTGGCACAGCGCATTCTTTATGACAGTTTTATAACCGTAATAACAAAACAGAAAAAAAGCTATGTCACGGATCTTACCGTGTGCTTTGAGGGTGAGCTTCCTGTTTGAAACTTGCTCCTCCAACCTCCATGATGTCACACCAATGAAGTGATGTGATTTTGATCATGTGGTTTCTCTGCAAGGGCTTAGTAACAATAGTTTTGATTTTCACTTGTCAGACAAAGAAAAAAAACGCGTTAGGATTAAACTGTCCCAGTTTATATGATGTCACACTTTTTCTGAATTCCCCCCATAGTATTACTACCATTGGTTGAGTTTAGTGCAGGCCTACTGTAAATCAATGGACAGGTAATTGAGTAGCCAATCCATATTGCATAACAATTACGAAAAAGGAAATAAGCTAATGTTACAAATAATCGTTGTGAATTATTGGCCTCTCGGGGCCTTAGGGATACGGAGGGACGTGGGTGGGATGCTGATCACTGGGATGACGGCTCAACTTGGGATGGGGAGGGGCTTTAGCGGGGGAATTAGTGGAGAACAATTGAAGGGTTACTCCGTAGCAATGCAAATATCATGGTACAGCTATATGGACACTCAATCATTACGCTATTTTTTATTGGTAAATTTACAAACATATATAATGATAAATAGACTTGAAACGTGTATCTCATTATGGTGTATGGTGAAATAAGTATAGCCAGTTATAATTGTAATGGCTTAGCTGATAATAACAAAAGAAGAACAATATTTACATGGCTCAAAGAGAAGGAATATAATATCTATTGTATACAGGAAACTCATTCAACAATTCGAGATGAAGTAGCGTGGAAAAAAGAATGGGGGGGGGGGGGGGATTTACTTCTCCCATGGGCAAAGAAATTCAAAAGGGGTGATGATATTAATTAATAGTAATTTCGATCCGAATGTGAAAATTGTCCAAATAGATACGCAAGGTAGATGGATTATTTTAAATATGTTATTGGACCATAAACAGATATGGCTCATTAACCTTTACGGACCAAATAATGATGATCCATAATTCTTTGACAATATATATAATAAATTATCAAGCCTGCAAGCAACTCAAGACAATATTATTATGGTGGGGGATTATAATACTGTTTTAAATAGCTCAATGGACCGTAAAGGAAATCACACCACAAACAATCACCCACATGCTCTTAAGGAAATTGTGAATGTCATGGATACATTAGAACTAGTAGACATATGGAGGCTTAAATATACTGATCTAGTGAGATATACATGGCGGAGACTGAATCAAGCTAGTCGTCTTGACTTCTTTCTTATCTCATTCTCGTTGGCACCAAAAGTAAAAAAAGTGTTGATAGGGGACAGAATGCGGTCGGACCATCATATAATAGGCATATACATTACTCTTACTGAATTTCCACGTGGGCGAGGATATTGGCAATTTAATCAAAGCCTATTGGATGATAATTTATTCATAATTAGAACAAAGGAATTTATAACTGACTTTTTCCAACATAACATAGGTACAGCGAATCCCCTTATTGTATGGGACACCTTTAAATGTGCCTTTAAAGGCCATGCAATTCAGTACTCATCTCGAAAACAAAAGCAATTTAGGTAAAAAGAGTTTATACTAAGAAAGGAAATAGAAAATCTAACAGAACAGATAGATGGCAATAAAAACTAACATAGAGGCTCAGAATAAATTAGAGGAAAAACAAAAAGAAATGGAGAAACTTATTCAAGAAAGATCAAGTGTAATATATTATAAAAATAAAGCAAACTGGATGGAATATGGGAAAAAATTCACAAAATTCTTTTTTAACCTTCAACATAGGAATGCTACCAAAAAGAACTTAATGAAACTGGTTACAATTGACGGAGTCACCCATAATTCACCAAATGATATTTTGAAGGAAGAAACAAAGTACTTTAAGCATATGTTTTCTTTTCAGTCGCCTCCATCTCCTCTAACTGAAGCTAATTGTAGAGATTTTTTTTCTATTGATAATGTCAAATTAACAGCCACACAGAAAGACTCATGTGAAGGTGAAATTACAGAGGAGGAACTTCTGGATGCAATTAAAGACTTTAAGTCCGGGAAAACTCTAGGGTTGGATGGCATACCAGTCGAGGTATACCAAACCTTTTTTGATATACTAAGCGGACCGTTATTAGCATGTTTTAACCACTCCTATGTAAATGGTAGATTATCTGACACTCAAGAAGAAGGTATGATCTCATTATTACTGAAACAGGATACAAGTGGAAAATATAAAGATCCAGTCCATTTACAAAATTGGAGGCCCCTTACACTTCAGTGTTGTGATGCAAAAATCCTAGCAAAATGTATAGCGCATAGAATTAAAAAGGTATTGTCGGATATTATTCATTCTAATCAGACAGGTTTTTTACATGGAAGATACATTGGAGATAATATAAGGCAAGTATTGGAAACAATAGAACACTATGGAAAATATGGGAAACCAGGCCTGCTATTCATAGCAGACTTCGAAAAGGCATTTGATAAAGTTCGACTGGGGTTTATATATAAATGCCTGGAGCATTTCAATTTTGGAGAATCTCTTATAAAATGGGTCAAAATCATGTATAGTAACCCTAGGTGTAAAATAGTAAATAATGGCTATTTCTCATGAAAGTTTTAAACTGTCAAGAGGAGTGAAACAAGGATGTCCACTATCGGCATATCTATTTATTGTGGCCATCGAGATGTTAGCTATTAAAATCAGATCCAATAATAATATCAGAGGATTAGAAATACAGGGCTTAAAAACAAATGTGTCATTGTACGCTGATGATTCATGTTTTCTTTTAAATCCACAACTAGAATCCCTCCACAGCCTCATAGAGGATCTAGATACATTTTCTAACCTCTCTGGATTACAACCAAATTATGACAAATGTACTATATTACGTATTGGATCACTAAAAAATACAATTTTTACATTACCATGTAGTTTACCAATAAAATGGTCTGATGGTGATGTGGATATACTCGGAATACATATCCCAAAGGAAATAAATGATCTCACTTCAATAAATTTTAATAGAAAGTTAGCAAAAATAGATAAGATCTTACTACCATGGAAAGGAAAATACCTGTCAATTTGTGGAAAAATCACCCTGATTAACTCTTTTGTATTATCCCAGTTTACCTATTTGCTTATGGTCTTGCCTACGCCTAGCGAACAGTTTTTTAAATTATATGAGAAAAAAATATTCAATTTTATTTGGAACGGCAAGCCAGACAAAATTAAAATAGCATATTTATATAATGAATATGAATTCGGAGGACAGAAATTATTAAATATTAAAGCATTAGACCTATCACTAAAAGCTTCAGTCATACAAAAGTTATACTTAAATCCGAACTGGTTCTCAAGCAAATTAGTAAGATTGTCTCACCCAATGTTCAAGAAAGGCCTTTTTCCCTTTATTCAGATTACAACCTCTCACTTTCAGTTATTTGAAAAGGAAATAATCTCCCAAATGTCACTATTTCTAAAACAAGCCATAGAAAGTTGGTTGCAATTTCAATTTAATCCTCCAGAAACGACAGAACAAATAATGCAACAAATATTGTGGTTAAATTCAAATATACTAATTGACAAAAAACCTTTATTTTTTGACAGAATGTTTAAAAAAGGTATAATCTTCGTAAATGATATAATCGGTAGGACTGGTGGAGTTATGTCACACATGCAGCTAACAAAAACATATGGAAATGTCTGCTCTACCCCAAATTACAACCAAATAATTGCAGCCTTACCGCAAAAGTGGAAGAGGAAAGTGGAAGGGGGAGAAAGTAAGGAACTTGTCTGTCGGCCTTGCATTAAAGAACATAATTGGTTAAGGAAAACTGTGATAAATAAAAAAGTATATCAGTTTCACTTAAGGACCAAAGGATTGACAGCCGTCCCATATAGATTGCAAAATAGTTGGGAAGAGATCTTTGACGTACCGATCCCATGGCATAGTGTTTATGAACTGACACGCAAAACGACACCGGATTCAAAAATTAGAATCTTTCAATTTAAATTATTATATAAAATTCTTGCTACCAATAGAATGTTATTTATATGGGGGATACAATCTTCCCAGCTCTGCAGGTTTTGCTGTGAAGAGACAGAACCATTAGATCATTTGTTTTGGTTCTGTCCATTTGTAGCTTGTTTTTGGACACAGGTCCAGGAATGGCTAAAGGATTGCAATATTTACCTGGAACTAACCTTGCAGATAGCATTACTGGGTGATCTGAAAAGTCATAGTCAATCAATCAATAATATAATAATACTTTTAGCAAAAATGTTTATTTTTAATTCACAATCTGTAGAAGCAATGAGAATAGAAAGGTTCAGAATTTTTGTAAAACATCACAGTACGGTTGAAATATATATGGCAAATAGAAATCCTATCTGGATGGTGTTAAGAGATAGATGGGAGGTATTGAATAGAGTTGAAGGATGGGACTAATAACAAATAACAACAAATAATAACAAAGATAGCTAATAATGTAAGCATACTGTGTCCATAATAAGTATATAGGTTGTATGTTGGGAGCTTTTGGGAAGGAGCACAGTTAGAAAGATATGGCATTTAGAAGCAAACCGGATGGACATCATGAAAATGATCGGAGAGGTTGAGAGTAGAAGAAAGTTCAGGAGCAAAAAATATATATATATATATATATATAAAAATAATAGAATTATTGTAAAATTAACTCTGTCCATAAGGTGTAGATAGTAAGTATAGACCGGAAGTAGAGGCCTGGGCATTGTTGTTCACTAATTTACTCCAAGTAGGGAAAGGATGGTGGGGTTGAAAAGTAATAAAGGGGAGTATATATATAAAAAAATTAAAAAACATGGGGATTGGAAGTGATGCAGACAATTACATTGATAGAAGATACAATCTGCAAAATTAAGCTGATCCATTCCCCCCGAAAAAAAGGACAAAAATATATATATAATAATAATAATAATAATAATCGTTGTGAAGCAGGCAAGAATAACTAAGCTCTACCAGGTCACGGATTTTAAGAGTCCCGTCCTGTATACTTTGTAAATGAATAATTTGGGCAAAAATTTTGGAAAATGTGCACAGTTATCGATATACACTGAGTTTACCAAACATTAGGAACACCTTCCTTATCAGGGCATAAAATTAACACCCGCCAAATGCGGGTAGTTTAAGTATTGGCGGGTAAGAATGTCTATTTCACCAGCCAAGTTGGCGGGTGGTCAACTAGCAGGGCTCTACAGTGCGAGCATTACAATTGTGAATAAAAATAGTTACAAGTCAAGTATGAGCACATGTGATAGTTGCGATTTATAGTAGAAAATTGCTGCAGTACCAGTTTTCAAAGTATTTCTGCTGCTTTGTTTCATACTGTTAATCGCACAAAGAAATATGAATCCTATATCCCACCTCACGCTGCAACACTGCCTGGCAGGAGAGCTTTGCGCTCTGAGTGAAGTGCTGATACATTCATTTTGGGAGGCATAAAAGTTGGTGTAATTTCTCGAAGGTCTACAAAGTGAGACTTTATCCTTGTGTTTCTTGGCTATTTACATAGTTTTGTTCACAAGCTCGGTTGTTTTTCAATGTTAGTTTGAGTCTGCTGCTTTAACTGATAGAGAAGAGACGCCCTAGTCCAGGGGTTCCCAAACTTTTTTGGCCCACGACCCCATTTTGATTTTTTTTAAACACTTGTGACCACACCATGTGAAAAATGTGATGCAATCAACGACCAAAGTTAAAAAAATAAAAAATTGGACTATGACAGTCAATTTCAAATCTGTCTGACATGTTTTGACAGTATTCCAATCTGAAGAAAGAATGGTTTGAAGTGACTGAAATGCATCAGAAAGGTATTGGGAAGTTAAGAAGATCCCCAGGCAGTCATTTTGTATGATCTCCTGTGTAGAAAAGAACATCACTCTGTTCTAATGAGTCCTGTGCGGTTTGTGGGCATTGTAGAGGGAAACACATACATGTTCCTGAGTCTCATCTTTCAGTGATAATATTTTGTAGCTTAAACAGTTCAAGAGATAGAGCCACATTTGTAGGAAGAAAACAGAAACTGCATCTAGTGGCTACCAGAGGTTACTGACATAACTATGAACCATGTGCGATTTTATTTCAGAGGTTCTCTCGCGACCCCATTTTCAAATCAGGCGAACCCACATAGGGTCGTGAATAGTGCAATTACGGTGACCATATCACCACCACACCAGCGGTCATGAATCATGAAGGCAGTCAAATTCCACGTGAGTGTTTAGTCACAGTAATTAGGCTTCTCCAAGCTCTGATGCTGCTGATGGTCATTAGTAGCCTACCAAACTTGCTAACTGCCTGGTACTCAGCACTCCATTGTCCCTCTAATCACTCTGACATGAATGCAAATGTTATCGAAAGTCTAATCAAACACTTCATGAGAGCCTATGAGCTCATGTTGCACAACATTTCTATAGGCTATGCAATTGCGTGAGAAAAAAGAGTGATGGCCTCACTTTCTATAGGCTAGGCCTACTATATTTATTTCTCTTTTTTTTTATTAAGCACATTGCTTCGATTTACAACAGGAATATAGCCTACCTGGCTGGCTTGAAAATGAACCATGGGAAAAAAGTCCTCCATTCGCTATTTAAGTGTATAGATTACATTTTTTTTTTCTTTTCTTTTTTCGAAACAGGTGCATGATAATGGTCCATTCTAAATCAAAACAAATTTCACACATACAATACCAGTCAAAAGTTTGGACACACCTAGTCATTCAAGGGTTTTTCTTTATTTTTTACTATTTTCTACATTTTGTAGAACAATAGTGAAGACATCAAAACTATGAAATAACACATATGGAATCATGTAGATAAAAAAGTGTTAAACAAAACAAAATATATTTCATATTTGAGATTCATCAAATAGCCACACTTTGCCTTTATGACAGCTTTTCAACAGTCTTGAAGGAGTTCCCACATATGATGAGCACTTGTTGGCTGCTTTTCCTTCACTCTGCCGTCCGACTCATCCCAAACCATCTCAATTGGGTTGAGGTCGAGGGATTGTGGAGGTCAGGTCATCTGATGCAGCACTCCATCACTCTCCTTCTTGGTAAAATAGCGCTTACACAGCCTCGAGGTGTGTTGGGTCATTGTCCTGTTGAAAAACAAATGATATTCCCACTAAGACCAAACCAGATGGGATGGCGTTTTGCTGGAGAATGCTGTGGTAGCCATGCTGGTTAAGTGTGCCTTGAATTCTAAATAATTCACAGACAGTGTCACCAGCAAAGCACCCCCACACCATCATACCTCCTCCTCCATGCTTCAAGGTGGGAACCACACGTGGAGATCATCTGTTCACCTACTTTGCGTCTCACAAAGACACGGCGGTTGGAACCCAAAATCTCAAATTTGGACTCATCAGACCAAAGGACAGATTTCCACCAGTCTAATGTCCATTGCTCGTGTTTCTTGGCCCAAGCAAGTCTCTTCTTTGTATTGGTGTCCTTTAGTAGTGGTTTCTTTGCAGCAATTCGACCATGAAGGCCTGATTCACGCAGTGTCCTCTGAACAGTTGATTTGTGAGATGTGTCTGTTACTTGAACTCTGTGAAGGACTTATTTGTGCTGCTTATCCTCTGCAGCAGAGGTAACTCTGGATCTTCCTTTACTGTGGCGGTCCTCATGAGAGCCAGTTTCATCATACCGCTTGATGGTTTTTGCGACTGCACTTGAAGAAACTTTGAAAGTTCTGGAAATGTTCTGGATTGACTGACCTTCATGTCTTAAAGTAATGATGGACTGTCATTTCTCTTTGCTTATTTGAGCTGGTCTTGCCATAATATGGACCTGGTCTTTTACCAAATAGGGCTATCTTCTGTATACCAACCCTACCTTGTCACAACACAACACAACTGACTGGCTCAAACGCATTAAGAAATAAAGAAATTCCACAAATTAACTTTTATCAAGGCACACCTGTTAATTGAAATGCATTCCACGTGACTACCTCATGAAGCTGGTTGAGAGAATGCCAAGAGTGTGCAAAGCTGTCATCAAGGCAAAGGGTGGCTACTTTGAAGAATCTCAAATAGAAAATATATTTTGATTCCATATGTGTTATTTCATAGTTTTGATGTCTTCACTATTATTATACAATGTAGAAAATAGTAAAAATAAAGAAAAACCCTGGAATGAGTAGGTGTGTCCAAACTTTTGACTGGTACTGTATATTATTTAGCATATGTAAAGAGAAGATTAAATCAAGAAAAGTCTGGTAACAATATTAGCCTATCACTTGTGAATGATGCCCACCATAAGGCAAGAAACAATGCATGCCTTTTTTTGGGCGACATTTTCAAATCATAGTCGCACACCTCATGTAGCGTAGCCCATAGGCCTATATGTTTTGATAAGGTTTGTATCACAACTAAATGGGCCAAATAACTTCTTAAAATTAAGCACATTAATACGCTTTACAACGGGTGTAGAGCCTAACTGGCATACATACGCAGTGCGTGTGTTTTAAGTTTGGTGAAGATAATATTCACCATAGAAATGAACCTTTATAATAAAAGCATTACATGCATAATCGCATTTGCGGTCACTTTTGATAATGGTGTTTTCCCACTAATGGAACATTCACACTTATAGCCTACTGCCATGTGAGCATTGCTGCGCATATAATGTGAAGAAATAGCCTAACAGTTTATCAACATTTTAAGCTAAACGTTCTGATCTGTTGCGTCAGCCTCATTGCATAAAAAAGTTTTTTTGATGCTATCGGTTGTATTTATTTGGGATCTATCGCATCCCACAACTGTCCCAGGCTACGTTTGGAATATTTATTTCTCGAAGAGAATAGGTCCATTTTTGTACAATGGTGGATAGTAGATTGACATAGGCTAGTGCTTTTGCTGTTCGTTAGGCCTACTCATCTTGTTGGCTGACGAAAAGTAAATGTGGACAGTTCTTCCAATATCTTCAATATGCGCCTCAGAATTGGATAAGGACGCGCAATGTGTCTGTCTTCACTTGTAGCCTGTGAGAAAGACCCGATTACGTGACGGAGAGCCATGTGAGTGAGAGGTGCTTTGGAGCACGCAGCACGCAGGGAGAAGGGAATTATAATTATTATATTCAGCCCAAGGGCACAATGGCCACTGGCCGCAAAAGGCATGGATTGTATTAGGGGGCATTACAGCCACAGAAAGGGAATGCTACCGGGAAATTCGAGGCATTATCAAGTGCTTGTCAAATTGTGAATGAGAGACTGATGAAGTGTGTACAGCCTGCACAAAAAACAAAGCAGAGCTCATGCCACATCATGCAGCCTTAGAATGTATTAAAAGTCTAAACATATAGCCCAACGTTTGTATCACAACTAAAGTTACATAAATAACTCCAAATTAAGCATATAGGAGTACCTGTTTCTTTGTTAACTGCTCAACACAGAATAGCCACATGCGCTTTCTATTTTATTGAGGGTTGTTCAATTGTATTCTTCATACTATAAAATAATGCCACGGAATTCTAAGCAAATCTTGTCTGCTAAATGAACAAGTGTAGCCCACAGCCATATGGCATAGCCAGATCAGGACCTAACATAAGAACAAATCAGAGTATCAAATCAAATCAAATTCTATTGGTCACATGCGCCGAATACAACAGGTGCAGACATTACAGTGAAATGCTTACTTACAGCCCTTAACCAACAGTGCATTTATTCTTTATAAAAAAGTAAAATAAAACAACAAAAAAGTGTTGAGAAAAAAAGAGCAGAAGTAAAATAAAATAACAGTAGGGAGGCTATATATACAGGGGGGTACCGGTGCAGAGTCAATGTGCGGGGGCACCGGCTAGTTGAGGTAGTTTAAGTAATATGAAGTAATATGTACATGCTATTCTGTTCTTCTGAAATAGACTATATTTTCTTCATATCACGTTTCTTTAAACCTGTCTAAAATGGTGTAGGCTATATTACATGGATTTATTAGACTTTTTTAAATGTAGATGTTCCAAAAGGTCTGCATCAGTGGATTGTAGGCTATACCTTTTTTTAATGTAATTATACTAGGGCTGACCCCAATTAGTCGACTGGTTGATTGTTTGGTCGATAGGCTAATGGTCGACCAACATTACTTTTTTGTCGCGCAGTAGCAAATACTATATATATATATATTTTAGTTTTTTTTGTTTTTATGGCACATGAGACACCCGTCTTATTCGCGCCCATCTCAGTGAACTAATCCATTGCGGAGGCCGAGACTAATCCATTGTGGAGGCCGCAGGGATGGCACAGTCCAAGAAGAAGGGGAGTGTGGCTAAGACGCACAATGCATGTCTCTCTCCCGCCAATTTGTGCACATTCATTGTTTCATAACAGCATTGTGTG
Source organism: Coregonus lavaretus (assembly GCF_964263955.1). Classification (NCBI taxonomy): domain Eukaryota; kingdom Metazoa; phylum Chordata; class Actinopteri; order Salmoniformes; family Salmonidae; genus Coregonus; species Coregonus lavaretus. The sequence continues at coordinate 3,058,542 of NC_140011.1, read as the reverse complement.
ACTCGTTTGTATAGTGTCTATCAATTCCCCATTACATATACTGTATCTTCGGGCCAGTCTTGCAAGCACCGGGTAGCCTACTCTTCGTTTTTGCCTCATAATATGAAATTACAATAGGCTACCGGTTAGCCTTTATCGATTACCCTTTTCAGACATAATGGAATGTGGCCCCTTGAAAGCGCCTCGGCTACGGCATGTCTGTTTATCTGTCTGTTAGGGTAGTTGTTGGTAGGCTACACTACGGATTTTTAAATGCTGACACGAAACGTTCTCTGGAGATATGTCCATAAAGGAATGAGGCTTCTGAAGCAGGACTAACGTCCATCACTAGGCGACTGGAACTGTCAATCAAATAATCTTGAGGTGCTGCGCGCAGGCAGCACAGACCAATCTCTCCTAAAAAAGTACTTGAAAGTGAGTTAAATACTGTGACTTACCAAGACATTTAGCAGAAATAAAACATCTAGCTACCATACCATAAAAAACGGCATAAAAAACAACAGCAGCAAATCAATCCGCAGTGTTTGTTGTTAGGGAAAAGATCAAATCACATTTTATTTGTCATATACACGTGTTTAGCAGATGTTATAGCGGGTGTAGCGAAATGCTTGTGCTTCTAGCTCCGACAGTGCAGTAATATCTAACAATTTCACAACATATACACAATACACACAAAACTAGTAAGGAATGGGATTTAAGAATATATACATGGACAAGCAATGACAGAGCGGCATGGACTAAGATACAGTAGAATATTATAGAATAGAATGCAGTATATATATATACCAGGCTGTATCACCGCCTGGTATGGCAACTGCACCGCACACAACCGCAGGGCTCTCCAGAGGGTGGTGCAGTCTGCCGAACGCATTACTGGGGGCAAACTCCCCGCCCTCCAAGACACATACAACACCCAATGTCACAGGAAGGCCAAAAACATCATCAAGGACATCAACCACCTGAGCCACTGCCTGTTCACCCCGCTATCATCCCGAAGGCGAGGTCAGTACAGGTGCATCAAAGCTGGGACCGAGAGAATGAAAAACAGCTTCTATCTCAAGGCCATCAGACTGTTAAATAGCCATCACTAGCACATTAGAGGCTGCTGCTGTCTATTGAAATCACTGGCCACTTTAAGAAATGGAACACTAGTCACTTTAATAATGTTTACATATCTTGCACTACTCATCTCATATATATATATATATATATATATGAGCTTTGATGCACCTGTACTGACCTCGCCTTCGGGATGATAGTGGGGTGAACAGGCAGTGGCTCAGGTGGTTGATGTCCTTGATGATGTTTTTGGCCTTCCTGTGACATTGGGTGTTGTATGTGTCTTGGAGGGCGGGGAGTTTGCCCCCAGTAATGCGTTCGGCAGACCGCACCACCCTCTGGAGAGCCCTGCGGTTGTGTGCGGTGCAGTTGCCATACCAGGCGGTGATACAGCCCGACAGGATGCACAATTATAAGGGTTTTAGGTGCTAAGCCGAATTTCTTCAGCCTCCTGAGGTTGAAGAGGCTCTGTTGCGCCTTCTTCACCACACTGTCTGCGTGGGTGGACATTTTCAGTTTGTCGGTGATGTGTACGCCAAGGAACTTGAAGCTTTCTACCTTCTCCACTGCGGTCCCGTCGATGTGGATAGGGGGGTGCACCCTCTGCTGTTTCCTGAAGTCCACGATCATCTCTTTGTTTTGTTGATGTTGAGTGAGAGGTTATTTTCCTGGCACCACACTCCCAGAGCCCTCACCTCCTCCCTGTAGGCGGTCTCGACATTGTTGGTAATCAAGCCTACTACTGTTGTGTCATCTGCAAACTTGATGATTGAGTTGGAGGCGTGCTTGGCCACGCAGTCATGGGTGAACAGGGAGTATAGGAGGGGGCTGAGCACGCACCCTTGTGGGGCCCCAGTGTTGAGGATCAGCAAAGTTGAGATGTTGTTTCCTAACTTCAACACCTGGGGGCGGCCCGTCAGGAAGTCCAGGATCCAGTTGCACAGGGCGGGGTTCAGACCCAGGGCCTCGAGCTTAATGATGAGCTTGGAGGGTACTATGGTGTTGAATGCTGAGCTATAGTCAATGAACAGCATTCTTACATAGGTATTCCTCTTGTCCAGATGGGATAGGGCAGTGTGATGGCGGTTGCATCGTCTGTGGATCTATTGGGGCGGTAAGCAAATTGAAGTGGGTCGAGGGTGACAAGTAAGGTAGAGGTGATATGATCCTTGACTAGTCTCTCAAAGCACTTCATGATGACAGAGGTGAGTGCTACAGGGCGATAGCCATTTAGTTCAGTTACCTTTGCTTTCTTGGGTACAGGAACAATGGTGGCCATCTTAAAGCATGTGGGTACAGCAGACTGGCAAAGGGAGAGATTGAATATCTCACTATCAAATGCCGACCGTATTATCTCCCAAGAAAATGTTATTCGTTTATAGTCACGGCCGTGTATATACAGAATATTTTATGCTGGAGCAGAATTCTACTGTCACTTTTTTTAATTGTCTGAACAGTTACCAATTGTCGCTATCAACAGTTGAAGTCGGAAGTTTACATACACCTTACCCAAATACATTTAAACTCAATTTTTCACAATTCCTGACATTTAATCCTAGTAAGAATTCCCTGTCTTAGGTCAGTTAGGATCACCACTTTATTTTAAGAATGTGAAATGTCAGAATAATAGTAGAGAGAATTATTTATTTCAGCTTTTATTTATTTCATCACATTCCCAGTGGGTCAGAAGTTTACACACACTCAATTAGTATTTGGTAGCATTGCCTTCAAATTGTTTAACTTGGGTCAAACGTTTCGGGTAGCCTTCCACAAGCTTCCCACAATAAGTTAGGTGAATTTTGGCCCACTCCTCCTGACAGAGCTGGTGTAACTGAGTCAGGTTTGTAGGCCTCTGTGCTCGCACACGCTTTTTCAGTTCTGCCCACAAATGTTCTATAGGATTGAGGTCAGGGCTTTGTGATGGCCACTCCAATACCTTGACTTTGTTGTCCTTAAGCCATTTTTCCACAACTTTGGAAGTAAGCTTGGGGTCATTGTCCATTTGTAAGACCCATTTGCGACCAAGCTTTAACTTCCTGACTGATGTCTTGAGATGTTGCTTCAATATATCCACATAATTTTCCTTCCTCGTGATGCCATCTATTTTGTGAAGTGCACCAGTCCCTCCTGCAGCAAAGCACCCCCGTGCTTCACGGTTGGGATGGTGTTCTTCGGCTTGCAAGAGCCCCGTTTTTCCTCCAAACATAACAATGGTCATTATGGCCAAACAGTTCTATTTTTGCTTCATCAGACCAGAGGACATTTCTCCAAAAAGTATGATCTTTGTCCCCATGTGCAGTTGCAAACCATAGTCTGGCTTTTTTATAGCGGTTTTGGAGCAGTGGCTTCTTCCTTGCTGAGCGGCCAATCAGGTTGTCGATATAGGACTTGTTTTACTGTGTCTATACATACTTTTGTACTTGTTTCCTCCAGCATCTCCACAAGGTACTTTGCTGTTGTTCTGGGATTTACTTGCACTTTTCGCACCAAAGTACATTCTTCTCTAGGAGACAGAACGCGTCTCCTTCCTGAGCGGTATGGCGGCTGCGTGGTCCCATGGTGTTTATACTTGCGTACTAATGTTTGTACAGATGAACGTGGTACCTTCAGGCGTTTGGAAATTGCTCCCAAGGATGAACCAGACTTGTGGAGGTCTACAATTTTTTGGCTGATTTCTTTTGATTTTCCCATGTTGTCAAGCAAAGAGGCACTGAGTTTGAAGGTAGCCCTTGAAATACATCCAAAGGTACACCTCCAATTGACTCAAATGATGTCAATTAGCCTATCAGAAGCTTCTAAAGCCATGGAGGAATTTTCCAAGTTGTTTAAAGGCACAGTCAACTTAGTGTTTGTAAACTTCTGACCCACTGGAATTGTGATACACTGAATTATAAGTGAAATAATCTGTCTGTAAACAATTGTTGGAAAAATTACTTGCGTCATGCACAAAGTAGATATCCTAACCTACTTGCCAAAACTATAGTTTGTGGAGTGGTTGAAAAACGATTTTTAATGCCTCCAACCTAAGTGTATGTAAACTTCCGACTTCAACTGTACATGTTACTGTAGCTGCTTTCTATGTCTGTAAAGGGTTGCGGTAGATATAACTTCATTGCCGGCCCTAGCGGTCATACATACTTAATAGGACCATTATTTTGCATTGTAAATTGACATGGAATTTTCTGATTTTTTCTTAACCTTTTAACAGAAAACCAAAAAGAAAAAAAATGATTTCGACTGACTGACAAACGCTGCCTGTCTGTCTGTCTCATCCAGACACATTCATTACTATGGGACAGCTGGAGATCGAATTTGAATATTGAAACAATGTTGCAAATGTCGGAGAGATGACAGCAATGTTTATACAAATCTCTGCTGTTGAAAACTAAATGTTAGTCTAAAAGAAATGTGAGATAATGTCTAGATGCTTTTTATAGTGGAAATCAAGATTATAAATTGCTTGTATGCGCTGATGAGACAGTGGATTGCGCTGTTAGATGGAACAGAGTAAATAGGCATTTTAACGTCATAAATTTAGCTGGTGGTAACTTGTGGAATAGACACCGGATGGAATGCGGTTTTAACCAATCAGCATTCAGGATTAGACCCACCCGTTGTATAATTCAGTGAAACATAACAAGCGATACAATGTAGCAATAGTAGCTGGCAACGTTGTCATAATTGTGTGGGAAGGCTAGACTTGCAACATTGTATCAATACGCATGTTTATAACACTTTCCGATACATTACACTCATTCCATCCACAGAATGTTTGGCCTGATGTGAAACTGGGTACCTAATCAAGACCAACCATGTCTGTCTCCAATGTTTACATGCTCTTCCATCCATAGTCGTGGGCTAGACAGCAGGACGTAGGCTATTGAAATAACAGAGACGTCACGTGTGTATATCCATACCTGTGTTCTCTGCATACAGTAGTGTGTGACATACTCTCATTGATTAGTAAATATTACTATTTTGCAATAAATACGCGGTGGTAAGGTAAACAAGTCATTCTGTCTGTCGCAACAAGTCCGGGCCTTGCACTGCCTATCTCGCCCTCTAGTCTTGCGAACAATGTAGCCTATTTGCATTTGGGAAGCAAGGAAAGGCAACAAATAAATGACTCTTACTTGATACGGGACCCCATCTTTAATTCTCACAGTGTCCAAGTCTAGTGTCGTTAATATGCGGCGTTCACCCGTTTCTCGAGGGCTATTTTTCTTATAGCCTGTCAGATAGTCCTGGGTATCGCCATGGTTTCCACGCGCTGATCACGCTACCAGCGTAGATTGAACCGTGGGACTTGTAGTTCCGTAAGAGCAAAACATGTAAGCCTCAACAACACCGCTCTGCCTCATTATCAACTACATGTACCACAAACTAATCTTCGGCTACGTTTGAGTCGCATGATGCGGACGAGAGGAACGTTTTAATTGGATCTGTGCTATCCGGGATCCTTTGGACGTCCCTACCCCCCATTGAAGTTTAAATGTAAAATGGTTAAGGTTAGGGTTAGCCTAAGGGTAGGGTTTAAGATTAGGGTTAGGGACGTCCCAAGAAATCCGAATAGCACTGACCGTTTTAATTGCCACAGTATAATTAAACGGTGATCCAATTAACTAAAAAGCACTATCCAATTTTGTTCTGTTCACACATTCTGTCTTTCTCAGTATGATGAACTCGAAATTCACGAAATGCTCTGTCCATTAACTCATGGGACAAAATGTGATGGTTGGTTCATAACATAAACCAGGTTTCCATCCAACCTTTTTGTACGATTAAAGTCACACGTTAAAAAAAAATTAACTACAGCTGTGATGGAAACAGGAAGTTTTGGTAGCCTGCCATTTTATAAATGCTGACAGATAATTTGTTTGTTCCACATGGTGGGATCTTTTTGTGTCTTAAAATTAATTATGCTAGAAATGTACTAGCCTATTTTAGTATTTTATTGGGATCCCCATTTGCTACTCCTCCTGGGGTCCAAACAGGAAACAAAACACAACAAATAAAATACAGAATATACATAACACTACATAATACAATACAGAATACAATGCAAAATACAATACAAAATATATAAAAAATGTCTCTCTTCACAGTCCCTATCATGCCTTAAGGTGTTATTTTATCAGATTTTTGAAATCTGGTTTTATTGCTAGCTTGAGTACCTGGGGTGGCAGAGAGTTCCATGTAGTCATGGATATATTTAATACTGTGCGTTTCCCAGCCTCTGTTTTGGACCTGGGGACTATGAATAGACCTCTGGCTGCATGCCTTGTGTTGTACCGATGAGTCTCCGAACTGTGTGCCACTGCTTGAACAGACAGTTCGGTACCTTTAACCCATCAACACCTAGCACAATGACCAATAATGATGCAGTCAATCTCCTCTCCTCAACCTTGAGCCAGGAGAGATTGACATGCATACCACTGACATTCGCTCTCCGTGTACATCTAAGTGCAAAACGTGCTGTTCTGTTCTGGACCAACTGCAATTTTCCAATGTCCTTCTTTGCCGCACATGACCACACACAACTGGGCAGTAATCCAGGTGTGACAAAACTAGGGCCTGTAGGACCTGCCTGGTTGATTAACATGTCAAGAAAGCAGAGCAAAGCCTTATCATGCACAGACATATTCCCATTTTAGCAACCATTGAGTCTATGTGTTTTGACCATGACAGCTTGCTATTTAGGGTTACACCCAGCAGTTTAGTCTCTTCAACTTGCTCAATCACCACATTATTCAGTAATATATCTCTAGATGAGGTTTAAAGTTGAGTGAGTGATTTGTCCCAAAAAACGATGCTTTTAGTTTTTGAGATATATAGATACAGCCTATTGCTAGTTACCCATTCTAAAACTGACTGGAGCTCTATGTTAAGGGTGTCAGTTATTTATTTTACTGTTGTAGCTGACGTGTATACTGTACTTACGTATATACTGTACGGTTGCGTCGTCAGCATACATAGATACATGCACAATGGTGGTGGAAACGCCTTTATGTGCACATTTTGCATATTGATAAACTACAATGACCATCATATCGAAGTAAACTTGGAGTCACACGATGACGTGGTGTGTGGTCCTCCCACTATGACTCAGAAAAAATGGTAATTTGGGGTTCTATATAGAACCTTTTGGTTCTTTGGACGAGATTAAAATGTACTTGCTGATTTAGATATGTTGTCTCACCCACCTAGCTGTCAGGGTGGGAAATGTACTTTGTGGTCCACCAGCCACTGTGGCAAGTAGATAAATTGGCCCAGCGTCGTCCAGGTTTGGCCGGTGTAGGCCGTCATTGTAAATAAGAATTTGTTCTTAACTGACTTGCCTAGTTAAATAAAGGTTAAATAAAAAAATATAAATAAATAAACTAATACATTTTTGCCATAACTACACCAAAAAAACAGATAAGCGTGCTTTCTAATGTATTACTACACTGAACAAAAATATAAACACAATTTTTTTACTGAGTTACAGTTCATATAAGGAAATCAGTCAATTGAAATAAATTAATTAGGCCCTAATCTATGGATTGCACATGACTGGGAATACAGATATGCATCTGTTGGTCACAAATACCTTAAAAAAGGTAGGGTCGTGGAACCAGTCAGTATCTGGTGTGACCACCATTTGCCTCATGCAGCAAAACACATCTCCTTCACATAGAGTTGATCAGGCTGTTGATTGTGGCCTGTGGAATGTTGTCCCACTCCTCTTCAATGGCTGTGTGAAGTTGCTGGATATTGGCGGGAATTGGAACATGCTGTCGTACACGTCGATCCAGAGCATCCCAAACATGCTCAATAGGTGACATGTCTGATGAGTATGCAGGCCATGGAAGAACTAGGACATATTCAGCTTCCAGGAATTGTGTACAGATCTTGCAACATGGGGCTGTGCATTATCATGCTGAAACATGAGGTGATGGCGGCAGATGAATGGCATGCCAATGGGCCTCAGGATCTCGTCACGGTATCTCTGTGCATTCAAATTGCCATCGATAAAATGCAATTGTGTTCGCCACCATGGGGCACTCTGTTCACAACATTGACATCAGCAAACCGCTCGCCCACACGACGCAATCCACAATGTCACCAATTTGTAAGTCGCTCTGGATAAGAGCGTCTGCTAAATGACTTCAATATAAATGTTAAATGTCTGCCATCTGCCCGGTACAGTTGAAACCGGGATTCATCCCAGCGTGCCAGTGGCCATCGAAGGTGAGCATTTGCCCACTGAAGACGGTTACGACGCTGAACTGCAGTCAGGTCAAGACCCTGGTGAGGATAACGAGCACGCAGATGAGCTTTTCTGAGAAGGTTTTTGACAGTTTGTGCAGAAATCATTCAGTTGTGCCAACCCACAGTTTCATTTTGAGAGAAATAAGCTTTTTGTTGCGTATGAAAAATGTCTGGGATATTTTATTTCAGCTCATGAAACATGGGACCAACACTTTACATGTTGCTTTTATATTGTTGTTCAGTGTATACACCCAGTGAAGGCAAAGAACCTTGAGGGTTCTATCCTTACCCCAGAGTGTAAAATAAAACCGCTAACAAACACTCACCCATGTTTTGCATTGACATATACACTGCTCAAAAAAATAAAGGGAACACTTAAACAACACAATGTAACTCCAAGTCAATCACACTTCTGTGAAATCAAACTGTCCACTTAGGAAGCAACACTGATTGACAATACATTTCACATGCTGTTGTGCAAATGTAATAGACAACAGGTGGAAATTATAGGCAATTAGCAAGACACCCCCAATAAAGGACGGGTTTTGCAGGTGGTGACCACAGACCACTTCTCAGTTCCTATGCTTCTTGGCTGATGTTTTGGTCACTTTTGAATGCTGGCGGTGCTTTCACTCTAGTGGTAGCATGAGATGGCGTCTACAACCCACACAAGTGGCTCAGGTAGTGCAGCTCATCCAGGATGGCACATCAATGCGAGCTGTGGCAAGAAGCTTTGCTGTGTCTGTCAGCGTAGTGTCCAGAGCATGGAGGTGCTACCAGGAGACAGGCCATAGGAGGGCAACAACCCAGCAGCAGGACTGCTACCTCCGCCTTTGTGCAAGGAGGAGCAGGAGGAGCACTGCCAGAGCCCTGCAAAATGACATCCAGCAGGCCACAAATGTGCATGTGTCTGCTCAAACGGTCAGAAACAGACTCCATGAGGGTGGTATGAGGGCCCGACGTCCACAGGTGGGGGTTGTGCTTACAGCCCAACACCGTGCAGGACGTTTGGCATTTGCCAGAGAACACCAAGATTGGCAAATTCGCCACTGGCGCCCTGTGCTCTTCACAGATGAAAGCAGGTTCACACTGAGCACATGTGACAGACGTGACAGAGTCTGGAGACGCCGTGGAGAACGTTCTGCTGCCTGCAACATCCTCCAGCATGACCGGTTTGGCGGTGGGTCAGTCATGGTGTGGGGTGGCATTTCTTTGGGGGGCCGCACAGCCCTCCATGTGCTCGGCAGAGGTAGCCTGACTGCCATTAGGTACCGAGATGAGATCCTCAGACCCCTTGTGAGACCATATGCTGGTGCGGTCGGCCCTGGGTTCCTCCTAATGCAAGACAATGCTAGACCTCATGTGGCTGGAGTGTGTCAGCAGTTCCTGCAAGAGGAAGGCATTGATGCTATGGACTGGCCCGCCCGTTCCCCAGACCTGAATCCAATTGAGCACATCTGGGACATCATGTCTCGCTCCATCCACCAACGCCACGTTGCACCAAGGACTGTCCAGGAGTTGGCGGATGCTTTAGTCCAGGTCTGGGAGGAGATCCCTCAGGAGACCATCCGCCACCTCATCAGGACCATGCCCAGGCGTTGTAGGGAGGTCATACAGGCACGTGGAGGCCACACACACTACTGAGCCTCATTTTGACTTGTTTTAAGGACATTACATCAAAGTTGGATCAGCCTGTAGTGTGGTTTTCCACTTTAATTTTGAGGGTGACTCCAAATCCAGACCTCCATGGGTTGATAAATTTGATTTCCATTGATAATTTTTGTGTGATTTTGTTGTCAGCACATTCAACTATGTAAAGAAAAAAAGTATTTAATAAGATTATTTCATTCATTCAGATCTAGGATGGGTTATTTCAGTGTTCCCTTAATTTTTTTGAGCAGTGTATATTTGGCTATATCCATATTAATGATGCTGCTGCATGATTTCGACTGGTCAGAAAAATGGCTAACTTAGGTCCGACACGTTAGATCTCTATGGCAGGGGGAAGATCACATTCATAATTTGCAACATTGTTGCCAAGGTCTGAGTGGCAAACAGAAAGGGTTATACTAACCTATGCTGTTGCAAACTAAATGCTTGCTAGAAGCAAGAGGAAACAATGTTTAATAAAAGCATACACTCTTTTATAAGAAAGGGGTTTTATATAGAACCTTTTGTGCAATTAAACATTTAACTGCCATTCCAATTCAAAAACCAACTTCCATTCCAGCATGAGGATGCAAGAGGACAGTTGTTGTACCAACTTGCAAGTAGCCTAACCTACCAAAAAGCACATTATTTTTCAATGTATTAAGGTAAGCAAAGTTGATTATTTAATTCAAATATATGAAGCCAAAGTCATATGATAAACTATAGGCTAGATAAATAAAGTTGAAACGTTAATAGATTTTTAGCACGTTTGTAAGCTAGCTAGCTCTGCTAACGTTAGCTAAACAGAAAAAGCTAGCTAGGCTACTTTAATTTGCCACTTTACAAGCTAGCCAGTTAACTCTTTCAAATAAACATGTTTAATTATGGGATATGCCAAATAGAGCTACAGACCCAGCCTGACATTGGCAATTAGCTAATTGTTACTGTTATTTCAGTATTTCAGTGTGGAGTGAATTGAGGGGACTATGTTTCATGAAGCCATTAGAAGACTTGCTGACTGAGTGGAGGTACACTACATGACCAAAGGTATGTGGACACCTGAACATCTCATTCCAAAATCATGGGCATTAATATGGAGTTGGTCACCCCTTCGCTGCTATAACAGCCTACACTCTTCTGGGAAGGCTTTCCACTAGATGTTGGAACATTGCAGCGGGGACTTGCTTCCATTCAGCCACAAGCATTAGTGAGGTCGGGCACTGATGATGGGCGATTAGGCCTGGCTCGCAGTCCGCGTTCCAATTCATCCCAAAGGTGTTCGATGGGGTTGAGGTCAAGGCTCTGTGCAGGCCAGTCAAGTTCTTCCACACCGATCTCGACAAACCATTTCTGAATGGACCTTGCTTTGTGCACAGGGGCATTGTCATGCTGAAACAGGAAAGGGTCTTATTTGGTTGAGACATTGATCACCTATATTCACACACTCAAAAAGACAAAAAAAGTTAGTTGAATTTCCAATGTGTTATCACTATGCTTTCAACCATCTAAACGCACAACCAAATTCACCCACATTTCTATCACAGATTTTTCAACCAAAGCACACCAAAGTTGAAATGGGAATACAATGTCAGATATTTTGTTTATTTATACAACAGATTAATGTGTTATCAATAACCAGGTTTCCATCCAACCTTTTTATGGGAGTAAAGTACGTCAGATAACAAAATGTCATGACAGGCCTGTTGGAAACAGCAAATTCTGTTAACTTTCCAAATGTCACCAAACAAAATATGCTAGACAAGGTGGGATCTATTTGTGTCAGTAAAATGTATTATGCAAGAAATGGCAATGATATGTTGTGTGGTCCTCACACTATGACTTGAGAAAGAATGCAGTTTATTAGGCTACAAATGAAATATTATGATGAACTTCACAAGGTGGTGAAAGTGCATGCCGTGATTGATGCTCCTTTCCAATAAATACTGAGTGTCTAATTCTGGAGACATGATGATTGATGCTTTGCTGCCTTTTGACAAATAAAAATAATCTAGCTCACTCGATTCTTCTTCTTCTTCTATGATATCATGGCGGTCTGCAAACAAACGTTTAAGTGCATGCCGCCACCTACTGTGCTGAAATGTACGATCAATCATAATCTGCCCAATTCTATACTAACATGAAAATAAAAATTAAAAAAACAAATAAATCCCTACTAACTCCTAAATCCCTACCCCCCCCCCCCCCCCCCCCCAACCATTACAACAGTAACATCTGTTAACCTCAATATCTATTTTGCTGTCTCCACAATAACCTTCAACCTGGCATTTCTGCTTTCCACAAATCTAGTCATATTGATAACCTTACCAATAAAAGCTATAAAGTCAACTTTACTAATTATCAAAGTGTCCTTTGACACCGCACATTCATGACCGCAAGATTTCTGAACAGGCCTCGAAACAATGCCAGGACCAGCAGAAACACCAGCACCAACATTAGGTCCACTTAGTACAGGAGCAGCCATGGAAGCTCCATCATTCCACACTGTAGTTCCACCAATCTGTCTTACAGCCTCTGCATACGATACATCATGAATAATTATATATCTCTGAGCCTCTCTGAACCTGGCATCCACCAAATGCTGCACTATGCCCCCCCCTCCACAATTACAACACTTAACCTTCACATTGCTCCTACATTCACCGTAATCATGTTCCCCTCCACACTTGACACATATTTTCCTTGCTTTACATTGAACAGCTACATGTCCCATTCTTTGGCATCTAAAACACTGCAACGGGGATGGGACAAATTCTCTGACATTGAAACTAAGATATCCTATCTGTACTTTTCCAGGCAAAACCTTCTCAAACATCAGCAGCACTGATAAGCTTTCACTTCTATGACCCTCTTTCCTACTGATCAACCTTTTGGCCTCAATCACTCTTCCTCCCTTCACATTTGCTTTAATATCATCTTTCAACATACAGTGCATTCGGAAAGTATTCAGACCCCTTCCCTTTTTCCACATTTTGTTATGTTACAGCCTTAATCTAAAATGGATTAAATAAAAACATGTCCTCATCAATACCATAATCACAAAGCAAAAACAGGTTTGTAGAAATCTTTGCAAATGTATTAAAAATAAAAAACAGATACCTTATTTACATAAGTATTCAGGCCCTTTGCTATGAGACTCGAAATTGAGCTCAGGTGCATACTGTTTCCATATATCATCCTTGAGATGTTTCTACAACTTGATTGGAGTCCACCTGTGGTAAATTCTATTGATTTGACATTTTTTTACATTTTAGTCATTTAGCAGACGCTCTTATCCAGAGCAACTTACAGTTAGTGAGTGCATACATTTTTCATGCTGGCCCCCCGTGGGAATCGAACCCACCACCCTGGAGTTGCAAGCGCCATGCTCTACCAACTGAGCTACATGATTTAGAAAGGCACACACCTGTCTATATAAAGGTCCCACAGTTGACAGTGCATGTCAGAGCAAAAACCAAGCCATGAGGTCGAAGGAATTGTCCGTAGAGCTCCGAGATAGGACTGTGTCGAGACACAGATCTGGGGAAGGATATCAAAAAATGTCTGCAGCATTGGTCTACAAGAACACAGTGGCCTCCATCATTCTTAAATGGAAGAAGTTTGGAACCACCAAGACTCTTCCTAGAGCTGTCCACCCGTCCAAACTGAGAAGGGCCTTAGTCAGGGAGGTGACCAAGAATCCGAAGATTACTCTGACAGAGCTCCAGAGTTCCTCTGTGGAGATGGAAGAACCTTCCAGAAGGACAACCATCCTAAAGGACTCTCAGACCATGAGGAACAATATTGGCAGGACAGGTATATTTAACCGCAAAAGTTATTTTTATGCGCACTACGTCATCACGCACAGCCTTTTATCCGCAACAGGTCAATTTGATTAAGACATATCTGGTGGGATAATGCGCATATTGTTTTTATGCGGATTTTAGAATATTTTCGCGTGGAAATCTGTCTCCAATTGGATGGAAACCTAGTTTCTGTGATTCATCTAATAGCAGAACCAAATGACCTGGATTGCAGTTGAGATCAGGCCTACATTAAAAGTACATGGTGCAAGTGATCAATGCTGTTCGAGATTCTGCACAGACTATTACAGCAATTGTATATGTATTTATTAGGGAGATTACATTAAAAATACATAGTGCAAGTGATCAATGCTGTTCACTGATATTTATATTGTGAAGATCTCCACAGACCTGCAACCTTTGCATGCACGCCTTCCATGATTACATAATAAGACTTTTACAGTTGCAGTAACCTCAAAATGTGGCCATGGATGAGTTACTCATTTTAAAGTTGAATAAAAACTGTTACATTAGTTTGTAAGATAACCTTAATGTCACGCTCTGGTTCCGGGACTTGGTATTTTAGCCAGAGTGTGTTAAGTATTGTTGTGTTTGGGTTGGTTGGGTGGTTATTGGTTGTTTCTGTGTTTGGTTGAGTGACTCCCAATCAGTGGTAACGAGTGTCAGCTGTCGGCTCGTTATCTCTGATTGGGAGCCATATTTAAACTGTCATTGTTCACCTTGGGGTTGTGGGTTTTTGTTCATTGTTCAGTAGTTGTCACTGAGGACTTCACGATCGTGGTTTGTTTTGTATTCTCGTGTTGAATTATTAAAGTCAAGATGTTCACTCCCAACGCTGCGCTTTGGTCATACTTCTTAGGCGATCGTGACAGAAAAACCCACCACAACGAGACCAAGCAGCGTGTCCAGGAGCCAACGCCAGAAGCAACTCTAGCGGATATCCACTTCGACTGGGTCAAGCCGCGTGAGGAGGAGAGAGGTTGGACTTGGGAGCAGAGGATGGAGAGTCTGGAGAGTCTGGCGAGGAAGATAAATGACTGGTCCACGGGGAGGAGAGACCCCCAGAAAATTTTTAGGGGGGGGCTCACGACGTCGGGCAGAAGGTGTACGGCCCGGAGGAGTGCAAGAGGTTGGCAGATATGGCCGCCAGTTTAAGGGGGCCACTGGTTACGAAGGGGAAGGAAAGTGTGGAGGCACGGCGAGAGGTACTGGGGTGTGTTACCAGTCCGGTCCGGCCCATTCCTGATCCCCGTGTAGGGCCAGGGGTGTGTGTCCCCAGTGCGGTTCTGTCTGTTCCTGTTCCTCGCATTGAACCTACGGTGCGCGTCGCCAGCCCAGCCCGGCCTGTCCCTGCTCAACGCACCAAGCCTACGGGGTGCGTCGCCAGCCCAGCCCGGCCTGTTCCTGCGCCCCGCACCAAGTCTGTGGTGCGTTTCGCCAGCCCAGCCCGGCCTGTCCCTGCTCTACGCACCAAGCCTACGGGGTGCGTCGCCAGCCCAGCCCGGCCTGTTCCTGCGCCCCGCACCAAGTCTGTGGTGCGTTTCGCCAGCCCAGCCCGGCCTGTCCCTGCTCTACGCACCAAGCCTAGGGGGTGCGTCGCCAGCCCAGCCCGGCCTGTCTCTGCTCTACGCACCAAGACTACGGTGTGCGTCGCCGGCCCAACCCGGACTGTTCCTGCCACTCGCACCAGGCTAAGGGGGCGAGTCGTCAACCTGGTTCAGCCTATTCCTGCTACTCGCACCAAGCCAGGGAGGCGAGTCGTCAACCTGAGGAGGTCCGTTCCGGCTCCACGCACCAAGCCGAGGGTGCGTATCGTCGGCCAGGTCCGGTCCGTTCCTGTCTCACGCGCCAAGCTAGGGGTGCGCGTCATCAGTTTGGATCCAGCCAGCTGGGTTGGATTGGACCGGGGCCATTACGGGGGGAGTTATGTAGGGTGGTGGTCAAGCCCGGAGCCGGAGCCGCCTCCGAGGAGCAACACCCACCCAGCCCTCCCCTATTTGGGTTTTTGAGGCGCGGTCGCAGTCCGCGCCTTTAGGGGGGGGTACTGTCACGCTCTGGTTCCGGGACTTGGTATTTTAGCCAGAGTGTGTTAAGTATTGTTGTGTTTGGGTTGGTTGGGTGGTTATTGGTTGTTTCTGTGTTTGGTTGAGTGACTCCCAATCAGTGGTAACGAGTGTCAGCTGTCGGCTCGTTATCTCTGATTGGGAGCCATATTTAAACTGTCATTGTTCACCTTGGGGTTGTGGGTTTTTGTTCATTGTTCAGTAGTTGTCACTGAGGACTTCACGATCGTGGTTTGTTTTGTATTCTCGTGTTGAATTATTAAAGTCAAGATGTTCACTCCCAACGCTGCGCTTTGGTCATACTTCTTAGGCGATCGTGACACTTAATTTAGGCTATTTACTGTATCACAAAAGTAATATCGAATTGTGCTAGGTTGACAATGCAACCAAATATAAACATTTTAAGCGATGTATCTATTGCTTGGATAGTTTCATCTGAGCCACTGGCTTAATCTTATTATATAACTTTTATTTTTGGTTCAGTTGGAGACCTGAATCAAACATATAATTTGTTAACTTGTCATTAAGTCTATTTGCTATTTACTGTATGTCACGCTCTGGCTCCGGGACTGTGTATTTTGAGCCAGGGTGTGTTCATTTGGTTGTGTTTGGTATTGGTTGTGTTGTATTTGGTTGTGTTTCCTTGTTTGGTCGTGTGACTCCCAATCAGTGGTAACGAGTGTCAGCTGTCGGCTCGTTATCTCTGATTGGGAGCCATATTTAAACTGTCAGTGTTCACCTTAGGGTTGTGGGTTTTTGTTCCGTATCAGTCATTGTAACTGAGGACTTCACGATTCGTCATTGTTTGTTGTTTTGTATTGAGTACTTTAATTTAATAAAGTCATGTTCGTATCGCACGCTGCGCCTTGGTCCACTCACTTAGTAGACGTTCGTGACAGAAAAACCCACCAAGATGGGACCAAGCAGCGTGTCCAGGAGCCATCGCCAGGGAGATCCCTCACAGATCTCCTTCGCCTCCTGGACTGGGTCAAGCCGAGTGAGGAGGAGAAGGGCTTGACATTATGGCAGAAGGGCGAGAGGCTGGCGAGGGACATGGAGACCTGGTCCACGGGTAGGAGAGACGCCCCGGAAATGTTTAGGGGGGGGCTCACGACGTCGGACCAGCAGGAGGCCGCGATAGAGCGGCCCAGTGGGTTGCCGGAGAAGGCCGCCGGGTTACGGGGGCCACTGGTCGAAGAGGGGATGGAGGAAGTAGAGGCACGGCGAGAGGTACTGGCGTGTGTTGCCAGTCCGGTCCGGCCCGTTCCAGATCCCGGTGTAGGGCCAGTGGTGTGTGTCCCTAGTACAGTCCGGTCCATCCAAGCTTCCCGCACCAAGCCAGTGGTGTGCGTCGTCAGTCCGGCACGGCCCGTGCCTGCTCTCCGCATCAAGCCTGTGGTGCGTCTCGTCAGCCCGGCTCTGCCCGTTCCTGCTCTCCGCACCAGGTCTGTGGTGTGCGTCGCCAGCCCAGTCCGGCCCATTCCTGCCACTCGCACCAAGTCAAGGGTGCGAGTCGTCAGCCAGATTCAGCCCATTCCTGCTACTCGCACCAAGCCAAGGGTGCGAGTCGTCAGCCGGATTCAGCCCATTCCTGCTACTCGCACCAAGCCAAGGGTGCGAGTCGTCAGCCGGATTCAGCCCATTCCTGCTACTCGCACCAAGCCAAGGGTGCGAGTCGTCAGCCGGATTCAGCCCATTCCTGCTACTCGCACCAAGCCAGGGATGCGAGTCTTCAGCCTGGTGAGGCCTGTTCCGGCTCCACGCACCATGCAAAGGGTGCGTATCGTCTGCCAGGTCCGGTCCATTCCTGCCTCACGCGCCAAGCCAGGGGTGCGCGTCGGCAGTCCTGATCCAGCTAACTGGGTCAGATCGGACTGGGGGCACTACGGGGGGATTGTAGTAGAGTGGTGGTCAAGCCCGGAGCCGGAGCCGCCTCCGAGGAGCAATACCCACCCAGCCCTTCCCTATTTGGGGTGTAGGCGCGGTCGGAGTCCGCGCCTTTAGGGGGGGGTACTGTCACGCTCTGGCTCCGGGACTGTGTATTTTGAGCCAGGGTGTGTTCATTTGGTTGTGTTTGGTATTGGTTGTGTTGTATTTGGTTGTGTTTCCTTGTTTGGTCGTGTGACTCCCAATCAGTGGTAACGAGTGTCAGCTGTCGGCTCGTTATCTCTGATTGGGAGCCATATTTAAACTGTCAGTGTTCACCTTAGGGTTGTGGGTTTTTGTTCCGTATCAGTCATTGTAACTGAGGAC
The DNA here is from genome assembly GCF_964263955.1 of Coregonus lavaretus. Lineage (NCBI taxonomy): Eukaryota > Metazoa > Chordata > Actinopteri > Salmoniformes > Salmonidae > Coregonus > Coregonus lavaretus. The sequence continues at coordinate 3,040,445 of NC_140011.1, read as the reverse complement.
TTCACGATTCGTCATTGTTTGTTGTTTTGTATTGAGTACTTTAATTTAATAAAGTCATGTTCGTATCGCACGCTGCGCCTTGGTCCACTCACTTAGTAGACGTTCGTGACAGAAAAACCCACCAAGATGGGACCAAGCAGCGTGTCCAGGAGCCATCGCCAGGGAGATCCCTCACAGATCTCCTTCGCCTCCTGGACTGGGTCAAGCCGAGTGAGGAGGAGAAGGGCTTGACATTATGGCAGAAGGGCGAGAGGCTGGCGAGGGACATGGAGACCTGGTCCACGGGTAGGAGAGACGCCCCGGAAATGTTTAGGGGGGGGCTCACGACGTCGGACCAGCAGGAGGCCGCGATAGAGCGGCCCAGTGGGTTGCCGGAGAAGGCCGCCGGGTTACGGGGGCCACTGGTCGAAGAGGGGATGGAGGAAGTAGAGGCACGGCGAGAGGTACTGGCGTGTGTTGCCAGTCCGGTCCGGCCCGTTCCAGATCCCGGTGTAGGGCCAGTGGTGTGTGTCCCTAGTACAGTCCGGTCCATCCAAGCTTCCCGCACCAAGCCAGTGGTGTGCGTCGTCAGTCCGGCACGGCCCGTGCCTGCTCTCCGCATCAAGCCTGTGGTGCGTCTCGTCAGCCCGGCTCTGCCCGTTCCTGCTCTCCGCACCAGGTCTGTGGTGTGCGTCGCCAGCCCAGTCCGGCCCATTCCTGCCACTCGCACCAAGTCAAGGGTGCGAGTCGTCAGCCAGATTCAGCCCATTCCTGCTACTCGCACCAAGCCAAGGGTGCGAGTCGTCAGCCGGATTCAGCCCATTCCTGCTACTCGCACCAAGCCAAGGGTGCGAGTCGTCAGCCGGATTCAGCCCATTCCTGCTACTCGCACCAAGCCAAGGGTGCGAGTCGTCAGCCGGATTCAGCCCATTCCTGCTACTCGCACCAAGCCAGGGATGCGAGTCTTCAGCCTGGTGAGGCCTGTTCCGGCTCCACGCACCATGCAAAGGGTGCGTATCGTCTGCCAGGTCCGGTCCATTCCTGCCTCACGCGCCAAGCCAGGGGTGCGCGTCGGCAGTCCTGATCCAGCTAACTGGGTCAGATCGGACTGGGGGCACTACGGGGGGATTGTAGTAGAGTGGTGGTCAAGCCCGGAGCCGGAGCCGCCTCCGAGGAGCAATACCCACCCAGCCCTTCCCTATTTGGGGTGTAGGCGCGGTCGGAGTCCGCGCCTTTAGGGGGGGGTACTGTCACGCTCTGGCTCCGGGACTGTGTATTTTGAGCCAGGGTGTGTTCATTTGGTTGTGTTTGGTATTGGTTGTGTTGTATTTGGTTGTGTTTCCTTGTTTGGTCGTGTGACTCCCAATCAGTGGTAACGAGTGTCAGCTGTCGGCTCGTTATCTCTGATTGGGAGCCATATTTAAACTGTCAGTGTTCACCTTAGGGTTGTGGGTTTTTGTTCCGTATCAGTCATTGTAACTGAGGACTTCACGATTCGTCATTGTTTGTTGTTTTGTATTGAGTACTTTAATTTAATAAAGTCATGTTCGTATCGCACGCTGCGCCTTGGTCCACTCACTTAGTAGACGTTCGTGACACTGTATTGCAAAAATGATATTGAAATGTATTTGGTTGTCAACCAGGGCTGGATTACCGAACGGGCAGGCAGGGCACGTGTCCCGGGGCCCTCGACCTCCAGGAGGGTCCACAGATAGCCCCCAGATAGTATATGATAGCAAAATGTGTAGAATTGCAGGCAATTAGCTTTAAAACTGCAAATATTTATTTTAGCCTCATGACAAAATGTGTAGCATAGCATTATAAAACTGCACATTTGTCTCTCTGCACCATTGCAAAATGTGTGAAATGCAGTAAATTAGCTAAGGTCGATGCCCTAGGGCCCCAAATGCTGTAGTCTGGCCCTATTCTCAACACAACCAAAAATCAACATTTGAAGGAGTTTTATCTTCTGCTTGGATAATAAAACATATACACTGTATACAGTGCATTCGGAAAGTATTCAGACCTCTTGACTTTTTCCACATTTTGTTACGTTACAGCCTTATTCTAAAATGAATTAAATAGTTTTTTCCACTCTACACACAATACCCCATAATGACAAAGCAAAAACAGTTTTTTAGACATTCTTGCAAATTCATAAAAACTAAAAAACGGAAATAATAAATGTACATAAGTATTCAGATCCTTTACTCAGTACCTTGTTGAAGCACCTTTGGCAGCGATTACAGCCTTGAGTCTTCTTGGGTATGACGCTACAAGCTTCGCACACATGTATTTGTGGAGTTTCTCCCATTGTTCTCTGCAGATCCTCTCAAGCTCTGTCATGTTGGATGGGGAACGTCGCTGCACAGCTATTTTCAGGTCTCTCCAGAGATGTTAGATCGGGTTCAAGTCCGGGCTCTGGCTGGGCCACTCAAGGACATTCAGAAACTTGTCCCGAAGCCACTCCTGCGTTGTCTTGGCTGTGTGCTTAGGGTCATTGTCCTGTTGGAAGGCGAACCTTCGACCCCCAACATGAGGTCTTGAGCGCTCTAGAGCAGGTTTTCATCAAGGATCTCTCTGTACTTTGCGCCGTTCATCTTTCCCTCGATCCTGACTAGTCTCCCAGTCCCTGCCCCTGAAAAACATCCCCACAGCATGACGCTGCCACCACCATGCTTCACCGTAGGGATGGTGCCAGGTTTCCTCCAGATGTGACGCTTGGCATTCAGACCAAAGAGTTCAATCTTGATTTCATTAGACCAGATGCCTTTTGGCAAACTCCAAGCAGGCTGTCATGTGGCTTTTACTGAGGAGTGGCTTCCGTCTGGCCACTCTACCATAAAGGCCTGATTGGTGGAGTGCTGCAGAGATGGTTGTTCTTCTGGAAGGTTCTCCCATCTCCACAGAGGAAATCTGGAGCTCTGTCAGAGTGACCATCGGGTTCTTGGCCACCTCCCTGACCAAGGCCCTTCTCCCCCGATTGCTAAGTTTGGCTGGGCGGCCAGCTCTAGGAAGAGTCTTGGTGGTTCCAAACTTCTTCCATTTAAGAATGATGGAGGCCACTGTGTTCTTGGGGACCTTCAATGCTTCAGACATTTTCTGGTACCCTTACACAGATCTGTGCCTCGCTTAGTCATTATGGGGTATTGTGTGTAGATTGATGAGAGAAAATGTGTACTTAGTCCATTTTAGAATAAGGCTGTAACGTAACAAAATGTGGAAAAAGTCAAGGGTTCTCAATACTTCCCGAATGCATATAACACTATATATACAAAGGTATGTGGACATCCCTTCAAATTAGTGTATTCGGCTGTTTCAGCCACACCTGTTGCTGACAGTTTATAAAATCGAGCACACAGCCATGCAATCTCCATAACAACATTGGCAGTAGCATGGCCTTACTGAAGAGCTCAGTGACTTTCAACGTGGCCCCGTCATAGGATGCCAGCTTTCCAACAAGTCAGTTCATCAAATTTGTGGAAAACGTCAATGGGTCTGAATACTTTCCGAATGCACTGTATATAGTGTATATGTTTTATTATCCAAGCAGAAGATAAAACTCCTTCAAATGTAGATTTTTGGTTGTGTTGACAATAGGGCCGGACTACCGCATTTGGGGCCCTGGGGCATCGACCTTCCCCGCCCAAAAAATCAGCTAACACAAAGTTAAAGAATAGGACTAACTCAAATCAAACTTTAAATGCACTTTAAATAAAGTTTGATGTGATTTAGTTATATTCTTTAACTTTGATTTTTGGTTCAGATGGAGGCGTGAATCCAACATATCAATTATTAATATGTAGACAAACTGGAATTGAAGCCAGACTTAGTGTGTGGCACAGATGGAACTATCCAATCAGAATATACATCTCCTTCAAATGTTTATATTTGGTTGCGTTGACAACCAAAGACAATTCAATATCACTAAATAGATGGTAACTTTACAAGTAAAGTTGTGCGGCTTGCTAAAGCTCTTTAAAATGATTTATGTGGTAGTGGAAGATGTTGAAAAAGTTAACTTTAATTATATTAAATGACGTGTAGCTTATAAAGGCTTCATAAAGCATTCATAAACACTGCATAAATATGTTACAAATAATCTATAACCGTATGTCATGCTTTATAAAGGGTTAATAAATGTGACATAACTGTGTGACATAACCACCACTGTCAAATGCTTTATAATAATGAAGGCCTTATAAATCATAGCAAATTGAGGCTTCACAAAGCATTCATAACCCTGTCATGCATCTTGGTAGAGCATTGCAATGCCAGGATATTGGGTTTGACTCCCGGGACAACTCATACGTAAAAATGCATTCACGCATGACTGTAAGTCGCATTAGATGAAAGCGTCTGCTAAATTGTATATATTGTATTATATTTCACTAAAACATTTCTAAGATGGCCCAACCGCTTTCCCTCTTGGATGCATAGTCAAAATTGGACCTGACCTCAACTTCCCCAAAATGCTGTGCTGCAGAATGACACACACTCTAAAGTGCATTCATGCACAACTCAAAACGTTGGTAGGGCCTTTTAAAATCAGTTTTTTTGCCTACTTCAGTTTTTTTCCCCAAATTCCGTTGTCTTGGTTTTGTCTTTTCAGGTTTCAGATTTTTTTCTGGTTTACCCAATTTTTTCCCAGACTTTTTTAATAGAAAAACAAAAAACAAATATTTTCCGTGTTCACAACAATGCTTAAACCACATCAGGGGATGACTGTTGAGGTCTGGGAATTTAAGTAGATTTTTGAGTGTAGTTGCCCTTTAATTCAGTGAGCATGTCCTGCACTGTTGTTTGGTTAGCAGGTTTTCTGTAGTGCAGTAAGCACACATGTTATGTCATTCAGCCTCCAATGGAATGGGTGGAGTAAAAGGCCAGCAACACTCCGCATTATTCAGAGCCCCATGAAATGACACCATATATACATTCTACTGACTAATCCCTACAATACTTTTACTGCAGCACCCAGAATAGTTATTGCTCTAAGCCAATATGTATTTCATATACAGTGATTCACATTGGGGGCATTTATTTGACCTTGGAACATGTTTTAAAACCCAAACGAATTGCAAATGTCACTTAAATATGAACAAATATGAATCATTCTTAATGTTTAGACAATTATTTTTCAGTTATCATGAATGGTTACTGACACTTTTCGACTATTACGCGGGGGACTTTTATTTAGACAATCTCTGAAATTACATGACCCGGAAGTACTTTTTTAGTGTTGCTGATGAGACTGATCATGTGATGAGTTCGCAAATCAAATGCCCCACTTGTGCAGTACCTCCAGCAGGAAGAGAGGCAAGAACCATTCGTCCGCCAGCTCAGGGACAAGCTACGCTATTCACAGTCCTGTGTAATGTTCAATGTAATTGCAATGCTGGACTTTTTTAAACTTCATGTATTTGTATTGTTTTACAAATGTACAAATAAAAGGACATTTATGGTTTAAACATGTCTTTAGTGTTTATTTGTTTGAACTGTTAGTGAAAATTCCCTAAGTGTTAATACGTTTGTGTTTACATCATTAAGCCTTTATGTATGTCTTATGAATGACCAAAGGATTCTGACTTTATAGTAAGTACAGCGTCATATGATACAAGGCATTTATGTATGTGTTATAAATGACCAAAGGGGTCTGACTTTAAATTAAGTACAGCGTCATGCGACATAAAGTCTTTATGGATGTGTTATGAATGACTGAATGTGTCTCACTTCAAACTAAGTATTACAGGATGCTGCATAAAAGTGCCAATAAATAGGTTGTTAACGTTCTGCTGATTTATTAAGGTTCTCTCATGATCCACTGGTTACTGTAGGGTGTGAGAGGTATTTCAAAGAGTTGATGGACCTGCAAAGCTTGCGTTTGTGTGTGTGTCAGAACCAAGATGATTTGGAGTAGTCTAACCTGAGACTACCGCACCAGGTATTCCTCTTCTGTTCCCATGCTGGAGGCCAGGGCTTGATTAGAACCTATTACAATGGTGCCAACATTTTGTGGCTGATCTTTCAGCGGGGGAGTGGGTGAATGTGTCAAAGACTCCCAGCACCGTGCGGTATGGCTCGTTTTTGTTGTGTGCGTGTTTGTGTACTAAGGAATATGTAACTTGGTTCCAGAAAAAATACACTTTAAATTTCTTTAGGTTGGGGGCTTTTATCAAGGTAAGTGTTTCTTGGTGTAACACCTTCCCCAGGCTATTGCACACACAGCACATATAACCCTGGGATATCAACCATTCAAAGTTGGCCTTAGTGGGAGTGACAAAGAATTCTATAGGAGTGACCTTACTGAGTAAAGTATTTGACATCGTCACTACTTAACACAGTCAAAAAGTCATAATTATTGCCAAACCCTGCCCATTTCCACAATTTATCTTCTTAAAATGTGATTTTAAACCTAATGCTAAGTAACGAAGGCAAAGTTTGATGCGTTGGTCCACCAGACCTTCCGTGAATTTGGGTGGAAGTGTCTGAGAATGAGATTAGGTGTAATGTGACTAACATGACATCACTTTAGAGCGTATGCCATCCTTGAGCACAACATGTCACCCTTTATAAAGCACATATTTATATCATATTCGACATAGTGGGTTATGTCACCTATGACATTGGTGATTATCACACAGTTAGGCCACATTTATGAACACTTTATAAAGCATGACATACGGTTATAGATGCTTTTTAGCACATTTGTGTAGTGCTTATGAAGGCATTATGAAGGCTTTATGAAGCCTTTATAAACTGAACATCAGTTAAATCGGGCCTAACAGGGTCATCATTTCAAATGCCCATCGATAATCAGTAGTGGTCAGTAGTTTTGGTCAGTAGTTGTGGTCAGTAGTAGTGGTCAGTAGTTGTGTTGTTCAGTAGTAGTGTGGTCAGTGGTGGTGGTTATTAGTTGTGGTCAGTAGTTGTGTGGTTGTGTTCAGTAGGTTAGGTCAGTAGTTGTGGTCAGTCGTTGTGTGGTCAGTAGTTATGGTCAGTGGTTGTGTTCAGTAGTTGTGTGGTCAGTAGTTGTGGTCAGTAGTTTTGTCTTTGTGGTCAGTAGTTGTGGTAAGTAGGTTGTGTGGTTCAGTAGTTGTGGTAATTAGTTGTGTGGTTGTGGTTAGTAGGTTAGGTCAGTAGTTGTATAGTCAGTAGTTGTGGTCAGTAGTTGTGTGGTTGTAGTCAGTATTTGTGTGGTTCAGTAGTTGTGTGGTCGGTAGGTGAGGTCAGTAGTTGTGTGGTTATGGTCAGTAGTTCTGTTTAGTGGTTGTGGTCAGTGATTTTGGTCAGTAGTTGTGGCCAGGTGGTTGTGGTCAGTAGTTGTGGTGGTCAGTAGTTATGGTGATGAGATGTGTGGTCAGTAGTTGTGTGGTCAGAAGTTGTGTGGTTGTGGTCAATAGTTGTGTGGTTGTGGTCACTAGATGTGGTCAGCAGTTGTGTGATTGTGGTCAGAAGTTGTTTGGTTGTGGTCAGTAGTTGTGTGGTCATAATTGTTGTGGTTGTGGTCAGTAGTTGTATGGTTGTGTTCAGGAGTTGTGTGGTTGTGGTCAGTAGTTTTGTTCAGTGGTTGTGGTCAGTAGTTGTGTGGTCAGTTGTTGTGTGGTTGTGGTCAATAGTTGTCTTTTTCAGTAGTTTTGTGGTCAATTTTTGTGTTGTTGTGGTCAGTAGTTGTGTGGTTGTGGTCGGTAGTTGTGTGGTTCAGCAGTTGCAGTGAGGGAAAAAAGTATTTTATCCCCTGCTGATTTTGTACGTTTGGCCACTGACAAAGAAATGATCAGTCTTTAATTTTACCAAATACTTATTTCCTTTATTAAAATGAAAATCAATTTATAACATTTTTCTGGATTTTTGTTGTTGTTATTCTGTCTCTCACTGTTCAAGTAAACCTACCATTACAATTATAGACTGATCATTTCTTTGTCAGTGGGCAAACGTACACAATCAGCTGGGGATCAAATACTTTTTTCCCTCACTGTATGTGGTTCAGTAGTTGTGTGGTCACTATTTGTGTGGTTGTGGTCAGTAGTTGTGTGGTTGTGGTCAGTAGTTGATGTCAGTAGTTGTGTGGTTGTAGTTAGTAGTTGTGGTCAGGAGTTGTGGTCAGTAGTTGTGTGGTCAGTAGCTGTGTGGTTGTGGTCAGTAAATGTGTGGTTGTGGTCAGTAGTTGTGGTCTGTAGTTGTGTGTGGTGAGTAGTTGTGGTCAGTAGTTGTCTGTAGTTGTCTGGTTGTGGTCAGTAGTTGTGGTGAGTAGCTGTGGTCAGTAGTTGTGTGGTTAGTAGCTGTGTGGTTGTGGTCAGTAAATGTGTGGTTGTGGTCAGTAGTTGTGGTCTGTAGTTGTGTGTGGTGAGTAGTTGTGGTCAGTAGTTGTCTGTAGTTGTGTGGTTGTGGTCAGTTGTGTGGTTGTGGTCAGTAGTTGAGGTCAGCAGTTGTGTGGTTGTGGTTAGTAGTTCTGGTCAGGAGTTGTGGTCAATAGGTGTGGTCTGTAGTTGTGGTCAGTAGTTATGGTCAGTAGTTATGGTGTGGTCAGTAGTTGTGGTCAGTAGTTGTGGTCGGTAGTTAGGGTCAGTAGTTGTGTGGTTCAGTAGGTGTGAGGTCAGTATTTGTGTGGTTGTGGTCAGTAGTTGTGTCATTGTGGTCACTAGTTGAAGCCAGTAGTTGTGTGGTTGTTGTTAGTAGTTGTTGTCAGGAGTTGTGGTCAGTAGTTGTGGTCAGTATTTATGGTCAGTAGTTGTGTGGTTGTGGTCAGTAGTTGTGTGGTTGTGGTTAGTAGTTGTGGTCAGGAGTTGTGGTCAGTAGTTGTGTGGTCAGTAGCTGTGTGGTTGTGGTCAGTAGTTGTGTGGTTGTGGTTAGTAGTTGTGGTCAGTAGTTGTCTGTAGTTGTCTGGTTGTGGTCATTAGGTGTGTGGTTGTGGTCAGTAGTTGTGTGGTTCAGTAGTTGTTGTCAGCAGTTGTGGTCTGTAATTGTGGTCAGAAGTTGTGTTGTGGTCAGTAGTTGCGTGGTTGTGGTCAGAAGTTGTGTGGTTGTGGTTAGTAGTTGTGGTCAGGAGTTGTGGTCAGTAGTTGTGTGGTCAGTAGCTGTGTGGTTGTGGTCAGTAAATGTGTGGTTGTGGTGAGTAGTTGTGGTCAGTAGTTGTCTGTAGTTGTCTGGTTGTGGTCATTAGGTGTGTGGTTGTGGTCAGTAGTTGTGTGGTTCAGTAGTTGTTGTCAGCAGTTGTGGTCTGTAATTGTGGTCAGTAGTTGTGTTGTGGTCAGTAATTGTGGTCAGTGGTTGCGGTCAGTAGTTGTGTGGTTCAGTAGTTGTGAGGTCAGTATTTATGTGGTTGTGGTCAGTAGTTGTGGTCACTAGTTGAAGTCAGTAGTTGTGTGGTTGTAGTTAGTAGTTGTTGTCCGGAGTTGTGGCCTGTAGTTGTGGTCAGTAGTTATGGTCAGTAGTTGTGTGGTTGTGGTTAGTAGTTGTGGTCAGTACTTGTGGTCAGTAGTTGTGGTCAGTAGTTGTGGTCAGTAGTTGTGGTCAGTAGTTGTGGTCTGTAGTTGTGGTTGTGGTCAGTAGTTGTGTGGTTGTGGTCACTAGTTGAAGTCAGTAGTTGTGTGGTTGTAGTTAGTAGTTGTTGTCCGGAGTTGTGGCATGTAGTTGTGGTCAGTAGTTATGTAGTTGTGGTCAGTAGTTATGGTCAGTAGTTGTGTGGTTGTGGTTAGTAGTTGTGGTCAGTACTTGTGGTCAGTAGTTGTGGTCAGTAGTTGTGGTCTGTAATTGTGGTTGTGGTCAGTAGTTGTGTGGTTTTGGTCAGTAGTCTTGTGGTTGTGGTTAGTAGTTGTGTGGTTGTGGTCAGTAGTCACTAGTTGAGGTCAGTGGTTGTGTAGATGTGGTTAGTAGTTGTTGTCAGGTGTTGTGGTCAGTAGTTGTGTGGTTGGGGTCAGTATTTGTGGTCAGCAGTTGTGGTCTGTGGTGAGTAACTGTGGTCAGTAGTTGCGTGGTCAGTTGTTGTGTGGTTGGGGTCAGTAGTTGTGTGGTTGTGGTCAGCAGTTGTGGTCTGTGGTTGTGTTGTGGTAAGAAGTTGTTGTCAGTAGTTGTCTGGTCAGTAGTTGTCTGGTTGTGGTCAGTAGTTGTGTGGTTGGGCTCAGTAATTGTGGTCAGTAGTTGTGTGGTTGTAGTCAGTAGTTGTGTGGTTCAGTAGTTGTGTGCTTACTATTTGTGTGGTTGTGGTCAGTAGTTGTGTGGTTGTGGTCAGTAGTTGAGGTCAGTAGTTATGGTCAGTAGTTGTGGTCCGTAGTTGTGTTGTGGTCAGTAGTTCTGTGGTTTTGGTTAGTAGTTGTGTGGTTCAGTAATTGTTAGGTCAGTATTTGTGTGGTTGTGGTCAGTAGTTGTGTGGTTGTGGTCAGTAGTTGAGGTCAGTGGCTGTGCGGTTGTTGTTAGTAGTTGTTGTCAGGAGTTGTGGTCAGTAGTTGTATGGTCAGTAGTTGTGTGGTTGTGGTCAGTAGTTGTGATCAGGAGTTATGGTCTGTAGTTGTGCTGTTATGGTCAGTAGTTGTGTGGTCAGTAGTGTTGATGTTGTGGTCAGTAGTTATGTGGTTGTGGTCAGTCATTGTGGTCAGTTATTGTGTGGTTGTGGTCAGTAGTTGTGGTCATAAGTTGTGATCATAAATTGTGGTCAGTAGTTGTACGTTTGTGGTCAGTAATTGTGGTCACGCTCTTCACCCTCATAACTTTTTATTGGTAGAAGGTATTCCTAATCCGCTCTATCCAATCAGAGGTTACTGCCCACCCTTCTCTTTACAGGAAAACTAGCCAGTTGAGTTATTTAGAGCACTGAGCATGATTCTGAGAAGGAGGACGAAGCTGTTGAGCATAAGAAATCTTCTCTGTATCATCCAAGGTCATCCAGACCGGGGAATTATTCAAAATCTTAGCGCTAGCTGTTCGGTCCGAAACAGATTCACAAATCATGAGAATTTGTCAAGCTATGAAGACGTTGTCTCCCGCTGAGTCAAGCGTTGCTAGGCAACAGCAGCCTTAACAACACTGCTCCCTCAATGGCTAAAGTCAGTGGGAGAAACATGCTACCATACAGTAAGTTTCTGCTTTAATACCAAATAAAAACTGCACTCTGACCCACAAAACGTATTTGCTAGATTCATGATAGTGTTGTTAGACAAAGCAAGGAAAGTGAACTTCAAAACGTGATGTAGTTTTATTGGAATTTGCAGCTGTTGTTGGTAAATAATTAATCTGCTAGCTTCTGAAATGACTTACCCTAGTCAAAAAATCCTATCAGATTTTGGAGTCCAATAGGACTGGTTCCAAAGTCTGATATGATTTTTCTATTGGATTCTTGTATTGGAATCATATAGGATAGAATCCAATAGGATAGAATCCCATAGGAGTACAATGCGTAACCTTTTCTGTTTTGGCGACCCCCAAATCAAAATGCATCACTCCAAAATGTAGCTGGTTGTCTTCAGCAGGCTGTCCTCTAACAAGGGATGTAACAATATTTCCAGTTTCCATGTGGTTTTTGAGTTGTGATAGTTTCAACAATCTGATTTCCCCCCTTAACAATTTGAGTGATTAATTGCCACTTGTCAAAACAACAGGGTGTTTGGTGCATATGCAGTTTATAAGGTGCTTGTTTAAAAACATACAAATAATATGATTACTATTGTGGCATGTGTATGTGTAAGTAGTACATTTTATGTTTAGGTTTTCAGTATATCAAACTGTTTATTGATTATTGATTTGGAAACTCCAAAACTGTGTTTTGACATTGGGCTATTTATCAAAAGTTGTTGTCAACGGAAAGCAGTGACAGCATCATTTTCAACGTATGTATAAGGAATATAAATGGAACTTTCAACATTAATTTCCAATAGTATTTTACCTAATTAGGTAAAGACTGCTGAATGAGTCCAAAAACGTGATGTGATTGATTTATTTTGTTTATCTACCAGGAATCATGAAAACGGGTTTGACTCGCCTATAATAATGCACATATACTGTATTTAGCAATAACAGAGAAGATAAACATTTCTCATCTGCTATAACAACAGAGATGCTCTGCTTTTTTGACACCACACTCCACAAAGCAAGTCCTGCAGGCTCTAGTTTTATATTATCTTGATTATTGTCCAGTCATATGGTCAAGTGCTGCAAAGAAAGACCTAGTTAAGCTGCATCTTGCCCAGAACAGAGCGGCACATCTTGCTCTTCATTGTAATCAGAGGGCTTATATAAATACTATGATTGCCAGTCTCTCTTGGCTGAGAGTTGAGGAAAGACTGACTGTGTCACTTCATGTTTTCATAAGAAACATTAATGTGTTGGAAATTCCAAATTGTTTGCATAGTCAACTTACACACAGCACTGACACACACCCTTACCCCACCAGACATACCACCAGGGGTCTTTTCACAGTCCCCATGTCTAGAACAAATTCAAGGAAACAGTATTATACAAAGCCATGAGTGCATGGAACTCCCTTCCATCTTATATAGCGCAAGTGAACAGCAAACATGGTTAAAAAAAATAAAAAATAAAGCAAAAACCTCACGGCACAACGCCTTTCCCCCATGTGACCCACCGGTTGTGTGTATGTACTGACATGTATGTGTAACTGATAGATGCACACACACACTACATGTTAATGTTTTTAAATGTATGTAAATTCTGAAGTCTTTTTTTGGTCTGTAATGTCTTTTTGTTATGTCGGACCCCAGTAAGACTAGCTGTCGCCATTGGCGTCTGCTAATGGGGATCCTAATTAATAAAATAAAATACAGTGACTCAAAAACAAGATACAAATGCCTACAACTTAGCTAGCTAGTCAGCTGACAGCTTTTCAAAATGTGGCTAACAGTAGTTTCTTAGCTAGCATAAAAATGACTAAAACATTACTAAAACATTGACAACTTCATCAGGAAACATAAGGAAACAAATACTGTACTCACAGTTCTTGCATTCGCGCACATTGAAGGTTAAACACTTAGATTAATATTGTTCGAAAACCAAAGATCCTCTGCACAGCCACAGGCGGCGATCTGAACTTGGGAGTTAGGTTAATTAGCAATGCGAGCTTGTGCTAGCTGTGACGCAATCAGTCACTCATAAAGGGACAGGCTTTCTTTTTTTTTCTTTTTTTTGTGTACTATTTTTGCTTACGGCAGCTGGTATTACCAGGCGGTCTCCCTTCCCAGTACTAACCAGGCCCGACGCTGAACAGGTGTGTTCACGGTGGTATGGCCACAAGCGTATTTCTTTCACCCCATTTTCTCCCCAAATTAAGTATGATGGCTCATCTCTGCAACTCCTCAATGGGCTCGGGAGAGGTGAAGGTTGAGTCATGTGTCCTCCGAAACATGACCCGCCTGGCAGCCTACTTCTAATTACACTGCTTGCTTAACAAGGATGTCAGCTGCACCAATGTGTCGGAGGAAACACCGTTCGACTGACGACTGGAGTCAGCTTGCAGGTGCCCGGCCCTGTCACAAGGAGTCACTAGAGCACGATGAGTCAAGAACAGCCCCAGCCAACAACAACCCCCCCCCCACCCCACCCCACCCCGGACGGAGCTGGGCCAATTGTGCACCGTCCTATGGGGTTCCCGGTGACGGCCGGTTGTGACACAGCCTGGGATCGAACCCCAGGCTTTCTTACAGGTGAATTAAACAGAAATGAATATAGAACTGTTGTTTCCGATCAACGAAAATGTTGTAATTAATCTTGTTGTATTGTACTGGAACTAATGACAACAATAGTTGTTTTGAGCCCCAGCTGTTTTGAGTCCCACCTGTTTAGCTAAAAAATATATATACACACATATTTTCCTTCGGGAAAGTATTCAGACCCATTGACTTTTTCCACATTTTGTTACGTTACAGCCTTATTGTAAAATGGATTAAAAAAATAATAATTACCAGCAATCTACACACAATACCCCATAATGAGAAAGGAAAACAGTTTTTTAGAAAGTTTTGCAAATGTATTAAAAATTAAAAACAGAAATACCTTATATACATAAGTATTCAAACCCTTTTCTATGAGACTCGAAATTGAGATCAGGTGCATCCTGTTTCCATTGATCATCCTTGAGATGTTTCTACAACTTGATTGGAGTCCACCTGTGGTAAATTCAATTGATTGGACATGATTTGGAAAGGCACACACCTGTCTATATAAGGTCCCACAGTTGACAATGCACGTCAGAGCAAAAATCAAGCCATGAGATCGAAGGAATTGTCCATAGTGCTCCGAGACAGGATTGTGTCGAGGCACAGATCTGGGGAAGGGTACCAAAAAATTTCTGCAGCATTGAAGGTCCCGAAGAACACAGTGGCCTCCATCATTCTTAAATGGAAGAAGTTTGGAACCACCAAGACTCTTCCTAGAGCTGGCCGCCCGGCCAAACTGAGCAATCGGGGGAGAAGGGCCTTGGTCAGGGAGGTGACCGACCGATGGTCACTCTGACAGAGCTCCAGAGTTCCTGAGCTTGAGAGGATCTGCAGAGAAGAATGGGAGAAACTCCCCAAATACAGGTGTGCCCAGCTTGTAGCGTCATACCCAAGAAGACGCAATGCTATAATCGCTGCCAAAGGTGCTTCAACAAAGTACTGAATAAAGGGTCTGAATACTTCTGTAAATGTGATATTTCATTTGTTTTATTTTTTAATAAATTAGCAAACATTTCTAAAAACCTGTTTTTGCTTTGTTGTTATGGGGTATTTTGTGTAGATTGATGAGGGAAAAAACAACATTCTGGAGTATATGCAAATTGCCATCATCAAAACTGAGGCAGCAGACTTTGTGAAAATTAGTATTTGTGTAATTCTCAAAACGTTTGACCACGACTGTGCATGGAACTCTATTCCACATCAGGTAACTGATGCAAGCAGTAGAATCAGATTTAAAAAACAGATAGAAATACACCTTAGTGAACAGCGGGGACTGTGAAGCAACATAAACACTGGCGCAGACATATGCATACACACACAAGATAACATACGCACTGTACACACACGTACACATGGATTCTGTGTTGTAGATATGTGGTAGTGGAGTAGGGGCCTGAGGGCATGTGTTGTGAAATCTGTTATGAATGTATTGTAATGTTTTTAAAATTGTATAACTGCCTTAATTTTGCTGGACCCCAGGAAGAGTAGCTGCTGCCTAAAAAATACAAATACAGAGCCAGGGACTTCATATAGACTCATCTTAATATCCGTCAGCAACACTCCACCAGCTGCTACGACGTCTTCTCCTCCTCATATCCCATTCATGGTTATCTCAACTTTCTCTTTTTGTTTTGACCATCTCTGTTGGTATTCAGGGTCCTCTTTGCATGAGGGAACAGCAGCAGTACAATGTAGGTGTTCAGGCACTTCCCATTCAGCATGCAACGGCTCTCTCGACATGTTGATCATTCAGGTGTCAAGCATAGTAACAGTTCATCAGGCACGGGAAGATTCCATTTTCTCTCAATCCCAATGACAATCCAATTTCAGTACAGGCAGCAGATAAATTCACTTTACACATCAAATCTCTTCCTAATCAATTTACTGGGCAGGCAGAGGAGTATAGGAATCGGTGTCTCCATTTGCCCTCTCCCCACTCCACGTCCACGGCAAAAGTCAAACATTCTTCAGAGGGAATTCCAGATGCTCCAATTGTGTGCATTGTTTTCTTTGAGGGGGGGTCAGACAGGGCAGACATTTTCAACACTGTGACAGCGGCCCCAGTGTCCACCAAAAATGGAATTCTATGTTTGATAAGCTAAAATGTCAATAAAGGGGTTTTGGGTTGATAAGCTCCAATGTCAATAAGGGGGTTTGAGGTTGACAAGGTGGTCAATTTTAGCATTTGACAGTTCTCTTCTGGTTCTTCATCATTGTTTTCTTCATTAGTTTATTCTTCTGTTTCCGCCTCATCCTATGTTTGGTAGCCCCTCGTCCACCTCCTCTTCCAAATGGGTTGTCCACCTGCACGCCAACAGGTGGGGACGGCCACTCTCCTTGGCCTTCGCCTGCTCCAGGACAGTGTGTTGAGAAATGCCCTAACTTCCCACAGTTGTAGCAGCTCCAGTCTCTCCCTCCGTCAGCTCCAGCAGGGGCCCCTCGGCCTCTACCTCTTCCTCTGCCTCTTTTTCTCTCTGCTCGTTTGCTCTGGTTCTTGTCTTGGCTGGTTGCTTTCTGTCTTCAGCTCCAGCACCTTCTGCAGCTCCTCAGAGTCCCATGGCTCCTCCACCTGGCACAGGCCTACCCCCAGGTGGGTTATGAGGGGGTGGGAGGCCACCATCTCCATCTGCTGGTGGAGGATTTGGCAGTGGCGTATACAAGGGAGGCCCATGAAAGGGGTCCCCTCGGAAAAGGCCAGCCAGGCTTCTTCTTTTTCTTTTGTCCTTCTTTCACTTCAAGTTGGCCTCTCACAGACTCCAGTTTTTCTGTGCTCAGTGTCCAATCAGCAGGGAAATCTCCATCTTTCCATCTTGCCCAGTCTTCTGTTTGGTTCAGTACCCCCCTACCAAATTTTTTTGCAATTACACTACACTCCCCTTTTGGTTCCCAGCACGGATCTTCCATCCTACTCTTACTATTTCCCTTTACCCTACTAAATCCCTTGTTGAACTCATAACAAAACTTCTAGCTTAACATGTCCCACACTCACACAACTCTCACTCCGGGGCTAAACCCCTGTTCAGTTAATTAGTCAATCACACAATACTCACATGCACATTCACAGTCTCTATAGTATTTATAGTTTCTATAGTATCTATAGTCTCTCAGTCTCTATAGTCTATATAGTCATAAATGCTATAGTCTCTATAGACTATAGTCTTGCCGCTTCCTATACATATAGAATAGCACCTCGTGCATCTTATGCTATTACCAGTGGTTCTCGGACCATGTAGACACTTCTCATCAATGCCTAAAATAACACCTTGTGCTCAATAACACCTCATGCTATTATCAGTGGTTCTCAAACCACGTAGACACTTCTCATAAATGCCTACAGATAATTTCCTGCCCTCACTCTAGCCTTCTCCTAAGACTAGTTATAGCCTTCTCTTAAGACTATGGTACCTTTTTTTCATTTTGGGGGGGGGTTTATTGTTTTAGTTTATTATTTTTATACAAATTCATTTAAATTGACTTACTGAAATCAGTTGAGTTGTCCTTCTAGGTTTCGTAGATGTTGTGTGTCCTCCCAGACAGGTCCTACCGTGAAGGTCTGTTACGGGCGGGTCCTCACCCTCTTTTAGTGAGACAGGAATTTCCCTTTATGCCTTCCCAAGAATGCGTCACAGGTGTTCCCTCTCAGACCTTCACTGATGGATCACACCGGGAAGATCAAACAACTCAATGTAAATGAATCAATCTTTATTATCACGGCCGGAGAGGTTCACAAACTCAATCCAAGCTTGATGAAAACTCTGAAAAGGACATTCCCTCTCAGTCCTTATATACTGCCATACAAACAAGTCATATAAGTATGATTTACATGATTCATTATTTATTATTAACGTTTGTTCCTGCACATGACTGACCTACACCTCATGAGGCTTCTTCTCTCAAAGCTGGGACCTTGAAACTGAGATACTCCTCTAGGTTCCCAGAGCAATGTTCTGGGCGCCCTGCAAAATTGCTTATACAGTGATAGTGAGAATTCTTCCCATGTACAATCAATCAGTGTGTACAATCAATCAGTCTCTCGCATGAACCCAACATAGTTGGTTATTAGAAAAACAGTATTTATGCTAAAAATACGATCTGTGTACGATCTGATACACACAAACATAACATTTTCCCTCACATCCTAACACAACTTTTATGTGTTTTTGTAAGTAAATAGTTTCAAATATCAGTTGGCCTTAGATGCACAAATAAAAATGGCCCTAAACACATTGGACAAGAGTACATTGCCAACAGTACTTAGCGCCTCTCTACAGTGTCAATCTTTTTTGTGTTCACACAGCAAAGACCTTGGAAGTCATCAGCCACTCAGTCTTGTAAAAATACTCCAAACCAGAAGGTGGCAGTAGCATTGATTGGCAATGTATATCCATGCGTAGCGCTTATGATCTAGATTCCAAGCTATCTGTGCTAATGTTGCTATTTTGTAGAAAGCCCTTGATGATACTAGCCAGACGGCCACAGCTAGATAACTACCTAGCAAGATGACAATAAAACTATTTAATTTACTCTCCATAATCCCATACTGCCAGTGCCAGCCCATAGCCAAATGTTTAGCTAGCTAGCTAACGTTAGCATATTCGCTAGCTAGCACAACATAGCTTGCTAGCTAGCTAAGGACACTGCACTAACTCAGCAGCTAACACATGCAGCTGTTTTATTGAAACGAGCTAATCCCATCGTGATTTAATGGGTTCGTGCTCTCTGATTGGCTCAATGTCAAGTTGTTGGCCACTTACGAGCATTGCTATTCTACAAGTAGAATTGGTAGGTTCGTCGCTATCGGGTAGGCATGCAGCAGGTACCGCTTTTGTTCTAGCAAGAGAAGGAATGGCCTCCCACTGTGATAGGTAGGCCTACCTATCAGCAGTCTATTGGCAGTGAGATCCTCAGTGTGTTTCATGCTCTCTTTACTGTCATTTTCTCCTTATGGTTGGGTTGTAATCAAACAAATAAGCCTAATCACCATACATTTTTCTTGGAAATGTTTAGCTGTGGACGTTTTCAATACTAGTTGTTTTTAGGTGTCAACGTCCATGGGCGGATTGGCCGTCTGGCAATTCTGGAAAATGCCAGAATGGCTGGACCATATTTTATTGGGTTGGGCTGGCCCCGACTATCAAGATGAGCCGGCCCGGTTTTCTAATTGGCTGAGCGGATGTGGCGCAAATTCACATTCTAAGTCAAATGCGCATCATCAAAGAGGGTGAGACCCGCTCAGTCACTCAGTCAGAACAGAATATCATGGATTATTTAAAAAAAATGAAAGGTGGTATGGAAAAAGTTAGAGACCAAAAAGGGCTTGAGGCAGACGCTGCTAAATGTCTGAAATTAACCGACTTATTTTCTGGTTCTTCTGGTTCGAGTGTTGTGTCTGTGTCTGTGAGAAATGACAGACCAGCTGCTGCTGCCGCCACAGCAGAGGACAGTGGTGCAGTCGAGATAGGAAGAAAACAGAGAAAGAAACACTCGCGCACACTGATGCAGATCATGTAGCCTACTGCTGCCAGTTAGGCCTAATATTTTGGCTGTATATTATATGAAAGAGTAGGCTAATTAGGGAAGGGGGGATTCAGGGGGAACATTTACACACAAGGCTACTTGAAATATAGCCTAACAAGTCATTAGATTGGCTTTTATAACACCTAGGTAAGGCAATAGCCATCTATACTAGATATTTATACAGTGTTTTTTATGACACAAGTCATCATGTAGTACAATAAATAATCCTAATTAATCTGTTAAAGGTGAAGTTTGGGCTGTCTGTGTATTTGAATTGTTTTATCAATGTTTAGGCTATTCACTTCACTTCTAAATCTCAGTTTCTCTTCAGCCAGCGAGGCAACTAGGGTTTTTGAACTGTAACAGAGAGGAAAAGCTGCGTATCTGCCCTCTCACTGGCTAGACTGGTCTCACCTGATCTCGCCTCCTCCCACCTGCCTTCCATTTTTGAGGACATGTATTTTCATTGTTAGAGCGGTCACTTGACTTTAATAGATCATAAACTCAGCAAAATAAGAAACGTCCCTTTTTCAGGACCCTGTCTTTCAAAGATAATTTGTAAAAATCCAAATACAGTGGGGGAAAAAAGTATTTAGTCAGCCACCAATTGTGCAAGTTCTCCCACTTAAAAAGATGAGAGAGACCTGTAATTTTCATCATAGGTACATGTCAACTATGACAGACAAATAGAGAAAAAAAATCCAGAAAATCACATTGTAGGATTTTTTATGAATTTATTTGCAAATTATGGTGGAAAATAAGTATTTGGTCACCAACAAACAAGCAAGATTTCTTGCTCTCACAGACCTGTAACTTCTTCTTTAAGAGGCTCCTCTGTCCTCCACTCGTTACCTGTATTAATAATAATAATAATAATATGCCATTTAGCAGACGCTTTTATCCAAAGCGACTTACAGTATTAATGGCACCTGTTTGAACTTGTTATCAGTATAAAAGACACCTGTCCACAACCTCAAACAGTCACACTCCAAACTCCACTATGGCCAAGACCAAAGAGCTGTCAAAGGACACCAGAAACAAAATTGTAGACCTTCACCAGGCTGGGAAGACTGAATCTGCAATAGGTAAGCAGCTTGGTTTGAAGAAATCAACTGTGGGAGCAATTATTAGGAAATGGAAGACATACAAGACCACTGATAATCTCCCTCGATCTGGGGCTCCACGCAAGATCTCACCCCGTGGGGTCAAAATGATCACAAGAACGGTGAGCAAAAATCCCAGAACCACACGGGGGGACCTAGTGAATTACCTGCAGAGAGCTGGGACCAAAGTAACAAAGCCTACCATCAGTAACACACTATGCTGCCAGGGACTCAAATCCTGCAGTGCCAGACGCGTCCACCTGCTTAAGCCAGTACATGTCCAGGCCCGTCTGAAGTTTGCTAGAGTGCATTTGGATGATCCAGAAGAGGATTGGGAGAATGTCATATGGTCAGATGAAACCAAAATATAACTTTTTGGTAAAAACTCAACTCGTCGTGTTTGGAGGACAAAGACTGCTGAGTTGCATCCAAAGAACACCATACCTACTGTGAAGCATGAGGGTGGAAACATCATGCTTTGGGGCTGTTTTTCTGCAAAGGGACCAGGACGGCTGATCCGTGTAAAGGAAAGAATGAATGGGGCCATGTATCATGAGATTTTGAGTGAAAACCTCCTTCCATCAGCAAGGGCATTGAAGATGAAACATGGCTGGGTCTTTCAGCATGACAATGATCCCAAACACACTGCCCGGGCAACGAAGGAGTGGCTTCGTAAGAAGCATTTCAAGGTCCTGGAGTGGCCTAGCCAGTCTCCAGATCTCAACCCCATAGAAAATCTTTGGAGGGAGTTGAAAGTCTGTGTTGCCCAGCGACAGCCCCAAAACATCACTGCTCTAGAGGAGATCTGCATGGAGGAATGGGCCAAAATACCAGAAACAGTGTGTGAAAACCTTGTGAAGACTTACATAAAACGTTTGACCTGTGTCATTGCCAACAAAGGGTATATAACAAAGTATTGAGAAACTTTTGTTATTGACCAAATACTTATTTTCCACCATAATTTGCAAATAAATTCATAAAAAATCCTACAATGTGACTTTCTGGATTTGTTTTTCTCATTTTGTCTGTCATAGTTGACGTGTACCTATGATGAAAATTACAGGCCTCTCTCATCTTTTTAAGTGGGAGAACTTGCACAATTGGTGGCTGACTAAATACTTTTCCCCCCCACTGTATGTATCCTAATATTAAACACAGCTAAATGGGCAGGGGGGAACATATGACATGCACAATAATTTATAATGTATTAGAAGCCAATGGTCATCTATAAGAAAGTGAGTTCTGGGCCTCTCTGCCAATAACAGCTAGTTTTCTGTTTTCTCCTCCCAACTCTGACCAATCCCAGACAGTCATTGCAGAATTATTGCTTGAGAAATTGCTCTTTGCTAAGAAGATATTTTTGTTTCTTTGTTTTTACAATTTTTATTGAAAACAATCACAGTAAGGTAGCCTACTTAATTGTTACCCAGAAATGATTTGACATTGATATAAAAACAGATAAATTGGATCTGAAAATGATCAATGAAATCGCCAGGCAGCATATTGTTCTGGCAAAGATGTGTCCATAGCAGATTGCCAAACTGTATTTTATATGGGTAATAAAAATTATTAATAAAATAATAAGCTACTCTGTTTTTGGCAAAACAGGAGAAAATGAAACAAGTGCTTCCTGGTCACTAATCTGGTTATGTGCACCGACCTTTGGGAGTCAGTGCTGATTTCTTGTCATTCGTCAACAGTCAAGAAGCACAACTTTTGTGTTCTGAACCACAGATTATATGTTTTTGAGACAAGGATTTGGTGCAACGGCATAAACCGGTATAACTATAAAATACAAATGGTAGGCTATATATGGCCTATTAAAATATGTATGGAAAAAACAAAAACATTAAAACAAAAATATAAACAAAACATGCAACAATGTCAAAGATTTTACTGAGTTACAGTTCATATAAGGAAATCAATTGAAATAAATTCATTAGGCCCTAACCTATGGATTTCACATGACTGGGAATACAGTAATGCATCTGTTGGTTACAGATACCTTACAAACAAGGTAGGGGTGTGGATCAGAAAACCAGTCAGTATCTGGCGTGACCATCATTTTGCCTCATGCAGTGCGACACATCTCCTTCTCATATAGTTGATCAAGCTGTTGATTGTGGCCTGTGGAATGTTGTCCCATTCCTCTTCAATGGCTGTGCGAAGTTGCTGGATATTGGCAGGAACTGGAACACGCTGTCGTACACGTCAATCCAGAGGATCCCAAACATACTCAATAGGTGAAATATCTGGTGAGTATGCAGGCCATTGAAGAACTGGGATATTTTCAGCTTCCAGGAATTGTATACAGATCATTACGACATGGGTATGCATTATCATGCTGAAACATGAGGTGATGGCGGGGGATGAATGGCACGACAATGGGCCTCAGGATCTCGACACGGTCTCTCTGTGCATTCAAATTGCCATCGATAAAATGCAATTTTGTTCGTTGTCTGTAGCTTATGCCTGCCCATATCACAAACCCACCGCCACTATGGGGCACTCTGTTCACAACGTTGACATCAGCAAACAGCGACGCCATACGCGTGGTCTGCGAATGTGAGAATGGTTGGATGTACTGCCAAATTCTCTAAAACGACGTTGCGGGAGGCTTATGGTAGGGAACTGAACATTCAATTCTCTGGCAACAGCTCTGATGGACATGTATGCAGTCAGCATGCCAATTGCACGCTCCCTCAAAACTTGAGAAATCTGTGACATTGTGTTGTGTGACAAAACTGCACATTTTAGAGTGGCCTTTCATTGTCCCCAGCACAAGGTGCACCTGTATAATGATCATGCTGTTTAGTCAGCTTCCTGATATGCCACACCTGCCAGGTGGATGGATTATCTTGGCAAAGGAGAAATGCTCACTAATAGGGATGTAATCAAATGTGTGCACCAAAATAGAGAGAAGTACATTTCTTGTGTGTATGGAACACTTCTGGGATCTTTTATTTCAGCTCCTGAAACATGGGACCAACACTTTACATATTGCGTTTATATTTTTGTTCAGTGAATATATATAGTACCAGTCAAAAGTTTGGACACACTTACTCATTCAAGGGTTTTTCTTTATTTTTACTATTTTTTACTTTGTAGAATAATAGTGAAGACATCAAAACTATGAAATAACACATGGAATCATGTAGTAACCAAAAAAGTGTTAAACAAATCAAAATATATTTTATATTAGAGATTCTTCAAATAGCCACCCTTTGCCTTGATGACAGCTTTGCACACTCTTGGAATTCTCTCAAACAGCTTTATGAGTTAGTCACCTGGAATGCATTTCAATTAACAGGTGTGCTTTCTTAAAAGTTAATTTATGGAATTAATTTCCTTCTTAATGCGTTTGAGCCAATCAGTTGTGTTGTGTCAAGGTAGCAGGCGTATATACAGTGGGGGAAAAAAGTATTTAGTCAGCCACCAATTGTGCAAGTTCTCCCACTTAAAAAGATGAGAGAGGCCTGTAATTTTCATCATAGGTACACGTCAACCATGACAGACAAAATTAGGAAAAGAAATCCAGAAAATCACATTGTAGGATTTTTTATAAATTTATTTGCAAATTATGGTGGAAAATAAGTATTTGGTCAATAACAAAAGTTTCTCAATACTTTGTTATATACCCTTTGTTGACAATGACACAGGTCAAATGTTTTCTGTAAGTCTTCACAAGGTTTTCACACACTGTTGCTGGTATTTTGGCCCATTCCTCCATGTAGATCTCCTCTAGAGCAGTGATGTTTTGGGGCTGTCGCTGGGCAACACGGACTTTCAACTCCCTCCAAAGATTTTCTATGGTGTTGAGATCTGGAGACTGGCTAGGCCACTCCAGGACCTTGAAATGCTTCTTACGAAGCCACTCCTTTGTTGCCCGGGCGGTGTGTTTGGGATCATTGTTATGCTGAAAGACCCAGCCATGTTTCATCTTCAATGCCCTTGCTGATGGAAGGAGGTTTTCACTCAAAATCTCACGATACATGGCCCCATTCATTCTTTCCTTTACACGGATCAGTCGCCCTTTGCAGAAAAACAGCCCCAAAGCATGATGTTTCCACCCCCATGCTTCACAGTAGGTATGGTGTTCTTTGGATGCAACTCAGCATTCTTTGTCCTCCAAACACGACGAGTTTAGTTTAGTTTTTACCAAAAAGTTATATTTTGGTTTCATCTGACCATATGACATTCTCCCAATCCTCTTCTGGATCATCCAAATGCACTCTAGCAAACTTCAGACGGGCCTGGACATGTACTGGCTTAAGCAGGGGGACACGTCTAGCACTGCAGGATTTGAGTCCCTGGCGGCGTAGTGTGTTACTGATGGTAGGCTTTGTTACTTTGGTCCCAGCTCTCTGCAGGTAATTCACTAGGTCCCCCCGTGTGGTTCTGGGATTTTTGCTCACCGTTCTTGTGATCATTTTGACCCCACGGGGTGAGATCTTGCGTGGAGCCCCAGATTGAGGGAGATTATCAGTGGTCTTGTATGTCTTCCATTTCCTAATAATTGCTCCCACAGTTGATTTCTTCAAACCAAGCTGCTTACCTATTGCAGATTCAGTCTTCCCAGCCTGCTGCAGGTCTACACTTTTGTTTCTGGTGTCCTTTGACATCTCTTTAGTCTTGGCCATAGTGGAGTTGGGAGTGTGACTGTTTGAGGTTGTGGACAGGTGTCTTTTATACTGATAACAAGTTCAAACAGGTGCCATTAATACAGGTAACGAGTGGAAGACAGAGGAGCCTCTTAAAGAAGAATTTACAGGTCTGTGAGAGCCAGAAATCTTGCTTGTTTGTAGGTGACCAAATACTTATTTTCCACCATAATTTGCAAATAAATTCATAAAAAATCCTACAATGTGATTTTCTGGAGAAAAAAACTCTCAATTTGTCTGTCACAGTTGACGTGTACCTATGATGAAAATTACAGGCCTCTCTCATCTTTATAAGTGGGAGAACTTGCACAATTGGTGGCTGACTAAATACTTTTTTTCCCCACTGTATAAGATAGCCCTGTTTGGTAAAAGACCATATTATGGTATGAAAAGCTCAAATAAGCAAAGAGAAACAACAGTCCATTATTACTTTAAGACATGAAGGTCAGTCAAAAAGGAACATTTCAAGAACTTTGAAAGTTTATTCAAGTGCAGTCGCAAAATCCATCAGCGCTATGATGAAACTGGCTCTCATAGGACCGCCACAGGAATGGAAGACCCAGAGTTACCTCTGCGGCAGGGGATAAGTTCATTAGAGTTATCAGCCTCTGAAATTGCATCCCAAATAAATGCTTCACAGAGTTCAAGTCACAGACACATCTCAACATCAACTGTTCAGAGGGGACTGTGTGAATCAGGCCTTCATGGTCAAATTTCTGCAAAGAAACCACTACTAAAGGACACCAATAATAAGAAGAGACCTGCTTGTGCCAAGAAACACGAGCAATGGACATTAGATCAGTAGAAATGTGTCCTTTGGTCTGGAGTCCAAATTGGAGATTCTTGGTTCAAACCGCTGTGTCTTTGTGAGACGCGGTGTGGGTGATCGGATGATCTCTGCATGTGTAGTTCCCACCCTAAAGCATGGAGGAGGAGGTGTTATGGTGTGGGGGTGCTTTGCTGGTGACACTGTCTGTGATTTATTTAGAATTCAAGGCACACTTAACCAGCATGGCTACCACAGCATTCTGCAGTGATACGCAATCCCATCTGGTTTGGGCTTAGTGGGACTATCGTTTGTTTTTCAACAGGACAATGACCCAACACACCTCAAAGCTGTGTAAGGGCTATTTTACCAAGAAGGAGAGTAATGGAGTTCTGCATCAGATGAGCTGGCCTCCACAATCCCCCGCCCTCAACCCAATTGAGATGGTTTGGGTTGAGTTGGACGGCAGAGTGAAGGAAAAGCAGCCAACAAGTGCTCAGCATATGTGGGAACTCCTTCAAGACTGTTGGAAAAGCTGGTTGAGAGAATGCCACAAGCGTGCAAAGCTGTCATAAAGGCAAAGGGTGAATATTTGAAGAATCTCAAATGTTAAAAATATTTTGATTTGTTTAACAATGTTTTGGTTACTACATGATTCCATATGTGTTATTTCATAGTTTTGATGTCTTCACTATTGTTCTACAATGTAGAAAATAGTAAAAATAAAGAAAAACCCTTGAATGAGTAGGTGTGTCCAAATCTTTGACTCGTACTGTATGTATGTATGTATGTATATATATATATATATGTGTATATATATATATGTATATATATATATGTATATATATATATATATATATATATATATATATATATATATATATATATATATATATATATACAATTGAAGTCAGAAGTTTACATACACTTAGGTTGGAGTCATTAAAACTCATTTTTCAACCACTCCACAAATTTCTTGTTAATTAACAATAGTTTTGTTAAGTCAGTTAGGACAACTACTTTGTGCATGACACAAGTAATTTTTCCAACAATTGTTTACATACAGATTATTTCACTTATAATTCCCTGTATCACAATTCCAATGGGTCAGAAGTTTACATACACTAAGTTGACTATGCCTTTAAACAGCTTTGAAAATTCCAGAAAATGATGTCATAGCTTTAGAAGCTTCTGATAGGCTAATTGACATCATTTGAGTCAATTGGAGGTGTACCTGTGGATGGATTTCAAGGCCTACCTTCAAACTAAGTGCCTCTTTGCTTGACATCTTGGGAAAATCAAAAGAAATCAGCCAAGACCTCAGAAAAACCATTGTAGACCTCCACAAGTCTGGTTCACATTTGGGAGCAATTTCCAAACGCCTGAAGGTACCACGTTCATCTGTACAAACAATAGTACGCAAGTATAAACACCATGGGACCACGCAGTCGTCATACCGCTCAGGAAGGAGACACATTGTGTCTCCTAGAGATGAACGTACTTTGGTGCGAGAAGTGCAAATCAATCCCAGAACAACAGCAAAGGACCTTGTGAAGATGCTGGAGGAAACAGGTACAAAAGTATCTATATCCACAGTAAAACGAGTCCTATATCGACATAAACCTAAAGGCCGCTCAGCAAGGAAGAAGCCACTACTCCAAAACCGCCATAAAAAAGCCAGACTACGGTTTGCAACTGCACATGGGGACAAAGATCATACTTTTTGGAGAAATGTCCTCTGGTCTGATGAAACAAAAATAGAATGTTTGGCCATAATGACCATCGTTATGTTTGGAGGAGAAAGGGGGTGCTTGCAAGCCAAAGAACACCTTCCCAACCGTGAAGCACGGGGGTGGCAGCATCATGCTGTGGGGGTGCTTTGCTGCAGGAGGGACTGGTGCACTTCACAAAATAGATGGCATCATGAGGAAGGAAAATTATGTGGATATATTGAAGCAACATCTCAAGACATCAGTCAGGAAGTTAAAGCTTGGTCGCAAATGGGTCTTCCAAATGGACAATGACCCCAAGCATACTTCCAAAGTTGTGGCAAAATGGCTTAAGGACAATAAAGTCAAGGTATTGGCGTGGCCATCACAAAGCCCTGACCTCAATCCTATAGAAAATGTGTGGACAGAACTGAAAAAGTGTGTGCGAGCAAGGAGGCCTACAAACCTGATTCAGTTACACCAGCTCTCGCAGGAGGAATGGGCCAAAATTCACCCAACTTATTGTGGGAAGCTTGTGGAAGGCTACCCGAAATGTTTTACCCAAGTTAAACAATTTAAAGGCAATGATACCAAATAATAATTGAGTGTATGTAAACTTCTGACCCACTGGGAATGTGATGAAAGAAATACAAGCTGAAATAAATAATTATCTCTACTACTATTCTGACATTTCACATTCTTAAAATAAAGTGGTGATCCTAACTGACATAAGACAGGGAATTTTTACTAGGATTAAAAGGTGTATGTAAACTTCCGACTTCAACTGTATATATACATGTATGTGTATTTATAAATATTGGCAAATAAAAAATGGACTCATGACCCCCCGTAACCTTGCGACCCCGACTTTGAGAACCACTGAGCTATAAAATGTATTATTTGTCTAATATGTATGTGTTTATTCCTTCACAACTAGGATGTTGCTGGGCCCAGTACAGGCAGTGTGTTCCCCCCTTCAGCTAGACAAAGGAGCTTATCGTGGACTACAGGAAACGGAGGGCCGAGCACACCCCAATCCACATCGATGGGGCTGTAGTGGAGCAGGTCGAGAGCTTCAAGTTCCTAGGTGTCCACATCACTAAGGAATTATCATGGTCCACGCACACCAACACATTTGTGAAAAAGACACAACAATGCATCTTCCCCCTCAGGATTCTGAAAGGATTTGGCATGGGCCCTCACATCCTCAGAAAGTTATACAGCTGCACTATTGAGAGCATCTTGACTGGCTGCATCACCGCTTGGTATGGCAACTGCTTGGCATCTGACTGCTAGGTGCTACAGAGGGTAGTGCGTACGGCCCAGTACATCACTGGGGCCGAGTTCCCTGCCATCCAGGACCACTAAACCAGGCGGTGTCAGAGGAAGGGCGCAAAAATGGTCAAAGACTCCAGCCACCCAAGTCATAGACTGTTCTCTCTGCTACCGCACAGCAAGCGGTACCGATGCACCAAGTCTGGAACCAACAGGACCCTGAACAGCTTCTACTTCCAAGCCATAAGACTGCTAAATAGTTAGTAAAATAGTTAACCAAATAGCATTGACCCTTTTTGCAGTAACTCTTTTGACTCATCACATACACTGCTGCTACTGCTAATTATATATCCTGTTGCCTAGTCACTTTATCCCTACCTATACAGTGGGGAGAACAAGTATTTGATTCACTGCCGATTTTGCAGGTTTTCCTACTTACAAAGCATGTAGAGGTCTGTCATTTTTATCATAGGTACACTTCAACTGTGAGAGATGGAATCTAAAACAAAAATCCAGAAAATCACATTGTATGATTTTTAAGTAATTAATTTACATTTTATTGCACGACATAAGTATTTGATCACCTACCAACCAGTAAGAATTCCAGCTCTCACAGACCTGTTAGTTTTTCTTTAAGAAGCCCTCCTGTTCTCCACTCATTACCTGTATTAACTGCACCTGTTTGAACTCGTAACCTGTATAAAAGACACCTGTCCACACACTCAATCAAACAGACTCCAACCTCTCCACAATGGCCAAGACAAGAGAGCTGTGTAAGGACATCAGGGATAAAATTGTAGACCTGCACAAGGCTTGGATGGGCTACAGGACAATAGGCAAGCAGCTTGGTGAGAAGGCAACAACTGTTGGCGCAATTATTAGAAAATGGAAGAAGTTCAAGATGACGGTCAATCACCCTCGGTCTGGGGCTCCATGCAAGATCTCACCTTGTGGGGCATCAATGATCATGAGGAAGGTGAGGGATCAGCCCAGAACTACACGGCAGGACCTGGTCAATGACCTGAAGAGAGCTGGGACCACAGTCTCAAAGAAAACCATTAGTAACACACTACGCCGTCATGGATTAAAATCCTGCAGCGCACGCAAGGTCCCCCTGCTCAAACCAGCGCATGGCCAGGCTCGTCTGAAGTTTGCCAATGACCATCTGGATGATCCAGAGGAGGAATGGGAGAAGGTCATGTGGTCTGATGAGACAAAAATTGAGATTTTTGGTCTAAATTCCACTGGCCGTGTTTGGAGGAAGAAGAAGGATGAGTACAACCCCAAGAACACCATCCCAACCGTGAAGCATGGAGGTGGAAACATCATTCTTTGGGGATGCTTTTCTGCAAAGGGGACAGGACGACTGAACCGTATTGAGGGGAGGATGGATGGGGCCATGTATCGCGAGATCTTGGCCAACAACCTCCTTCCCTCAGTAAGAGCATTGAAGATGGGTCATGGCTGGATCTTCCAGCATGACAACGACCCGAAACACACAGCCAGGGCAACTAAGGAGTGGCTCCGTAAGAAGCATCTCAAGGTCCTGGAGTGGCCTAGCCAGTCTCCAGACCTGAACCCAATAGAAAATCTTTGGAGGGAGCTGAAAGTCCGTTTTGCCCAGCGACAGCCCCGAAACCTGAAGGATCTGGAGAAGGTCTGTATGGAGGAGTAGGCCAAAATCCCTGCTGAAGTGTGTGCAAACCTGGTCAAGACCTGCAGGAAACGTATGATCTCTGTAATTGCAAACAAAGGTTTCTGTACAAAATATTAAGTTCTGCTTTTCTGATGTATCAAATACTTATGTCATGCAATAAAATGCAAATTAATTACTTAAAATTCATACAATGTGATTTTATGGATTTTTGTTTTAGATTCTGTCTCTCACAGTTGAAGTGTACATATGATAAAAATGACAGACCTCTACATGCTTTGTAAGTAGGAAAACCTGCAAAATCGGCAGTGTATCAAATACTTGTTCTCCCCACTGTACATATATACCTCAATTACCTTGTGTCCCTGCCTATCGACTCGGTACTGGTACCCCGTGTATATAGCCAAGTTATCGTTACTTATTTTGTATTTATTCCTTGTGTTATTATTTTTCTATTATTTCTCTTTTTTCTCTCTACATTGTTGGGAGGTGCCCCATATGTAAGCATTTCACTGTTAGTCTACACCTGTTATTTACAAAGCATGTGATCTTCTGGTCTCAGTGATGCTAGGTGTAGCACAGACAGCTCAGCTGCTGCAGGAGAGTCAAGTGGAGTGGAGGTAGGAAGACAACACAAAGAGAGAGACACACACTGACACACACATGGTCAATACTGCTGCTACTATTTACTTCATTGCACAGCCCAGCATATTCTGTAGTATTCATAGTACACTGAGAACACCTGCTCTTTCCAAAACATTAAGAACACCTGCTCTATCCATGACATAGACTGACCAGGTGAATCCAGGTGAAAGCTAAGATCCCTTATTGATGTGATGTGGGTGATGTGGGCTGGTGTGGCTAAAATGCCAAGGCTGAATTTTGGATCCTGCCAACATATTCTGCAATTGTGGCTTGGTAGCCTACTCCTGTGGCATGCAGGCTTATTGCAGAAGAAACAAGTAGCCTTGACAATGGAAAGGGAAATTGAAAGGGAAAGGGGGATAACCTAGTCAGTTGTAGAACTGAATGCATTCAACTGAAATGTGTCTTCCACATTTAACCCAACCTCTCTGAATCAGAGAGGTGCAGAGGGCTGCCTTAATTGACATCGATGTACAAGTCTGTTATTCTGTCTGACTATGAATTAAACTATAAATTGGTTATAGGCTTTGAAGATGCATATTTTATATGAAGGGATAGAGGACCTTATTTCTAATGCCAGTTTATTGGTGAAAATTTACACCTTTTAATGCTGCAAATAAATTAGAGAATTTTACAGTGAAAATCAGTGAAAAATGTAAAAATGTGATGTTATCATACTTAATTGGCTTTTATCTTATACTAAATATGCAGTCCGGGATCTTAAGCACAACAGAATACTAACATATCATATGAATTGGATGACCCGTTTTGGCTCGTGAGCTCCATTTTCAAAACTTCTGGCTGAAATTATAGAAATGTTCTGGAGCGTCACGTTAAACAATTAAACATATGCCTATACATTTAACCCTTAATAAATGCATTGTTCACTAACAAACGAGTTAATCAATTAAAGAAAACATACATATCGAATAACGATATATGGATGTAACCTAGTCAATGACATTTGGCATATGTAAACTAGGCCTACAACCAAAACAGTTGATTTGATTCCCGATTGTAACCAAAGCCAATTAGCCTAATTTATAGCAAAAATGGTGGCTTCCGGCGTTGATAATACATTTAATTGATGCATTTTTATTCTATTTGAATTCGTTGAATATTACATATGCTATGAGTATGTTATTATTAATTAGAATCTCCATATGAAGAAATATAAATGATATATTAGCATCGGAATAGTACAACTGACATATGAAAGCACACAACGCGGAGCTTGCCACTGTGCCATGTGTACCATATCAGGAGTGGAAACGCCACGCAGTCGTCATGAATCCAGAGACCCCCAAAAATGCTAGAGTCTTGGTGCCAAGGTGCATCACAAATTACGCGCGAAGGGAATCAAAATGTACTTTGACTCCCAGCACAAAAGAGATCAGAGCAAGCGTTGAGAGATTGAGAGATTAAACAAAGCAATATCACTAGGGATAAACAGCGACATGAATACATAGAATACATAAATAACGGTTTTGAAATAACTTTTACCAATTACAAATAAACTGACAAACAGGAGACAAAGCTATTATTGTGGTGTTTGTGGTGGTGGGGTGACGTGTGTGTTTATCCACAGGTGATGATTCATTTAAAGAAGACAAGAGCAAATGTTGGAGAGCTAGGATACAAGATACCACTAAACTCTGTTCAACTGAATCTCACACTATCATATTTTATCCATGAGCAAAGACGTCCTGGGCAACACCATGTTTAATGCATGAGCTAACATTATTCCAGACAGACGACGTAGATGATAAATATGCATTTATTCAATTAAGGGTATTACATGACTTTTTATTTGCATACAGATTTAGGACGTATCAAGGCTCTTTCTTGTTTGTGCTGCGATGGGGCCTTTTCTGCACCCCGTTGTTTAAATGAATAGATTATAGGCTCTATGTGTAACTACATCCTACCATGGTACACCTTCATACACGTCGAAATCACGAGGTATTTGAGTTCAGGTATTCAATGTAAAGTCATTTAGAAATGTTGTGACGGTTTCTTTCCAAATGTTTTCGTTTCATGGTTACAGGTTAATGTATTTGACTGTTCTTCATTTGGTTCTCTGTTAAGCCTGCATAAGCTGTTGTAATAGACCATACTACATATTGTTGACTGAACATAGACTTCATTCATTAGCAAGTGATATCCGGGTCCCTTTTACCTCAAACAAGTGGCAAGGACTCGAATGCTATTTCAGTTTAATCAGTGTTTTGCGTACAGTTTTTTCCCCTCTTGCATAAAGTCGTTTTCGTTTGTTGTTTTGCAACTTCTTTCCAAGGCGAATTTCTATCCTAATAACTAAAATGTGACATTATTACATATATTAGTTTATCGTCCCCTCTTTTAAACTACAGAGTAGACTAATTGATATCTGAAAAGACGCACATGACTTTTAACATCTCTCACATTCAAAAGCTTAGCCTATCAATAAAATAACCACAAAAATGATATAGACCTACAGGTTTCATGTTTTGAAATTAGAGTAGGATGAAATTAATATTCGATTATGCAAACAAACATGCATTATGTTTTGAAACTTGTCCAATAAATTAGATAATCCATGTTGTGTCATTTGACATCCTGCAGCAGCCAGCTTTTCCCGCCATATCACTCCTTATGAGCGAGAAATAGAGCCGCTGGCCCCCGCATGAGCAGGTCTCGGATGCCAGCCTCGAAGCCAGGGCTCACCAGTGTTCAGCGGGTGACGCTGTAGCTTCACACACACACACACACACACACAGACACGGCTCAGGGGGCGCGCGCACACACAAACACTAATTATATAAATCAGAAGGGAGTGGTTGAAGTTTTCAATGAACAGGGAAATTATAAGCTACAAAAAGACCTCAGTTCACATCGATTTGGAAACCTCAAGACACAGCACCTATTAAGGGCAAAAATAGGTGTCATTTGCATCAAGCTATTTTTGTGTTTGCTTGAGGATTAGTTCAACAAAATTGATTGCTACATCAAAACTACATCATTTGCTACATCACAACCCAAGTAAAATGTGGTAGGCCTAACTCTTGTTGTGTTGAATGGTTGAATACAAGCTTCACGAATCATTATTTTTTACTCAAAAGATCGGAGGAGTATTTTTTGTTTGTTTTATCCTTCTCCAACCACGTTATTTTCTCAGATTCTTCGGGGGAGGTTAAGTGATACACAATAACATATCGTTTGAATGTAGGACCGAAAATGTGCCAAATGCTTCGCTAGTCTTGGCACTGGCAGCATGCGCTAGCGCCTTTGGCAAGCGCAAAGACTCCAAGCTTGCCAAAGTGAATGTGTTGGACATGCTTAAATGTTATGCCTGCGGAGCAAGAATATCCTTGAAGCCTCCAACACAGAATCAAAAACACATGTAACCTATCAATGAATTCACATCCCAGACCAATTCTCTCGTTTGACATCGACCCCGCCTACTGGAATAGGCCTAACCAAACAAATAGGTTAGTTCAGCTAAATTTTACTCAGTGATTTAGCAAAACGTCATTATGCCTTTTCCGGCCCTTTCTTTCTCTTCATAGACGGGAAATTTTCCCGAGGTAGATGTTGACTGTAAGTAGTCATGAAGTTAATATGCCACTTCCCCGCAAGATCACAGCTCTCATTAAGACCTGTTTGAAGCGTGGGACCTGATAAATAAGGACCAGAGCGGCACACAGGCCACTAACGAGGCTCGAGCTCTAGTATATATTCTCTGAGAGGTGATGTTTGTGAGTTTGAAGAGAGTTGAAGAATCTTAAACAATGTGGTGGACATAACTGACATTATTCTACATTTAAAGGGGCAATCTGCAATTTTAAACAATAACTGCCACTGCCACTGTTTCGGTAAAAAGCTGAGGTATGGAGCAGGAGAAATGTAACCACAA